>NW_026521200.1:0-5146 GCF_021234435.1 Artibeus jamaicensis | reverse complement strand
TTTTTATTAAATAAATTTATTTATTTTTTTGAATTGTTTATGCTGTTACAGTTGTTCTATTCCCCCTTCATTCCCCTCCACCCTGCCCCCCAACCCCCCATTACCCCCCTTTAGCTTATGTCCATGTGTCTCAAGTCCTTTAGGTTCTGTATTTCCCATACTATTCTTGCCCCCCCATCTATTTTCTATCTACTGTCTATGCTACTTGTTTTCTGTACCTTCTCCCCCGTCTTCTCCTCCCACTCCCCTGTTGCTATCCCTACTTGAGATCTTCATTTCTATGTTTCCACTCCTGATCTAGCTGTCCTTTTAGTTTGCTTTCGTTTTAGGTGTGGTTGTTAATAACTGTGAGCTTGTTGTCCTTTCACTGTTCATGTTTCTTTAACTTCTTTTTCTTAGATAAGTCCCTTTAACATTTCATATAATAAGGGCTTGGTGATGATGAACTCCTTGAATTTGGTCTTATCTGAGAAGCACCTTATCTGTCCTTCCGTTCTAAATGAAAGTTTTGCTGGGTAGAGCAATCTTGGTTGTAGGTCTTTAGTTTTCATGACTTGGAATATTTGTTTCCAGCCCCTTCTTGCCTGTAAGGTCTCTTTTGAGAAATCTGCTGACAGCCTGATGGGGACTCCTTTGTAGGTGATTGTCCCCTTACCTCTTGCTGCTTCCAGGATTCTTTCCTTCGTTTTAATTTTGGCTAATGTAATTATGATATGCCTTGGTGTGTTTCTTCTTGAGTCCAACTTTTTTGGTACTCTCTGGGCTTCTTGGAAGTCTGTTTCCTTTGCCAGATTGGGGAAATTTTCTTTTATTATTTGTTCAAATAGTTTTTCCACTGGTGGTTGTGTCTTTCCCCCTTCTGGTACCCCTATAATTCGGATATTGGAGCATTTATAGATGTCCTGGAAGTTCCTAAGCTTCTCCTCATTTTTCTGAATTCTTATTTCTTCATTCCTTTCTGATTGATCATTTTTTTCTTCCTTCTGGTTCACTCCATTGAGTTGAGTCCCAGTTTTTTTTTCATCTCTATGGGTTTCCTGTGGAATTCCATTCATTTCCCTTAATTTAGCCTTCATATGTTTCTCTAATTTGTGGCTATAGTCCACCAGATCTGTGAGGAAGCTGACGACCAGTGTTTTAAACTGTGCGTCTGAGAGATTTGCTATTTCTTCGTCACTTAGATTTATCTCCGGGACTTTGAGGTCCCCCTGCGACATTTTTGGTCTGTTCTGGCCCTTTAAGTGAGAGAAGCGGCGCCTTGGAGTCCCAGGTCGCTGGGTTGTGACGCTGTATGTGGGGGCGTGGTCAGAGCAGGGATAATGGCGCCGCCGCCGGTCCCACCGCTCACTTCCTCACCCGCGCGTAACCGGGCACCCACAGTCAACTCGCTGCCACCGCCTCCCCACTGACTCCTCCGTAGTCGTTCACCCGGTGGGCTGCTCACTAGGTCCAATCCTGGGTTTGGAATCCGTGCGACTGGATTCGCGCGTCTGGATTCCGCGCCCGGTCGATCGAGTTCTCCTTTGTAACTCCTCACCCGCCGCCGGTTTCGCCCCTTACCGGTCGGGCCGAAGAATTTGTTGTTTGCGGACTTCCGAAAAGTTCAGTTTTCCGTGTTCTGGTTGTGTTTTCTGATGCTAATATTTAGTTGTCCTTAAACTTGGTTGTGAGAGGAGGCAGGCACATCCACCTTAAACCTCCATCTTGGCGGAAGTCTAACTATTGTTTTTCCATAATGTAGATATTGATACATAGATGTGACTAGTTGATTTTATGGAGGAAATCTATTTTTCTCTGTAAAACAAGTTGGAAAACACAACTTAAAATATCTAAAGGTTTTTATTTGAAGACCTAATCTATTTAAAAACAACAAAAATAGTAATAATCACCTTATCTATAGAATAAACTCTGTTTATCAATAAAATATTAACATGTTTAAGTATTTACATGCTTTATTAAAATACAGTTACCAATCTTGTTTCTTTCAAATATTGCACTTAATGAATCTAAATGATCAAGCTCTTGAAAGAACAACACATACTTGTTCGTGAGCAACTTTTTGATTCACAGGTATAAGCAGATTGAATCTGCCACTATGAATCATGGATGGTTATCAAAAAAACAATACATATAAAAAACTATTTTGAATAGGAAGAGCATATTTACATCAGAATTAAAGAGTGCCCAAATTCATTGCCATGTTCACAGGTAGAACACACGTTTTCAATCTTCTGTGCTAAGGATAGTAATATTAAATGAAGGCCATGGAAGGGTGATCATGGACTTCAGCAATGAGAGGAAGCTCCAAAGAAAAGGCAGGACAGACACACTGTGGCAGCCCTAGCAGAGCATGGCCAGAGACCCTACAGAACAAGGGGCCTCTCCATGGAAACCAGTGAGGGGCAAGTAACAGGAGTCAGAAGCATATATATTGGACATTCTTCCACTGCTGTTGGGATGGTACCTTAGCCATGCCTATCTGCAAGAACCTAAGCAAGAGAAGAAATAGAAGAATCCAGAAGCAATTAGGCTTAAATACCAAAAAATCATCCAATAGGTTTGTGAAAAATGATCATTTAAACTGGAAATGATGAGAAAAACCATTTTGAGGGAACAATAGGATGTTGTATATTCTTATTCTACCTTCCCATGTGTGCATGCTTTGACTTCGTTTCAAGTGCTTCATAAAGTTCAGGGCACTGTAGGAGCAGATACCCAGACTGGGGATCAGGAAGGAAGTAGTGGAATTTGGGAAGTTGGCTCAAAGAAGAGTAGCTTGAACATTATTTTAGTGCAGGAACCTGGATGATGACAGAGGAGCCCAAGAAAAATCATCCTCACTTTTCATTCAGTTTTTTTTACACTGCACCACCCAGTGTACAGCCCACCTGCTCACCGACTGGCCCCATATGAAGGAAGGCATATTAGAAAAGTTGCTCTTGCAAGAAAAGAAAAGCTGACCAATTGTTTATTTAAATTTATTATCAGAGAGCCATACAGTGTAGCTCAGAACTCCAGACAAGGGGAGAGCATACATAGCCATATGTAAAACTCTGGATTCAATGTGAAACACATGCTGACAATATGTTATAAACAAGCCCATGTGGAACTATGGAAATGCAAATAACTGGTTAATCAGCAAAGACTCCTCCATCTCTTGAGGAAAGAATATATTAGATCAATGGCACATGAGTAATGGAGACTTCCTGGTGGTCCTAGGAAGCTTCTGGACCCAGCAGGCCCAGCTCCACAAAGCTGAAAGCTCTGATCCCACATTAGCCATGGCCTTGGCTCAGGGTCAAATGATTACATAATTCTTGTCATAAGTGAGCCATTGGAATAGGAAGCCAGAGAAGTGAAAATGCTTTAAACTGTTGAACCCCTGAGAAAATAAGATATACATTGGCCCTGGGTTTATGAACTCCTTGTTGAAACAAACTTGCAAATCCCAGCAGAAGGGCCAGGGAGGTCCAAGGTAGTGGGCACAGCTAAGAAGTGAGTTACTGTTGCCCAGGTTTTCCCACTATTCCTACATACTTATTGGAGTTATTTGTTGGCTGAAGAGTGAACAAAAACTTTCTTTGATATTCTTGTCATGGTGGGTATAATTCCCTTTGGAGAAATTTTAGGGATTATTTTGTGTTGTTGAGGTCATTCCTCCTGACTTGGGTCACAGTTTGGCTTCTGGAACAAAATAGAATAGAGCTCACAGACATGGACTCCTGGTCCCCAAACTCCTGCCTCCCCTAGCTCACATACACATAGGATTTAGTAAGCCTCTTCTTCACTATCACCAACCAAATCAAAACTGAATTCCATTATATAGTTCCCCTCATTGCTTCACTCAGCATTTAAAAAATCTTTATGTTCTGACTTATTTTCATTTATTTGTTAATTGATCTCTTTTATGTATTTATTATCTCAACATATGCCTGTTGAGGCCACTGTACTCAGTATTTGAGAAAAAATATACACAGTCTCTGTCTTCATGAATCACTTTGAATTTCAAGAAGTCATTACATGTTTGAGCCTATTAAAATTCAACATAGGATGTCATATTTAATAAGATCATTGAAAAAATTACAAACTGTGTGAAAGAAATATTAGAGTGAACAATACATCAAGAACCCAGAGAAAGATATAGGCACAAAAATTTACAGGAGGACTCTGAGAATCAATGAATTTCCTAATCTGGTTAGGACAAAAGCTCAGGTTGTGTCTATATTCTAATTCCATTTCAGGAGTGGAAGCTTCCCTATGCCTATATTTCAGAAACTTCCCTTAAACATAAATAAACCAATTTCCTATCAATTATGGCAAAAATGGTACCCATGGCAGTTTCCTCTGGGCATTGTTCTGAAATTTTATTGTTACAACTCACTGGGTTAAAAGAAGGAATGTTAACATGGTCAGTGGTGAATCATCTGGGGCTGCTACTGTAGGTCCATGACATCATTAATGTCCTAGCATTTTTCCTTCTTTCGGCCCTATTTTGAAATGGCATCAATTTTTAACGTGACAGTTGTAAAATGGTTCCTGGAGCTCCAGGCAATACATCTGCTTCCAGGTGGGAAACAAGAAGGAAAGGGGAAAAGGCATATTTCAAAAGTATGTTTTCCTGAAACCCTAACCAACAACTTCTGCTTATATCTAAGTGGCCCAGACTCTATGTGGCTAGCCCCCATTTCAGCCCCCAGCTGGGACACCCAGAACATGTTTCAACCTCTTGGGCGGGGGGCAGAAGCAGGAGCAGAGAGGTCATGTGTGGAAATGGAAGTTGGGAGTCAAGCAAAAGAGACCAACGCCTGAGGACCCTCCCCACAGAGACCCATGTGCCAACCTCTATCTGATAAACTTCAAAAGAAAATTGTGAGTCACTTTTTAGAAGTTGCTGCTAACAAGTTTCATCATGTGGTTTGAGATCAAATAGTTGGAGCTTCAAACCCCTTGAACCATGTTTTATGTGAATGTATATAAAGTGCATGGATTTACACATTAATAAAATTTTAAATATTTACTTCACAAAAACATTGAAGCCTATGAATCCTTCTCATAGAGATAGAATAACTGATGTGGTATTTTATAAGTAGTGACCCAAAAGCAAATTTGTTCATTGAATTATGATATTTTATTTCATATGTTTTTG
>NW_026521199.1:0-9750 GCF_021234435.1 Artibeus jamaicensis | reverse complement strand
TGCGAAACACAACCGCAGCAATGTGAACCAGTGAAACACAATCACAAGGCTGTCAGCTCCATGAGGGAGAGACTGTATCTGCATGGCCACCACTGTAACCCCAGTGTCTCCAGTGGGGCCAAAAGCCATTGGAGGTGCTCATTACTGTTTGTTGGGTGAGTGAGTGAATGGACAGTAACCTGTTCTATGCTGAGGACCATGAGAATTGTTTTATCACAAGTGAAAGACATTCCTTTTTTACTCTCAGGATGGTAGCTTCCCACGTGTTAGCACCAGTAGGACCACAACAAACTCAAAAATATCAACATTCAGAAAGCTGGAAAGGCGGTGAAGGCGATAGAAAGATATTGCGTGTAGCAGAGAGTTTTAAGGGGGCAAGAAGAAATGATAATGGCTCTCCAAGAAGACGTTTGAACCGTCCACAAGAGTCTACCTTCACAAAGGGAGGGACCTGGAGTTTGGGGTCTGGAGTTGCAGTGGTGTCGCCTGTAGCTGGTACTGAGCAGTGTGAACACTGCCTGCATCTTTCGGGCTTGTGTGCTCTCGGAAACAAGTACCTACATATTTAATCCAGTTAAAAATGATTTCCAACTGGCACTCGTTAGGGTGTTAGCTTCAGAATGAAAAAGAACTGAAATTCAGTAAATATATCAATACAGTAAACTGTCTGTGGGCAATTGTGTATTTCATTGTGGAAATATTAGGTGAGGAAAGTGAGAACACAAAGCCAGGCATGAACCCTGTGCTTCCAGCTCTGTTAAAATGTACAGTTACAAGATTTCTGAGAAAGACAGATAATCATTAAAATAGTTTGCATTTCAACATGTACAGAATAGTTTCTCACCACATTTCTGTGCAATAAGCTTCACTTTAGAGAAAGTGGCTCTCTCGTCTACTCAATCACATGATTTCACATGATTTCTCCAGTGGGGACATGCTGTGTGTCACTCCCACAGTAACACAGAAAGACCATAATGTGGACAACTCAGTGTATAATGGCTCCATCACTGAAAATAAGTGATTTACCAGCAGGTGTGCAGACTGAGGGTATTAAGAAACTTTAAGACGACTTTCCCTAGACAAGCTTTATTGTTTTGTATTTAGGTTATATCAAGTCAGCGGTCAACTAGACACTGTAATTTCTTTTAGCAATATTATTTCTCAGGTAGACTATTTCACAATAATAAGTTCTTGCATTTCATCAGACTTAGTGGATTTCACATCCTTAACTTGTTTCTTATTATCTTCTTAATAAAAAAAAAAAGGAAAGTTTCTGAGCTTCCAGTCCAGAAAGCAAATGAAAGGGGTAGAATAGAAACACAATTAATAGTCATACTTTGCCTATTTCACCACTTTTCTATAAACATGCTCTATGAGTGGACCTGACTACCTGCCATATGTGGTCATCATTACTGAAAGACTTCGTGATGTTTAAGGTCCAGCTTTCGTCTTGTGAGGACTCCTCCAGAAGCCTTGTACATGCATGGTCTTCTCCTCCTTTCTTTTCTTAATTCTTCATCTAACTTGTGGTTCCACAGACCTGAAATTCCCCCTCTTTTTTGGTCCTTCTCTCAGGGGATTCAGTACAGGGAGAAGAATATTAGAAAGAAATGAGCTGGAAAATTGGGTCAACAAAGTATTTAATCATTGAACAAATGAACCATTAATAGTGACTGCACCATTGGGAGGTCCTGATCTGACTTGGAGGTCATAAACCCTACTGCCAATAGGGAGTCTTAAATAGGATTCATCCTAGAGACCCCTCCAAGTTCTGTCTAACATTCTAGCGTATCTTTACCTTGGATAGATATTTTCTGCCTAAGATTCAGTAAACAAGACAACAGTAATTTACAGACAGCTCTCACTGGTAGATTCAATCTCATGTGTGACTACTCTGACCAGCCATTGTGGATGGGATGATCAGAGTTTGGAGCAGAAAGACAAGAAAGAATTGGTCCTTTGCTTCTTCATATTCTCATGCTCAAAGCATCACAGCAGGGCCATAGTGGTGGGAAAAGTGTCAGTGGGAGCGTGTCAAAGAAAGAGTGGAGGCAAAAGGAATGCCAGTTAATCCCTTGGTCAAGGCAATTAGCATAATTTCTTCTCAAAAATCTGCCTTTCAATTATCCATAGGTAGGAGGAATGCAAATCAAGTCCCAACTTTCCTGCCCAATAAGCTAAGGCATCAGAAAGTCTTCCCTCAAAAGGAACCTCACCCAACTTGTTTTAAAGCCTTTCTGTTATTGCAGGGATCCCAAAGTTTCATTAACTCATTCAAAAAGTCATAGTCCTAACTTTTTACTATCCTTCATAATATTTAGGGGAAACTCACAAGAATAGCTTTACACATTTAATTATTTCATCACCAAAAATCTCCCCCAGACTTTTGCTCGGTATTTCCAAGTTTGTGCCATTAAAGCAGCCTGCAGTACTGATGTCTTCACCACCTGCCAGATTGTATCCAGGACTGCCCCCTCTTCTCAAGTGTCATTGTCAGTATCCCTGAGTCCTCACTGCAGACTGCTCAAATCCTGTGATTAATTGCAAGCTTCCTGGCTGGCTTTCTTTACTGGAGAACTTGCAGAGGGAGAGGTTGGTTGAGAATCACCTGCAGGGTTCAAGCTGTTTGTTCACAAGCCATTACCAAGGGATAATGGCAGCATCAAGCATGGCTACTGTGCCAAAGGTTTTTAGCTTGGTGTAGTCCCATTTGTTTCTATTTGCTTTTGTTTTCCTTGCTTTTGGAGTCAGGTTCACAGAAACATCACTAAGACCAATGCCAAGGAGCTTGCTGCCTAAGTTTTCTTCTAGATATTTTATGGTTGTAGGTCAGGCATTCAAGTCTGTAATCCATTTTGAGTTGACTTCAAGTACAGATCATATAGTACTTCTTAAGTTTGTGAGGAATCTATACTGCTTTCCATAGTGGGCACACAGATTTACATTCTCACCAACAGATCATGAGGTTTCCTTTTTCTCCACATTCTCTTCAACATTCACTTTGTTTGTTTGTTTGTTTGTTTGTTTGTTTGTTTTTTATAATAGCCATTCTAACAGGTATAAAGTGATATCACATTGTGGTTTTTATTTGTATTTCCCTAACAATTAGTAATGTTGAACATCTTTGAATGCACCTGTATGGGTTTTTTTTTTTTTGGAGAAATATCTACTCAGATCTTGGCTTATTTTTTAATTAGGAAGTTTATTTTGTGTTATTGAGTTGTATACGTTTTTTATATATTTTGGTATTAACCTCATATCAGATATGTGATTTACAAATATCTTCTCCCATTTAGTAGACCATCTTTCTATTTCTTTTTTTTTTTTTTAATTTTATTTAGTTATTTTTCAAGTACAGTTTTTTGTCTATTTTTCCCATCCCAGCCTCCCCTGCCCCTTGCTCCCCACCCCCTCCCATTTCCTCCCCCCCTTACTGTTCTCGTCCCTGTGTCCTTCCTATTTGTTCCTCCAAATCCCTCTCCCTTTTTCCCCTTAACTTCCCTTCCTTCTCCCCTCTGGTCACTATCCCCTTGTTCTCCTATTTCAGTGTCTTTGTTTTTTGGGTTTTTTTTTCTGCTTACTTGTTTGTTTTGTTGTTTAGCTTCCTGTTAAAGGTGAGATCATATGGTATTTGTCTTTCAGCACCTGGCCTATTTCACTCAGCATAATGCTTTCCAGTTCCATCCATGTTGTTGCAAAGGGTAGTAGCTCCTTCTTTCTCTCTGCAGCATAGAATTCCATTGTGTATATGTACCACAATTTTTGGATCCATTCATTTACTGATGGGCACCTAGGTTGCTTCCAACTCTTGGCTATTGTAAATTGTGCTGCTATGAACATTGTGGTGCATAGGTTCTTTGATATTGATGTTTTAGGATTCTTAGGATATAATCCTAGCAGTGGAATTGCTGGGTCAAAAGGCAGGTCGATTTTTATTTTTCTGAGAAAAATCCATACTGTTTTCCATAATGGTTGTACCAGTCTGCACTCCCACCAACAGTGAACTAAGGACCCCGTTTCCCCACAACCTCTCCAACATTTGTTGTTTGTTGCTTTGTTTATGATAGCCATCCTGACTGGTGTAAAGTGGTATCTCATTGTGGTTTTAATTTGCATCTCTCTGATAGCTAATGATATTGAGCATCTCTTCATGTGTCTCTGAATGTTCTGTATGTCCTCCTTGGAGAAGTGTTTGTTCAAGTCCTTTTCCCATTTTCTAATTGGGTTGGGTGTCTTCTTAGAGTGGAGTCGTGTAAGTTCTTTGTATATTTTAGAGATTAAACCTTTGTCTAAGGTATCATTGGCAAATATGTTTTCCCATACAGTTGGTTGTCTTGCTAATTTAATACTGTTTTCTTTAGCCATGCAGAAGCTTTTTATTTTGATGAGATCCCATTTGTTTATTCTTTCCTTTACACTTCCTTGCTCTAGGGGACATATCAGTAAAGAAGTTGCTGCGTGAAATATCTGAGATTTTCTTGCCAATGTTCTCCTCTAGGACTTTAATGGTGTTATGACTTACATTTAAGTCTTTTATCCACCTTGAATTTATTTTGGTGTATGGTGTAAGTCTGTGCTCAAGTTTCATTTTTTTGCATGTAGCTGTCCAGTTCTCCCAACACCATTTGTTGAAGAGGCTATCTTTACTCCATTTTATGTTACTGCCCCCTTTGTCGAATATTAATTGACTGTAGAGAGTTGGGTTGATTTCTGGGCTCTCTGTTCTGTTCCATTGGTCTATGTGCCTGTTTTTATGCCAGTACCAGGCTGTTTTGATTACAGTGGCCTTGTAATACAGTTTGATATCAGGTATTGTGATCCCCCTACTTTGTTCTTTATTCTCAAAAGTGCAGCTGCTATTCGAGCTCGTTTATGGTTCCATATAAATTTCGAAGTGTTTGTTCTATGTCTGTGAAATATGCCATTGGTACTTTAATAGGTATTGCATTGAATCTGTATATTGCTTTGGGTAGTATGGACATTTTTGATAATGTTAATTCTTCCAATCCATGAACAAGGTATATGTTTCCATTTGTTTGTGTCTTCCTTGATTTCGTTCTTCAGGGCTGTGTAGTTTTCTGCATACAGGTTTTTTACCTCCTTGGTTAGGTTTATTCCCAGATATTTTATTTTTCTTTTTGCTATATCAAATGGGATTTTTCTCTTTATTTCTGCTTCTGCTGATTCACTGTTGGTATACAAAAATGCCTTTGATTTCTGGATATTGACTTTATAACCAGCTGTTTTGCCAAACTCATCAATTAGTTTGAGGAGTTTTTGGGTAGAGTCTATAGGATTTTCCATGTACACTATCATGTATCATGTCATCTGCAAACAGTGACAGTTTTGTTTCCTCCTTTCCTATTTGGATGCCTTTTATTTCCTTTTCTTGCCTGATCGCTGTGGCTAAAACTTCCAATACTATATTAAATAGAAGTGGTGAAAGTGGACAACCTTGTCTTGTTCCTGATCTTAGTGGAAAAGCTTTTAGTTTTTTCCCGTTGAGTATGATATTGGCTGTAGGTCTCTCATATATGGCCTTTATTATTTTGAGAAATGCTCCTTGTATTCCCACTTTGCTGAGTGTTTTTATCATAAATGGGTGTTGTACCTTATCGAAAGCTTTTTTCTGCATCTATTGATATGATCATGTGATTTTTGTCTTTGCTTTTGTTTATATGATGTATTACATTTACTGATTTGCGAATATTGAACCATCCTTGCATTCCTGGGATGAATCCTACTTGATCATGGTGTATGATCTTTTGATATGTTGTTGGATGCGATTTGCCAATATTTTGTTGAGGATTTTAGCATCTATGTTCATCAGCGATATTGGCCTGAAGTTTTCTTTCTTTGTTGTGTCTCTATCTGGTTTTGGAATTAAGATGGTGCTGGCTTCATAAAAAGAATTTGGAGTTTTCCATTCTTCTGAATTTTTTGAAATAGTCTGTGGAGAATAGGGGTTAGCTCTTCTTAAATGCTTTGTAGAATTCTCCTGTGAAACCATCTGGTCCGGGGCTTTTGTGTGATGGGAGTTTTTTTGATTACTGCTTCAATTTCTTTTGCTGTTATTGGTGAATTTAGATTTTCTGCTTCTTTTTCACTGAGTTTTGGAAGATTGTATTTTTCTAGAAATGTGTCCATTTCCCCCTAGGTTTTCAAATTTCTTGGCATACAGTTCTTCATAGTAATTTCTTACAATCTCTTCTATTTCTGTGTATCAGTTGTAATCTCTCCTTTTTCATTTCTGATTGTGTTTATTTGTGTCCTCTCTCTTCTTTTCTTGATGAGCCTACTTAAAGGCTTGTCTATTTTGTTTATCTTCTCAAAGAACCAACTCCTGGATTCATTGATCCTTAAAATTGTGCTTTTAGTTTCTATGTCATTTAATTCTGCTCTAATCTTGGTTATTTCCTTCCTTCTGCTTGCTCTAGGCTGTCTTTGTTGTTGTTCCTCAAGTTCTTGCAGGCATAGGGTTAGGTTGTTTGTTTGAAATGTTTCTATATTCTTTAGGTAGGCCTGTATTGCTATAAACTTCCCCTCTCAGGACTGCCTTCGCTGTGTCCCATAAGTTTTGGGTTGTTGTGCGATCATTTTCATTTGTTTCCAGAAATGTTTTGATTTCTTCCCTAATTTCATTCTTGACCCATTCATTTGTTTAATAACATACCATTCAGTCTCCATGTTTTTGGGTGCTTTGGGTTTTTTCTTTGGGGTTGGTTTCTAATTTCAGTGCCTTGTGGTCAGAGAAGATGCTTGGTATGAATTTCAATTTTCTTGAATTTGTTGAGGCTCCTTTTGTAGTCCTATCATGTGGTCTATCTTTGAGAATGTTCCATGTACATTTGAAAAGAATGTGTATTTAGCTTCTTTGGGATGAAGGGCTCTATATATATCAGTTAAGTCCATTTCATCTAGGGTGTTGTTTAATGCCACAATATTTTTTTTGATAATTTGTTTGGAAGATCTGTCCATTTTTGATAGTGGGGTGTTCAAATCCCCTACTATGATTGTGTTGCTGTCAATATCTTTCTTGAAGTCCTCTAAGATTTTCTTGATATATTTGGGTGCCCCTATGTTTGGTGCATATATGTTTACAATGTTAATGTCTTCTTGGTGGATTCTTCCCTTGAGTATAATGAAATGACCTTCTGGGTCTCTCTTTACAGCCTTTTTTTTTGAAGTCTATTTTGTCTGATATGAGAATTGCTACCCCAGCTTTTTTATCTTGTCCGTTTGCTTGGAAAACTTGTTTCCAGCCTTTCACTTTTAGTCTGTGATGGTCTTTTGTCCTGAGGTGAGTCTCTTGTAGGCAGCATATGTGTGGGTCATGCTTTCTTATCCATTGAGCTATTCTGTGTCTTTTGATTGGAGAATTTAATCCATTTACATTTAAGGTTATTATTGATAGGTACTTATTCATTGCCATTTTTGTACCTGTGTTCCTCTCTGTCTCCCTCTTATCCTTCCTTCCCTTAAAGCAGTCCTTTTAGTATTTCTTGTAGAGCTGGTTTGGTGGAGGCATATTCTTTTAGACTTCTTTTGTCTTGGAAGCTCTTTATTTGGCCTTCTATCTTGATTGAGAGCCTTGCTGGGTAAAGTAGCCTTGGTTGTAGGCCTCTGGTTCTCATTACTTGAAATATTTCTTGCCGTTCTCTTCTTGCTTGAAGTGTTTCCATTGAGAAGTCAGTAGCTAACCTTATTGGTGCTCCCTTGTATGTTATTTCTTTTTTCTCCCTTGCTGCCTTTAAGATTCTCTCTTTGTCTTGGAATTTTGCCATTTTGATGATGATGTGTCTTGAGGTGGGCCTCCTTGGGTTCCTCTTGATTGGGACTCTGTGTGATTCCTGGATTTGTGAGACTTTTTCTCTTATCAAATTAGGAAAATTTTCTCTCATTACTCGTTCAAATACATTTTCTATCCCTTGTTCTTCTTCTTCTCTTCTGGTATTCCTATTATTCGTATATTATTACGTTTCATATTGTCTTGCATTTCTCTTAATCCCTCTTCATTCTTTCTTAGCCTCTTTGCATTTTCTTGCTCTTTCTGTGAGATGCTTTCTACCACTGTCCTCCAACTCACTAATCCTATCCTCCGCTTCATCTATCCTACTTTGGAAACTTTCTACTGTGTACTTCAATTCGGAAATTGTATTCTTCATTTCCTCTTGTCTCTTGCTGATGGTTTCCATTTCCTTTTTGATGTTGCTGTAGTTTGCAGAGAGATCATTATAATTTCCCTGTAGTTTCTGGTAGCTCACTGTGAGCTCTTTGAGCTCTTTGAACTTCGTAATAACCAGTGCTTTGAATTCACTGTCTGATAGTTGATCAGCGTCTATTTCATCTAACATTCTTTCTGAAGTTTCTGCTTTTTCTTTCATTTGGGGATTGTTTCTTTGTCTTCCCATTGTTTGAGACTCTTCTTGTTAGTCTCTGCTTCCAAAATTGATCTGTTCTGAAACACTGGTTTTTATGGTGTAAACTTCTGTGGTATGTTCCTTGTGAAGTTCAGTGGTACAGACTCCTTGAAGTTTCTTGATGTTCTTCGTCTCCACCTACACTCACGCTGATCCTCGCACTGGTCTCTGCGTTGGTCGCCTACCACTGCTGAATGTCCCGGCTCTATTAGCCGCCTCCTCAAGCACCCAGGCCCGTTACTAGGGCAGTGGCACAGAGGCTGGGAATGTCCTGGCTCCCGTATCTGGCTCTCTGCCACCCAGGGCCGTCACAGGGGCTTGGAGTGTCCCGGTTTCCGTACCTGACCTCCCCCCGCGTCTAGTCCTGTCTCTATGGCAGTGGCACAGAGGCTTAGAAAGTCCCAACTCCCCGTACCTGATTCCCCAGTGTCCAATCCCCTTGCTATGGCAGCAGCACAGGGGTTGTGACCCTCCCAGTTCCCCGTAGAGGGATCCTCTGCCACCCCAGGCTGTCTCAGGGGTTTGGAGAGTCCTGGCTTCCGTACCTGACTCCCCGGCGTCCAGTCCCGTCGCTATGGCAGCGGCACAGGATTTGAGATCTTCCCGGCTCCCGTAGCCGTCTCCTCAGCTGCGTCACAGGGGTTTGGAGAGTCCCGGCTTCCGTACCTGACTCCCCGGCGTCCAGTCCCGTCGCTATGGCAGCGGCACAGGATTTGAGAGCTTCCCGGCTCCCGTAGCTGGCTCCTCTGCTGCGTCACAGGGGTTTGGAGTGTCCGGGCTTCCGTACCTGGCTCCCCGGCGTCCAGTCTCGTCGCTATGGCAGCGACACTGGATTTGAGAGCTTCCCGGCTCCCGTAGCTGGCTCCTCAGGGTCTAGGCCTGTCTCTATGGCGGCGTCACAGGGGCCTTTGGTGTCCCAGCTCCTGCAACTGACCCTTCCGTTGCCCAGGCTAGTAGCTATGGCATCGGCACAAGGGTGTCCCCGCTCTGGTTCCTGACTCCTCTGTCTCCCAGGACCGTCACAGGGGCTTGGAGTGTCCGGCTTCCGTACCTGAGGCCCCGGCTCCCAGGCCTGTTGCTCTGGCGGCAGTACAGGGGCCGCGTGAGGCCCAGCTCCGGTAGCTGACTCTGCCGCCGTCTGGTGTTTCAGCGTCGGTCACATCTCTGGTCTTTTAATTTCATAAATGCTGGGTAACCAATGGTTTATTGTGCTGTTTTTCCATGGATCTGCCAGGATTTTCACCCATGAGTACAGGAGCTAGTATCCGCTCCATCTTACTCCGTCGCCATCTTCCCAGCATCCTCCTCTATTTCTTTTTTAAAGATTTTC
>NW_026521198.1:0-10006 GCF_021234435.1 Artibeus jamaicensis | reverse complement strand
ATGTATTACAACCCAATAAAAGGCCCTGGAAGAGGGTGCTCAGGCCTTTTTCCCCTCTGAGAAACTAGCCGCTGCTGGCCTTTGTCTCCCCTGAGAAACTGGCCACAGCCCACTCCTCCTCCCCAAACAGATCCAGCATGTCTCTGTCATACTCATTCACTTGTGTCTGTGGCACTGGGGGGACTCACGGAGAAGTCACCACCACAGTTTCTGATCTTCTGGACTAGGCTGCAGCCTCTAGTACTGCTTTGTGTATTTATTTTTGTGGTGACTTGATCAATCCCTCCTGTTCTCTGAGCTCCATGAGCACTCAGACCGTGTCTCTGCTATATTCCTAGTCCTGAGCACAGTTTCTGGCTCAGAGTAGGCGCCCGAACAGCTGTTATTGCAGAGTGGCCCAGGGCTCACACCACGCTCACATGGTCTCATTATACAGATGAGGACATGGAAACACAGACTCGGTGCCCTCTCCAGGCCACAGAGCTGATAAGGATCAGGTGAAGCGGGTTTTCCGAACCCCAGCTCTGTGCTTTCTCCACACTGTGTTTTCTCACGTGATCGTATTAAGTAGCATAGTAATGAACACAAGGCTTGAACAGTAAAGAGAGCTCGGCCTCAGATTCTAGTCCTGCTTTTGACCTACTTGTGTGACTTTAGGCAAAACAGTTCATCTCTCTGACTAAGGACAGCGCCCACCCACGGGGCTGTGGTGAAAACTGAACAGGACAGGTGCAGTGAGCCCCTTTCTGAGTGCTTGGCATGTGGTAAGCACATGTAAATGTTAGCTAATATTAATGATGGACAGATGGTGTATGCCGTGACTATGTGCTGCGCTATAGCACTGAAGCTTCTGACTATACAGTATAAAACCTTCTGTTTCACTGAGTTAAGAATTCTAGCCATTCCCTGCTGCTTAGTACAGTTGCAAACTCTGTGTAGTCTACTTCTATGGCCCTGACTTTGCTCCTGGCACAGAGCTTCCCTCTTTCTTTCTTCCTCAATCCCAGCACTGTTTGTACTTGGGTAGGAGCCCGGAAACCTGCCTCTTGGGTACTCAGGTAGATTTCCAGTGGCAGAAAGGATTCTAGCCAGCTGCAGACTGCAATTTGCATTGTTCTATTTCTTTTTCCCCTCCTATGCACAATCCTCCTAAAATCAATGTAGAGTTTCTCAGAAGGAATTGCAAAGGCAGACAGTCACTGCTGTCCCCAGCCTGGGAGCTGACCTGTAACAGCCTGCGCTGGCTTCTGTTTCTTCTTTGCTGAAAAAGGCAGAGCTTCCATGAGCCCATCTCAGGTGCATTCCTCCTTCTAGCAGAACAATTTTTTATGGCAAATGGCGGTTGATGAGGCCACCAGCATGGCACAAAGTCACCGGAGAGGCCAAATCTAATTCATATAGAAAAGTGGGGTGAGGGAGCACCTTCCCCTGGGAACTCCCCACCTTTAAACTCCTTGTTGTCTTCCAATATACAAACAGTGTAACGACACAAATGCACTGGAACAGGTACGTTACCACCGTTTGAGACTATTCTCTAGTGTCAACCAAGGTCCACAGCTGCCCAGAGTCAGGGCTGCTGTTGGCCACTCTGATGTAGCATCTCCATGTCCTCCTCAGGCTCTTTACCTGTCCTGCCATGGGGACAGGGGCACCCTGTGAGCTTGTATTCCTCCTGTCCTGAGAGGTGGTGTGGAACCGAGTGAGGGAAACAGCACAGCTGAGAGTCAGATGCCTTCAAACCCAAGCTCTGCTGATGTAACCTTGTCTACTCAGCCTCTTGGAGCTCATTTTCTAATTGCAGAAAGAGACTGTCTCCAAGCCCAGGGTGGGGCCTCCTCTGGAGGCTAGAACATGTTACCAGCTCAGAAACACAAATATTCCCCCATTCCTTCCTATGTGCAGTTATAACAGGCCTTTTTAAAAGTACGGTACAGAGATGGACTACAAAATTCCACAAGTTGAGTGTCCTCATTCCCTGAGTGCCCTTATCTCTAACCTTGAGCCTCTATTTTTCTCGATAGTGGGAAATGTAACCCAGTTGCTTTTAGGTAAAGAGTAAAATTGTGTAATTTCTCAGTTTAGGTTACATAAATCAGCTACTTTCTCATTTGAAAACTTTCGCTGCTGGGTTTAATTCTGACTCCACCCTGGGTGGATTCCAAGCCCTAGGGGACTCATGTCACACAGGTCATAGTGACGGCAGGGATTTGTTGTTTTCTGGCTGTTCTTCCATCCTGCTCCTGGCTGTGCAGCCTGTGGGCTGTGGGTCATCTGGGAGGGTCCTGGGGTGTGGCCCTCACGCTCTGCTCCAGCAGCTGTGTCCAAGTACACCTCCCGGCGGTGGCTGTGTCCTCACTGGGTCCTGCGAAAAACTGTGGCCTCTGCTTGCCAGGTCCACGTGGGCTTCTGTCCCATCCCATATCACTGTTCTTTACCCTCTGAAGCTTTTGGGACACTTGGTCTGCCCTCACTCCTCTCTAGCGTCCTCTGCTCTGTCACTTTCAATCCACTGAAGTTCAAGGGAGGTCAGTGGGATGGGCAAGGCAAGGGTTCCCATGAAATTATAGGAATTCCACAGGATTTGAGTCCCTCCTCTAGAACCCAGCCTGAAGTGGGTACAGACTAAAGCTCAAATCTTGAAAATCTTCTGGGATATTCTTTCCCCTTCTCAGTTTGGACAATTTCCCTCTAATTGAGGGGTAACAGGAAGCTAGAGATTATTTTTTACCTAGATTAACTGTACTTTTCAAATCTTTTTCTATCTTTCAGGCTTCTCAGCCTGAGGGTGAAAACTTCACCTTATTGAGCCCCGTGGCCATATGGTGAGGGTGCCTTGTGCCTGGCTGTCCGTGACAGAGGCTGGGCAAGAGCACACCCACGGCTGCTGTGAATATTCCTCACCCCTGACTAATACTGCACAGAAGCAAGCTGCTTCCACAAAGAACTGAGAACCCACCCCACCCAACCCTAAGAAACAATATATTTGCATTTCTTGTAAGTTTCCAATGAATAAGACCCAAAAGACAATACAGAAATGACCACATGAATTGTGGCCTTTTTGCAAAATTTACTCTAAAAATTAACATACACTGACATTGTGTTGTGTGTGAATTTTTGTGCATAGTTCTATGAATTTTAAAACAGGTACAGATTTATGTAACTATCATCACAACCAGAATATACAATGGTTGTATCACTACCCCAAAACTCCTCCTCATTCCCCTCCCATCCCTGACCCCTGGCAACTGCTAATCTGTCCTCCATCACCACATTGTGTCTTTTGGACAGTCTCATATAAAGAAATCAAGGAGTCTGTTAGCTTTTGACTAGCTCCTTTCACTCAGCACAATGCCTTTGACAATCACCCAAGCTGTTACGCACGTCAATAGTTCATTCCTTTTTAATATTCATGGGATCTGTGGAGCTATCCCCTCTCTCATTTCTTTCTTTTTTTTTTTTTTTTCTCTTCAAGATATTTATTTTATTCTCTTTGGATGTATATGCAGAAGTGAGATTGCTGGATCATATAGTTGTTCTACTTTTAATTTTTTGAAGACTGTCATACTGTTTTCTATATTGGTTGCACCAATTTACATTTCTAAATGTTCCTTAATGGTGAAAGGGAGCTAAGTTTTTTATTTTCCCAGTTATTTATTTTTACTTTTTTTTTTTTTTAAATTTTATTTAGTTATTTTTCAAGTACAGTTTTTTGTCTATTTTTCCCATCCCAGCCTCCCCTGCCCCTTGCTCCCCCACCTCCCTCCCATTTCCTCCCCCCCCCTTAGTTCTCGTCCCTGTGTCCTTCCTATTTGTTCCTCCAAATCCCTCCCCTTTTTCCCCTTAACTTCCCTTCCTTCTCCCCTCTGGTCACTATCCCCTTGTTCTCTATTTCAGTGTCTTTGTTTTTTGGGTTTTTTTTTCTGCTTACTTGTTTGTTTTGTTGTTTAGCTTCCTGTTAAAGGTGAGATCATATGGTATTTGTCTTTCAGCAACCTGGCCTATTTCACTCAGCATAATGCTTTCAGTTCCATCCATGTTGTTGCAAAGGGTGGGTAGCTCCTTCTTTCTCTCTGCAGCATAGAATTCCATTGTGTGAGTATGTACCACAATTTTTGGATCCATTCATTTACTGATGGGCACCTCGGTTGCTTCCCAACTCTTGGCTATTGTAAATTGTACTGCAAGGAACATTGTGGTGCATAGGTTCTTTGATATTGATGTTTTAGGATTCTTAGGATATAATCCTAGCAGTGGAATTGCTGGGTCAAAAGGCAGGTCGATTTTTATTTTTCTGAGAAAAATCCATACTGTTTTCCATAATGGTTGTACCAGTCTGCACTCCCACCAACAGTGAACTAAGGACCCCGTTTCCCCACAACCCCTCCAACATTTGTTGTTTGTTGCTTTGTTTATGATAGCCATCCTGACTGGTGTAAAGTGGTATCTCATTGTGGTTTTAATTTGCATCTCTCTGATAGCTAATGATATTGAGCATCTCTTCATGTGTCTCTGAATGTTCTGTGTGTCCTCCTTGGAGAAGTGTTTGTTCAAGTCCTTTTCCCAGTTTTCTAATTGGGTTGGGTGTCTTCTCTAGAGTGGAGTCGTGTAAGTTCTTTGTATATTTTAGAGATTAAACCTTTGTCTGAGGTATCATTGGCAAATATGTTTTCCCATACAGTTGGTTGTGCTTGCTAATTTAATACTGTTTTCTTTAGAAATACAGAAGCTTTTTATTTTGATGAGATCCCATTTTTTTATTCTTTCCTTTACGTTTCCTTGCTCTAGGGGACATATCAGTAAGAAGTTGCTGCGTGGAAATATCTGAGATTTTCTTGCCAATGTTCTCCTCTAGGACTTTAATGGTGTTATGACTTACATTTAAGTCTTTTATCCACCTTGAATTTATTTTGGTGTATGGTGTAAAGTCTGTGCTCAAGTTTCATTTTTTTGCATGTGGCTGTCCAGTTCTCCCAACACCATTTGTTGAAGAGGCTATCTTTACTCCATTTTATGTTACTGCCCCCTTTGTCGAATATTAATTGACTGTAGAGAGTTGGGTTGATTTCTGGGCTCTCTGTTCTGGTCCATTGGTCTATGTGTCTGTTTTTATGCCAGTACCAGGCAGTTTTGATTACAGTGGCCTTGTAATACAGTTTGATATCAGGTATTGTGACCCCTACTTTGTTCTTCTTTCTCAAAAGAGTTTAATTCGAGCTCGTTGTATGGTTCCATATAAATTTTCGAAGTGTTTGTTCTATGTCTGTGAAATATGCACCATTGGTACTTTAATAGGTATTGCATTGAATCTGTATATTGCTTTGGGTATGGACATTTTGATAATGTTAATTCTTCCGATCCATGAACAAGGTATATGTTTCCATTTGTTTGTGTCTTCCTTGATTTCTTTCTTCAGGGCTGTGTAGTTTTCTGCATACGGGTTTTTTACCTCCTTGGTTAGGTTTATTCCCAGATATTTTATTTTTCTTTTTGCTATATCAAATGGGATTTTTCTCTTTATTTTCTGCTTTAATGATTCATGTTGGTATACAAAAATGCCTTTGATTTCTGGATATTGACTTTATAACCAGCTGTTTTGCCAAACTCATCAATTAGTTGAGGAGTTTCTGGGTAGAGTCTATAGGATTTTCCATGTACACTATCATGTCATCTGCAAACAGTGACAGTTTTGTTTCCTCCTTTCCTATTTGGATGCCTTTTATTTCCTTTTCTTGCCTGATCGCTGTGGCTAAAACTTCCAATACTATATTGAATAGAAGTGGTGAAAGTGGACAACCTTGTCTTGTTCCTGATCTTAGTGGAAAAGGTTTAGTTTTTTCCCATTGAGTATGATATTGGCTGTGGGTCTCTCATATATGGCCTTTATTATTTTGAGAAATGCTCCTTGTATTCCCACTTTGCTGAGTGTTTTTATCATAAATGGGTGTTGTACCTTATCGAAAGCTTTTTCTGCATCTATTGATATGATCATGTGATTTTTGTCTTTGCTTTTGTTTATATGATGTATTACATTTACTGATTTGCGGATATTGAACCATCCTTGCATTCCTGGGATGAATCCTACTTGATCATGGTGTATGATCTTTTTTGATATGTTGTTGGATGCGATTTGCCAATATTTTGTTGAGGATTTTAGCATCTATGTTCATCAGCGATATTGGCCTGAGAGTTTTCTTTCTTTGTTGTGTCTCTATCTGGTTTTGGAATTAAGATGATGCTGGCTTCATAAAAAGAATTTGGGAGTTTTCTGTCCTTTTGAATTTTTTGAAATAGTCTTGTGGAGAATAGGGGTTAGCTCTTCCTTAAATGCTTTGTAGAATTCTCCTGTGAAACCATCTGGTCCGGGGCTTTTGTGTGATGTGGGAGTTTTTTGATTACTGCTTCAATTTCTTTTGCTGTTATTGGTGAATTTAGATTTTCTGCTTCTTTTCACTGAGTTTTGGAAGATTGTATTTTCTAGAAATGTGTCCATTTCCCCTAGGTTTTCAAATTTCTTGGCATACAGTTCTTCATAGTAATTTCTTACAATCTCTTCTATTTCTGTGGTATCAGTTGTAATCTCTCCTTTTTCATTTCTGAATTGTGTTTATTTGTGTCCTCTCTCTTCTTTTCTTGATGAGCCTACTTAAAGGCTTGTCTATTTTGTTTATCTTCTCAAAGAGACCAACTCCTGGAATTCATTGATCCTTAAAATTGTGCTTTTAGTTTCTATGTCATTTAATTCTGCTCTAATCTTGGTTATTTCCTTCCTTCTGCTTGCTCTGGGCTGTCTTTGTTGTTGTTCCTCAAGTTCTTGCAGGCGTAGGGTTAGGTTGTTTGTTTGAAATGTTTCTATTTTCTTTAGGTAGGCCTGTATTGCTATAAACTTCCCTCTCAGGACTGCCTTTGCTGTGTCCCATAAGTTTTGGGTTGTTGTGCGATCATTTTCATTTGTTTCCAGAAATGTTTTGATTTCTTCCCTAATTTCATTCTTGACCCATTCATTGTTTAATAGATTGTTTAATAGCATACCATTCAGTCTCCATGTTTTTGGGTGCTTTGGGTTTTTTTTTCTTTGGGGTTGGTTTCTAATTTCAGTGCCTTGTGGTCAGAGAAGATGCTTGGTATGATTTCAATTTTCTTGAATTTGTTGAGGCTCCTTTTGTGTCCTATCATGTGGTCTATCTTTGAGAATGTTCCATGTACATTTGAAAAGAATGTGTATTTAGCTTCTTTGGGATGAAGGGGCTCTATATATCAGTTAAGTCATTTCTTCTAGGGTGTTGTTTAATGCCACAATATCTTTTTTGATAATTTGTTTGGAAGATCTGTCCATTTTTGATAGTGGGGTGTTCCAAATCCCTACTATGATTGTGTTGCTGTCAATATCTTTCTTGAAGTCCTCTAAGATTTTCTTGATATGTTTTGGGGTGCCCCTATGTTTGGTGCATATATGTTTCGCAATGTTAATGTCTTCTTGGTGCTTCTTCCCTTGAGTGATAATGAAATGACCTTCTGGGTCTCTCTTTGTACAGTTTTTTTGGAAGTCTATTTTGTCTGATATGAGAATTGCTACCCCAGCTTTTTTCTTGTCCGTTTGCTTGGAAAACTTGTTTCCAGCCTTTCACTTTTAGTCTGTGATGGTCTTTTGTCCTGAGGTGAGTCTCTTGTGGTGCAGCATATGTGTGGGTCTGCTTTCTTATCCATTGAGCTATTCTGTGTCTTTTGATTAGAGAATTTAATCCATTTACGTTTAAGGTTATTATTGATAGGTACTTATTCACGTTGCCATTTTTGTACCTGTGTTCCTCTCTGTCTCCCTCTTATCCTTCCCCTTCCCTTAAAGCAGTCCTTTTTAGTATTTCTTGTAGAGCTGGTTTGGTGGAGGCATATTCTTTTCAGACTTCTTTTGTCTTGGAAGCTCTTTATTTGGCCTTCTATCTTGATTGAGAGCCTTGCTGGGTAAAGTAGCCTTGGTTGTAGGCCTCTGGTTCTCATTACTTGAAGTATTTCTTGCCATTCTCTTCTTGCTTGAAGTTTTCCATTGAGAAGTCGGTAGCTAACCTTATTGGTCCCTTGTATGTTATTTCTTTTTTCTCCCTTGCTGCCTTTAAGATTCTCTCTTTGTCTTGGAATTTTTGCCATTTTGATGATGAGTGTCTTGAGGTGGGCCTCCTTGGGTTCCTCTTGATTGGGACTCTCTGTGATTCCTGGATTTGTGAGACTTTTTCTCTTATCAAATTAGGAAAATTTTCTCTCATTACTCTGTTCAAATACGTTTTTCTATCCCTTGTTCTTCTTCTTCTCCTTCTGGTATTCCTATTATTCGTATATTATTACGTTTCATATTGTCTTGCATTTCTCTTAATCCCTCTTCATTCTTTCTGAGCCTCTTTTCATTTTCTTGCTCTTTCTGTGAGATGCTTTCTACCCTGTCCTCCAACTCACTAATCCTATCCTCCGCTTCATCTATCCTACTTTGGAAACTTTCTACTGTGTACTTCCAATTCGGAAATTGTATTCTTCATTTCTCTTGTCTCTTGCTGATGGTTTCCCATTTCCTTTTTGATGTTGCTGTAGTTTGCAGAGAGATCATTATAATTTCCCCTGTAGTTTTCTGGTAGCTCACTGTGAGCTCTTTGAGCTCTTTGAACTTCGTGAATAACCAGTGCTTTGAATTCACTGTCTGATAGTTGATCAGCGTCTATTTCATCTAACATTCTTTCTGAAGTTTCTGCTTTTTCTTTCATTTGGGGATTGTTTCTTTGTCTTCCCATTTGTTTGGGACCTCTTCTTGTTAGTCTCTGCTTCCAAAAATTGATCTGTTCTGAAACACTGGTTTTATGGTGTAAACTTCTGTGGTATGTTCCTTGTGAAGTTCAGTGGTACAGACTCCTTGAAGTTTCTTGATGTTCTTCGTCTCCACCTACACTCACGCTGGTCCTCGCACTGGTCCCTGCGTTGGTCTCCAACACTGCTGAATGTCCCGGCTCTAGTAGCCGCCTCCTCAACACCCAGGCCCGTTACTAGGGCAGTGGCATAGAGGCTGGAAAATGTCCTGGCTCCCGTATCTGGCTCTCTCTGCCGCCCAGGGCCATCACAGGGGCTTGGAGTGTCCTGGTTTCCGTACCTGACTCCCCGGCGTCTAGTCCCTGTCTCTATTGGCAGTGGCACAGAGGCTTAGAAAGTCCCAACTCCCGTGCCTGATTCCCCCAGTGTCCAATCCCCTTGCTATGGCAGCAGCACAGGGGTTGTGACCCTCCCAGTTCCCCGTAGAGAAATCCTCTGCCACCCCGGGCTGTCTCAGGGTTTGGACGGTGTCAGGCTTCCGTACCTGACTCCCCGGCGTCCAGTCCTGTCGCTAGGCAGCGGCACAGGATTTGAGATCTTCCCGGCTCCCGTAGCTGTCTCCCTCAGCTGCGTCACAGGGGTTTGAGAGTCCCGGCTTCCGTACCTGACTCCCCCGCGTCCAGTCCCGTCGCTATGGCAGTGGCACAGGATTTGAGAGCTTCCCCGGCTCCCGTAGCTGGCTCCTCAGCTGCGTCACAGGGGTTTGAGAGTCCCGGCTCAGTACCTGACTCCCCGGCGTCCAGTCCTGTCGCTATGGCAGCGGCCCAGGATTTGAGATCTTCCCGGCTCCCGTAGCTGTCTCCTCAGCTGTGTCACAGGGGTTTGGAGAGTCCGGGCTTCCGTACCTGGCTCCCCGGAGTCCAGTCTGGTCGCTATGGTAGCGACACAGGATTTGAGAGCTTCCCGGCTCCCGTAGCTGGCTCCTCAGGGTCCAGGCCTGTCTCTATGGCGGCGTCACAGGGGCCTTTGGTGTCCCAGCTCCTGCAACTGACCCTTCCGTTGCCCAGGCTAGTAGCTATGGCATCGGCACAAGGGTGTCCCCGCTCTGTTCCTGACTCCTCTGTCTCCCAGGACCGTCACAGGGCTTGGAGTGTCCGCGCTTGCGTACCTGAGGCCCCGGCTCCCAGGCCTGTTGCTCTGGCGGCAGTACAGGGCCGCG
>NW_026521197.1:0-284024 GCF_021234435.1 Artibeus jamaicensis | reverse complement strand
TCTATACATTACTCAGTGTTCCATGGTCACCCATAGATACATGAGGTACCCACAGTCACTGCCAGTGAAAGAAGCTCTGATTTTAAGGACTAAGGAACAAACCTGAGGTGAGTTCTAGCAAAATAAGGAAATGAACCACAATATACAAAATGTGCTTGGTTTTTAGGATTATAGCCTGAAAGTTATTTCTTGTTTGTTTTTTCAAAAAATAGAGAGAAACATTCAGTGCATTCTGAATAAACTAATGGGTTCATAGTCTTCATTTGTGGGCTATTACATTTTACATGGTAAGTTAACATTTCCAATTATTCTAAGACCTTTAAATGAGAGAATTTATGATACGTCATCTGTACATTGCATTGTGTGTTTACCACTGAAAGTGAGATTTTTTTCTGTCACCATCTATGTGACCCCCTTTACCCTTTCCTACCCTCCCCCTCTTCCCTCTGGGTTAACCAGCATACCGTTGTCTGTGCCTGAGTTTTTGCTTGTTTTTCTTCCTTGTTAATGTGTTGCTTTCAAGTTTTCTTTCCCACATATGAGTGAAATCATATGGTCCTTGACTTTTTCTCTTTGACTAATTTGACTTGGTAGAATTTTGTGGTCCATCCACATTGTTGCAATGGCAGGGTTTCATCTTTTTTCGTAGTGTAGTAATATTGTGTTTGTGCCTCATCTCTGTATCCAGTCAGCTACTGAGGGACACTTTGGTTGTTTTCATGTGTTAGTCACCATGAATAAAGCTGCAATGAACATAGGGGTGCATATATCTTATGTCACCCCTCCAAACTTAGTATAAAAATAATGAGAGAACTTAAAATTTCAACATAGCAAGTGTGTTAAAATAGGGAGAAAAATTCCTATTCTTATCTAGAAGCTTGATATGAGATTTTGATTTTTTTATTTTGAAACTTTAGAAATTATACTTTACATTCAATATTATTCTGTACTAGTTTCAGGGCCACAGCATAATGGCCACACAGTCATGTACTCCACAGGGTGTTTCCCTTCATAGTTAAGGTACCCACCCTGCCCCATACAGAGTTATTATGACATTACTGACAATATTTCCCATGTGGGATTTTGATTCTATATAAAACTTGATATATGTGAATGTTTTCAAAACTGAAATTCATAGACACAGAAAACAGTATG
Organism: Artibeus jamaicensis; assembly: GCF_021234435.1. NCBI lineage: Eukaryota > Metazoa > Chordata > Mammalia > Chiroptera > Phyllostomidae > Artibeus > Artibeus jamaicensis. The sequence continues at coordinate 282,869 of NW_026521197.1, read as the reverse complement.
GTGGTAACCAGAGGGAATGTAGGTGTTAATAGTAAAGAGTAGAGGGGCCAAGTCTATGGTGATGGAATATGATTTGACTTTGGGTGGTGTGCAAGAGTGCAATATACTTATCATGTATCCTAGAAATGTACACTTGAAAGCATATGATTTTACTAATGTCATCTCATAAATGTAAAAAAAAATTAACATAGCAATCCATATTGGTACATCTGAAAAGAAACCTGTTTTCAGGGAAGTAACTTTTATTATCACTTATACAATGATAAAACTGTAATTTTAAAGTACTTTAGAGGGTGTTTTTGTTACTTTGGAATTTTAACTTATCTTTTTAAAAAAGCCAGGCTCTCAAGAAACTATATTAAATAATGTTTTTATACAGAGAAGTGTTAACCTGGCAGTTTAAGTTGAAAGTCTAATAATATTCTCTGGCAGTTTTTATAGTATTGGATCTTTGATGACTTAAACAACAGAGAATAGATTATATACTGAGTTTCTACATCTAAACAACTTAACTGGCTAGTAGGAGATTTATTCTGGAGAAATCTAACATTGATGATTAATAAGAGCAAGGACACTAGATAGATCCTGCATAAAGTAAGAAGTGGAAAAAGAGAGTTGGGTATAGACTACCTTATATCCTCATGTTCTTCAATAGGTGTGCCTTTATCAGCCTATGGCTTCCAGAATGGTAGAGCTTGTGAATAAACTGGAAACAGCAATGTGAATGAGGCATGTAGAATGGTCCTCACAGCTGGCTTGTAAAGAAAGGTCTGCCTTTTAGCACATCCTCCCTTCCTGCTGCCCTCCAAATCTATTAGATGGAATCAGCTTGTCTATCTTTGAACTTAAGTGATTTTGTAACTTTCCTCTGGAAAAATAAGCAAAAAATTTAGATTTGTATCTGTAGTTGTACAATTCTTTTCTCTTACTTAATTTTGTCCTTCACCATCAGATGTAGGGTAATCCAAGGAATCAATTTTCTTTAAAATTTAATTTATTTTAATTGTTGTTCAAGTACAGTTTTCTGTCTTTTACTCCCAACCCAGCCCACCCCCCACAGTGCTTCCCACCTCCCTCTCATTTCCACCCCCCTTAGTTGCTGTCCATGTGTCCTTTATACTAGTTCCTGTAAATCGTTTTCCCTTTTCCCCTGAAATTCCCTCCCCTCTCCTCTCTGTTCCCCTGTTCTGTATTTCATTGTCTTTGTTTTTATTTTGTTTCCTTGTTTGTTTTGTTGTTTAGCTTTCTCTTAAAGGTGAGATCATATGGTATTTGTCTTTCAGCACCTGGCCTATTTCACTCAGACCTCCAAGAACCGCTCCATCTGCACCTCCATCTGCACTCAGTTCCATCTGCTTTCCAGTTCCATCTAAGCTGTTGCAAAGGGTAGTAGCTCCTTCTTTCTTTCTGCTGCATAGAATTCCATTGTGTACATGTACCATAATTTTTGGATACATTCATTTACTGGCAGGCATGTAGGTTTCTTCCAGCTCTTGGCTATTGTAAACTGTGCTGCTATGAACATTGGGGTGCATAGGTTCTTTTGGATTGGTGTTTTAGGGTTCTTAGGGTATAATCCTAGTAGTGGAATTGCTGGGTTGAAAGGAAGATCCATTTTCAGTTTTCTTAGAGAAATCAATTAAAATTTTTTTTTGCTTTTCTTTATTAAGCTGTACTCTGTGTTTATTTCTAATGGCCTCTTAAGATGCCTCCTGAGTAAAGCCTGGAAGATTCCCGGGGATCAGTCTTCTAACATTTCCTCAAGAAAAAAAATTCTGAAGAAGATTTTTAAAAAAAGACTACTAATCTCACTTAATTATCATAATATTCTTATTACTTGTGGATATTATTTCTTAAGTATAATTTCTCATTCTTGATGCGATGATTTTTTCTTTTATTTTATTCTATTTAATTCTTTCTGTGATGTATGGATCCCAGTTTTTCCCCTGTTATTTACTTGTCTCTTGTCAAAATACATCAAAATACATTCTATTTCAAGTGAATACTAGTACTCATGTGTAATTAAATAGATAATTCTTGAGACATACTATCTTATTTTATGCCTAAATAAGGGTTTATGAATTATAATTTTCATTTTATTCTTGGCCTATGTCTATAATTATTACTACCTTGACAAGATCCAAATGATTCCTTGTGATAAATGTTGATAGTGATGCATTCAAGAACATTAATGAGAGCTATCATTTATTGAACCTTCCCCTGGGTGGCAGCCCGTATTCTAGGTGTTTACTTGTAATAAAACAACAACCTAAGAGGCAGGCTCTTTTGATATCCCCATTCTAAAAAGGATGAGACTGAGGCAGAGAAAGGCTTATTCCATTGCCTAAGGTCACATAGTAGTAAGTGGTGAAGCTGGGATTTCAACACAGACAATGCGTCTCCAGTGTCCATGCGATACATCACTGTGCTACACTCTCCCCAATAAGAATACACTGAATCGAATAACTTGTAATTGGTATTTGGTCTCTGTAATGATAAAGTGCCACTTACCACTGGGTAGCCTTTTTAAAGGAACAGTTATAGGCTTGGACATTTCTATTTTATTATAAAAATGGGAAAAAGTCAGTAGAATAGAATGTAAGATGGGGTTACACAAAGAGTGCCATGGAAGGTAAGACTGGACAAGGTTTCTGAGATTGTCTAGCTCTAGCCTTTTATCTTCCAATGAGGAAACTGAGACAGAGATGCAATTACATTTGGAAATGACTCAACCCTATGTGTTTTTACACTGACGTTGGGCTCTTCCCTCAAGTATCCTGAGTTTTGGAACCTGGGCACCAAAGCTCTATTTCTGAGCACTCTCAGTACCTTGGAGGAATCATAAATATAACCATGTCTCATTGTTTTCTACCTCTCTTTTCAGTGCCTATGTTTTCCTTCCTCAATACCCAGGTCACCCCAAGAGTTTTGAAAAAATAACACCCGCTGGTAATGTAAGAGTTCATGATAGTCACCAGGCAGTGAATTTCAAAAATATTTGGTGAAAATCTAAATAGTGTCTGTGTGTTAAGAGTTATAGGATAAAGAATGATTACATGGAGAGAATTACAACTTTAAAAAGCTGATAGTATTAAAAAAATAGAAAAATTCCTGACAGTCACAGAGTCCAACTGAGTAATTTCTTTAGGGAACAACATGCTAATAATGTCTTGGTTAGATGTACTCGTCTGTGAAAATTTAATGAGAGACCCATGAAGACTGAACATCTTTTGAGACATAAAGGACTGAATATTGCAAATTATCATAATAGTAAATTAGTTATTCCAAAAGAGATATTATTTTTGATGTGACATTAATTGTATTATAAAGTTCCTCACTCACCACAGATACTATCAACTCAGAGGACTGACATCATGCCATTTTATTTAGAGATTTTTTTTGCCACCACCAGAGAGTAAGCACACCAGCACACAGTGCTGGCTTGTATGCCGAGGACTGACAGTTTAACTAGGCTCTATTAAAGACACAACGGGCTCTGGGGTCTTTGATACTTTTCTCAGTGGACAATCCACTAAGACTGAGAGGGAGATCCACTGACTTGTAGCCCAAAGAACATCATCTGGGGAGAAAAACAATTGTCAAGGGAAGGTAGAATCGGCTATCAGGAAGAAGAAACTATCAATATTTATCAAGTGTTTATTGTGTGTAAGTCATTAGAAAATAAAATAATGAAGATATACTCCATGATATAATTGATGTATTCACAGTGTGTATTTGATTTCATTACAGGTCCCTTATCCTGACTTCTCTCATTCAGGAAACAGGCTTTAGAGAAGACTGAATGGGACATAGTAACAATGTGACAGAATTTGTCCTCCTGGGCCTCACTCAGGATCCTGGGGCCCAAAAGGCATTATTTGTCATATTTTTACTCACTTACATTGTGACAATGGTGGGCAACCTGCTCATTGTGGTGACTGTCCTTGCCAGCCCCTCTCTGGGCTCCCCCATGTACTTCTTCCTTATCTTTCTGTCGCTCATGGATGCAGCGTATTCCACTGTCATTTCACCCAAATTTTTTATAGACCTACTCTGTGGTCAAAAGACAATTTCCTTCTCAGCTTGCATGGGACAGCTCTTTCTGCGCCACCTTTTTGGAGGTGTTGAAGTCTTCCTTCTGGTGGCCATGGCCTATGATCGCTATGTGGCCATCTGTAAGCCACTGCACTACATAACCATCATGAATAGACATGTTTGCATCCTGTTGTTGTTGGGGGCCTGGGCTGGAGGATTTGGCCATTCTCTGGTCCAACTTCTCTTTGTGTACAACCTTCCCTTCTGTGGCCCCAATGTCATTGACCACTTTGTCTGTGACATGTACCCACTATTAGAACTCGCCTGCAGTGACACCTATGTCTTAGGCCTCACTATGGTTGCCAATGGTGGAGCAATATGTACAGTCATCTTTGTTTGTCTACTAACATCCTATGGAGTCATCCTAAGTTCCCTTAAAAGTCACAGTCAGGAAGGGAGGCGCAAAGCCCTGTCTACCTGTGGTTCCCACATCACGGTGGTTGTTCTCTTTTTTGTTCCCTGCATTTTTATGTATGTTAGACCCATTTCTAACTTCCCTGTTGATAAATTCATAAGTGTTGCTTATACTGTTATCACTCCCATGTTGAATCCTGTAATATACACTCTGAGAAATTCAGAAATGACAAATGCTATGAAAAAAGTTTGGTTTAAGAAGTTAGCTATGGACAGAATGAGAATGTGCCATTCATACTGAGCATGAGAATGTGTCATTCTATGTATACTTGTTACTAATTCTGAAGGAACAAACAGGCAGCGCATTCTAAGAATGGATAACAGTCAACTCAATGAGTTCTCTTAGAATGCTTTTCTTTATTCATACAAAGATATCAAAAGGTAGAACAAATTATTCTTTGTGGTTATAATCAATCTAATACTGAAATTCTGAAGGATGAATAGAAGGCACAAGTATTTTTCTTATTAGGAAAAATAAACTGCGTTCACATTGTAACTTTTCTTTTGTTTGGTTACAGTTGTCATGATTTTCCCCCATTTCTCTCCCCCTGCTCCCTACTACTGAACCCCACCTCCCACGATCAATGCCTCCACATTGTCCATGCCCATGTGTCCATTATTCTTGTTTCTTGGCTTGCCTCTTCAGCTTTCCCCAGCTAACTCTCATCCTGCTCTTCTGTGGTCACTGTTAACTTGGTCTCTATTGTTTATTTTAAAATGGGGCACTAGAAGAGTTCATTTTTCTTTGAAAAGTGAAAAATAAGCCACCTTTGAAAAGTTGCTTCTACCAAAAATAATGAGAATGCAATTTGGCTAATGTTTAGAACAAATTTCTAAGGTTAAAACAGTGGCATGTATGTATATGTATGTTTATGTATGTATGCATTTATTTATTATTATTGTTCAAGTAAAGTTGTCTCTATTTTAATCCCCCCATGCTTCCATCCCCTACCTATCTGCACCTCCCATGCTTGAACTTACCTCCTTTGGCTTTGTCCATGTGCCCTTCATACATGTTCCTTGATGTCTTTTTCCCTATTTTCCCCCAGCATCCCTCTCCTCCATCCCCTCTGGTTACTGCCAGTTTGTTCTTTATTTCTAAATTTTGATGTTTGTTAGGGTATGCATACAATAGGTTTTAGCAGCTTCCTTAAGCATTTTGTCTTCCAGATTACTTCTGTTTTTAATGTTGATGCCTGTGCATTTGAAGTTCAGGATGTCTAGATTGGAGATGATACCATATTTGGTTAAACGCACAATCATGGAGCAGTTCTGTTAGATGGGATATTGGATATATTGACAGGTTGGGATGAACCTGAAGGGGATGGTGATAATGAAAACAGGCTCTAGCTCTTGATTCTCTTGATTAGTGTATAGAATACCATACCAATCCAAGTTGTAAACATCTTTTCATGCTTTTTCTCACTAGTTATTATGTGCCTTTTTGGCATTCTTCAAAGAGTAGATGAAGCTTATTTTGTCTTCATGACACTGAAGTTTGGGTAATGAGATGCATTATTTTGGAGAACAGTGTGTTCCTTGAAAGTTGCATTCAACTTCAATACTTTAAATTATAGACTTAATAGTATTTGTTTTTATATAAACAAAATTTTGGTTTTCAATCTTATCTTAAAAAAGTGTTTTTTCCTCAGCGTGTGTTCTCTCCAGAACATGACAAACTAGGAAGATGAAATTACTTTCACTGTATTGTAGAAACCTTATCTATGTTTTGTAAGAGTTTTTTTCTAACTAAAAGAAATTAGAACTTTTCCAATTAAAAAAATTTATTGTGTATTTTTTCATGGACACCAATAATATATGCAATTTATACCCAGAATATGATCAATATTGAAATTACCTGTATATCCCATTTTTCACCTTCTTTCCAGAGGTATTCCAAATAATAGTGAATTTTGTTATAATCATATTTAAAAAGAGTTTAACTGCATATGTGTGTATCCTAAGTTATAAAGTATACAGTTTCATATTCTCTACATTTATTAAAATTATGCTACATAGTACAAAGTTTTCTCTGTCTTTTTAGTGCAATGTTGACTTCCTAAGATTCAATCATGTTGCCTCATGTCTGTGTAGATTCACCAGTTCCCTGATGTGTATAACTCCATGTCTAAATATACCACACGTTATGAACCCATTTACCCAGTGTGCTACTCTGAGCTGCTATGGACATCCTGAAAGAAACTACTTTGTGTTAAGTAGGCTGTTTATATGCTCACCTTTATGGATGGTTGCAGTTTTCTCCTAAAGATGTGTTATCAGTTACACTCCTGCTTGTGTTTATATGTGTGCATTTTTGTGTGTGCATGTGTGTAAGGAATTTAAATCTACTTTAGAAAGGGCTTTCTGTTGTTATAAAACCAAGGTTTTCAACACATTTTTAAAAAATGCAATCTACCTTCCTAATCTGATGTCTTATTTAAGATAAATAGGTCCAAATACTTGCGTACCTATTTCTAGACTCTTTTCTTTTGATTCGTGTATTATTCCCAAGATAATACTACATTATTTTATGTCTTATAAGTAGCTTTTGACATTTTTTAAGAGGCCTACTACACAATATTCTAATTAAAAACTATGCATTCTCTTTCCAACACCTATCTTCCACATAATTATTAAAAGAATTTCAGAGCATGGACAAAACCAAGGCAGAGGGGAGAAACTAGGGACAGGGCTCAGTTTGTCTGGGGCGGGGGTATTGGTGAGGGGAAAATGCAGACAAGTGTACTTGAACAACAACAAATAATTACAACATAATTTCAGAGGCCTTAGAAACCTAAGATTTTGAGGATGGTATATTAAATGTCTAATTAATTTAGAAAAGAACTGATGTCTTGATTACATTGAATCATTCTTTCTTGGAACATGAAAAATCTGAGTATTTATTTAGGTCTTTAAGATTCAGTTACCTTTTGGAATATTGCTGAGCAGTAATGATATCAGTGACTTTTCTTTACCATCTGTTTCTAATATTTTATATCATGTTTCTCATTTTACATTCCTTAGCAGAGAATAAAGTGATATAACTGTACGTAGAGGAATCTGGACTTATTCTTAGCTGTAATGGGGATGCCTGTGGTATTTCCCTATAACAATGTGTTCATTAAAAATTATGATCATAAGTGTCCTCCGAGAAACAGATACCACTCTTCAGAAGAAAACTGGAAAGTATTCACAAAGAGTTTACTAGATTAAAGAATTAAAATAAATGGTGATTTACCTCGGACTAGCAACAGTGGGACTAGCAGCAGTGGGACATCATTACTACCCTAGTTATGAAGGAGAAAAAGAAATAGATGTTTTTCCAAAAATGGGAATATCTCTAACAGAAAAAGAAAGTTCATTGGACAGGAGCTGTGTCTTGAGTAGAGAGAGCCATTTTCAAAATGGCTAATGAGGTAATGTGGCAGAGGAATGAACATCTTGATGTCTCTTCACTCTCTGATCTTCTATTATTTCCTTCCATTGGCTGAAATTAATGAACAGCTAAGTTGGTGACCATTTTAGTGGTCAGCTTTTTAGGGACAAGAATAAAGTGGGAAATATTAGAGTTGGATCTACAGGAGGAAATGTAGCACATCCATGACACCCAACCCTTTTTGCTTCTACTATTCACTTACAAATTTGGATGGAAATTAAAACTCTTTCCCCAACACAGAAAACATAAAAAGTTCCTTTAACTTCCATATCATCAATAGATTTCAGCTCAGACATATTCCCACTTCCAACCTAATTGAGATATAAACCACCAATGCTCTTCATATGATGTAGCAGAGGGGGGAAAGATAAAGAGATAAAGAAATGACTACATGAATGAAAACATCCACTTCAATCTTAGCTCCCACAGACTGTCATGTGATCAAAGTTAACAATTGTAACTTCTCAACCACCAATTTTTGTATTCCTTTCACTTTCTGCCAATTTCTGGGCTAGTCAGAGAATATTATCTACTTGGGTGACTCTAACCTTAATGATCATTGGAATCAAATCTATAATGAGTTTTGTTTTGTTCTTTTTTTCCCCCTGTTTTCCATTGCTGTCTACTGGGAATGGGAGAAGTAGATATTCTATTTCATGCCTTCATTTGTGTGTGGCAACTTAGTTTTCTATTACTAATTAGGACCAAGCACTCAACTCAGTACAGGGGACTTCTTGTTTCATCAGCCTGGGGATCCCAACATAACCATGGACATCTTCCATTGAAAACCTAATGGAACAATTACTGTGTTCATTGGTACAAGTATTCCTTTGTGGGCACCAGGGCTTTCAAATGTACCAAGTTCAAACTTCCAAGTAACTGAATCAAAGATACCTTAGGTGGGTTATCATGTGTAGTAGGTGTAAAAATGATAAAGCTCGTTCTGAGTTCCACATTTGATTCACTAACTTTCATCTATTCTGACTACAGGAGAGATGGCGTGATTTCTTTATAGGCATGGCTGATGTATATAGCTATCATTTATGATAAAAAAACCAACATTATTTTGTGCTCTCTTGTTTCTCAAGTAACACTGTCATAAGAGACTTCCCCATCCCATTTAATAATTTTATGATATCACATGCTTGTGGGTAATGGGAAAACTTGTGAGATCAGTGACAGAGACTGTAGTTATTTTAAAATGTTCAAGGAACTAAAGAAAAGCATGTCTAAAAAGCTGAAGGAACACACTATAAAACAATTTCTTAAAAGTAAGTGACATATTAATAAACAGATGAAAATCATGAAAAAAACACAAATAATCTATAGACACTAATTGCAATGAGAAATCCACTAAAGTGGCTCAACAGTAGATCTGAGCAAGCAAAAGAAAGTCAGTGAAGTTGAAGATAAGTCACTGAGATGATCCTATTGGAGGAACTGGTACTTAGAACTGTTTCAAACTCCCTTTGTCAAATAAGAATTTCCACTTGAGACTTGGGTATATTTCTAGGCTCTTTATTCTGTTCCATTGGTCTATGTGTCTGTTCTTATGCCAGTACAAGGCTGTTGTGATTGCAGTGGCCTGGTAATACAGTTTGATATCAGGTATTGCGATTTGTTCTACTTTACTGTTCTTTCTCAAAATTGCTGCAGCTATTTGGGGTCCTTTATGGTTCCATATACATTTTTGAAATGTTTGTTCTATACCTGTGAAATATGCCATCGGTACTTTAATAGGTAATATGTTGAATCTACAAATTGCTTTGGGTAGTATGGACATTTTGATGATGTTAATTCTTCTGATCCATAAACATAGTATATTTTCCCATGTTTTTGTGTCTTCCTTAATTTCTTTCTTCAGTGTCATGCAGTTTAGTGAGTACAATCTTTTACCTCCTTGGTTAGGCTTATTCCTAGGTATTTTATTTTCCTTGTTGCTCTATCAAATGGGATAGTTTTTACTGATCTCTGTTTGTGATGTTTCATTGTTGGTGTAGAAAACTGAGTTTGATTTCTGAATATTGACTTAGTATCCTGCTGTTCTACCAGATTCATTTATTAAGTCGAGCAGTTTTTTTGTTGGGGTCTATAGGATTTTCTATGTACACTATCATGTCATTTGCAAACAATGACAGTTTTTCCTCCGTCTTTCCAGTTTGAATGCCTTTTATTTTCTTGTCTGATTGCTGTGGCTAGGACTTCTAATACTGTGTTGAATAGAAGTGGTGAAAGTTGACAATCTTGTTTTATTCCTCGTCTTCATGGGAAAGTTTTCAGTTTCTTCCCATTGAGTATGATTTTGGCTGTAGTTCTCTCATATATGGCTTTTATTATGCTGAGGAATGCTTCCTGTATTCCCTCTTGGCTTAGTGTTTTTTTTTTTTATCATAAATGGGGGCTGTATTGTATCAATGCTTTCCCCAAATCTATTGATATGGTCATGTGATTTTTGTCTTTCCTATTGTTTATGTGATGTACTACTTTTATTGTTTTGTGAATATTGTACTATCCTTGCATCCTGGGATTCATTCCTGCATCATTATGTATGATTTTTAAAAAATGTATTACTGAATTCAGTTTGCTAATATTTTTTAGGATTTTAGTGTCTATGTTTGTCAGGCATATTGTCCTGAAGTTTTCTTTCTTTGTTGTGACTTTATGTGGTTTTGGGATTAGGACGCTGCTGGCTTTATGAAAAGGGTTTGGAAGACTTCCATCTTCTTAGATTTTTTGGAATAGTGTGGAAACGATAGAGATTAATTCTTTCTTAAATACTTTGTAGAAGTCTCTTGTGGAACCATCCAGTCTTGGGCTTTTGTGGTTTGGGAGTTTTTTGATTACTGCTTCAATTTTGTCAGCTGTTATTGGTCTGTTCAGGCTTTCTGTTTTTTCTTCATTGAGTCTTGGAAGATGGTATATTTCTAGAAATTTGTCCATTTCACCTAAGTTTTCATGTTTCTTGGCATATTGTTTTTTGTAGTCATTTCTTATGATTCTTTGTATCTATGGTATCATTTGTAACCTGTCCTATTTCATTTCTGAGTGTGTTTATTTGGGTCCTCTCTCTGTTTTCCTTGATGAGTCTGCTTAAAGGCTTGTCAATTTTGTTATCTTTTCAAAGAACCAGATCCTGGATGTACTGATTCTTAAAATTGTGCTTTTAGTCTCTATGTCATTTAATTGTGCTCTGATATTGTTTATTTCCTTCGTTCTATTTTCTCTGGGCTGTCTTTGTTGTTGTTTCTTGAGTTCCTGTAGGTGTAGAATTAAGATTTTTTTTGTTGTTGTTGTCATTTAGGTAGGCCTATTGCTATGACCTTCCCTCTCCTGAATGCCATTGCTGTGTCCCCTAAGATTTGAATTGTTGTTTCTTCATTTTCATTTTTTTCCAGAAACTTTTTGATTTCTTCCTTGATCTCATTCTTGACTCATTCATTAATAACATACTATTTGGTCTCCATGAGTTTGAGTGATTCGAGTTCTTTCCATGAGGTTGGTTTATAGTTACAGTCTCCCTGGTGGTCAGAGAAAATGCTTGATATGATTTTAATTTTCTAGAATTTGTTGAGACTTGTTTTGTGTCCTATAATGTGGTCTATCTTTGAAAATGTTCCATGTGCATGAGAAAAGAATGTGTTTTTTTTGGGGGGGGCGTTATGATGCTGAATGTTTATTTGAAAAAGATTTTATTTATTTATTATTTTACTTTTTAAAAATTTTATTTAGTTATTTTTCAAGTACAGTTTTTTGTCTGTTTCTCCCATCCCAGTCACTCCACCCAATGCTCCCCACCTCCCTCCCATTTCCACCCCCCTTAGTTCCTTTCTCTGTGTCCTTTCTATTTGTTTCTCCACAATGAGGCACCACTTTACACTGGTCAAGATGGCTATCATAAACAAAGCAACAATCAACAAATGCCGGAGAGGTGATGGGGAAAAGGGGACCCTAGTTCACTCTTGGTGGGTTTGAAGACTGGAACAATCATTATAGAAAACAGTATGGAATTTTCTCAGAAAAATAAAAATCGACCTGCTTTTTGACCCAGCAATTCCACTGCTAGGATTATATCCTAAGAATCCTAAAACATCAATTTCAAAGAACCTATGCACCACAATGTTCATAGCAGCACAATTTACAATAGCCAAGAGCTGGAAGAAACCTAGGTACCCATCAATAAGTGAATGGATCAAAAAATTGTGGTACGTATACACAATGGAATTCTATGCAGCAGAGAGAAAGAAGGAGCTACTACCCTTTGCAACAACATGAATGGAACTGGAAAGCGTTATGCTGAGTGAAATAGGCCAGGCGTTGAAAGACAAATACCATATGATCTCACCTTTAACAGGAAGCTAAACAACAAAACAAACAAGCAAGCAGAATAAAAACAAAGACACCAAAATAAAGAAAATGTATTTTGTTTCTTCAGGATGGAATGCTCTCTTATATATCAGTTAAGTTCATTTAGTCTAGTAATTTGTTCAATGCTGCAATAGCTTTGTTAATATTTTGTTTGGGAGATCTATCCATTTTGACAATAGGGTGTTAAAATCCCCTATTATAGTTGTGTTGCTGTCTATATGTTTGTTGAAGTCCTCCAAGACTTTCTTTATGTACTTGGGTGGTCCTATGTTGGGTGCATGTACATTTACAACATTTATGTCTTCTTGATGGATTCTTCCCTTGAGTATTGTGAAATATCCTTCTGGGTGTCTGTTAATGGCTCTCCTTTTGAAGTCTTTGTTGTCTGATATGAGTATTGCTATTCTGACATTTTTTTCACCAGTAGCTTAAAAGGATGAAGACAGGGATTCAGTTAATTTTTAAATATTTATAGTTACTTCATGTGATAAGATAAAAGTCTCAATAGTCTCTGTGAAGTCAGGAAAAGCTATTTCACTGTCTTTGTGCTCTTTGTTTCCTGCACAATGGCTGTGACATAGAATCTACTCCACTGACTGTGTCACTTTTATTCTTTTTTTCTCAAGTAAGATTTTAAAAAATTTTATTTAGTTATTTTTAAGTACAATTTTTTTTGTCTATTTCTCCCATCCCAGCCACCCCCTGCCCCATCTCCCCACCTCCCTCCCATTCCACCCCCCCCCCGCCCAGTCTTCATCCCTGTGTCTTTCATACTTGTTCCTCTAAATCCATCTCCATTTTTCCCCTTAAATTCTCTTCCCTCTCCCCTCTGGTCGCTGCCCACTTCTTCTCTATTTCAGTGTCTGTTTTTATTCTGCTTGCTTGTTTGTTTTGTTGTTTAGCTTCCTGTTAAAGGTGAGATCATATGGTATTTGTCTTTCAGCACCTGGCCTAATTCACTCAGCATAATGCTTTCCAGTTCCATCCATGTTGTTGCAAAGGGTAGTAGCTCCTTCTTTTTCTCTGCAGCATAGAATTCCATTGTGTATATGTACCACAATTTTTGGATCCATTCATTTACTGATGGGCACCTAGGTTGCTTCCAACTCTTGGCTATTGTAAATTGTGCTGCTATGAACATTGTGGTGCATAGGTTCTTTGAAATTGATGTTTTAGGATTCTTAGGATATAATCCCAGCAGTGGAATTGCTGGCTCAAAAGGCAGGTCCATTTTTATTTCTCTGAGAAAATTCCATACTGTTTTCCATAATGGTTGTACCAGTCTGCAATCTCACCAACAGTTAACTAAGGTCCCCTTTTCCCCACTACCTCTCCGACATTTGTTGATTGTTGCTGTGTTTATTATAGTCATCCTGACTGGTGTAAAGTGGTATCTCATTGTTGTGTTAATTTGCATCTCTCTCATAGCTAGTAATATCGAGCATGTCTTCATGTGTCTCTGAATCTTCTGTATGTCCTCCTTGGAGAAGTGTCTGTTCAAGTCCTTTTCCCATTTTTTAATTGGGTTATTTGTTTTCTTAGAGTGGAATCATGTGAGTTCTTTGTATATTTTGGAGATTAAAACTTTTTCTAAGGTATCATTGGCAAATATGTTTTCCCATACAGTTGGTTGTCTTTTTAATTTAATACTGTTTCTTTAGCCATGCAGAAGCTTTTTATTTTGGTGAGATCCCATTTGTTTATTCTTTCCTTTATATTCCTTGATCTCGGGGACATATCAGTAAAAATGTTGCTGCGTGAAATATCTGAGATTTTCCTGCCAATGTTCTCATCTAGGACTTTAATGGTTTCAAGGCTTATATTTAAGTCTTATGTCCATCTTGAATTTATTTTGGTGTATGGTGTAAGGTGCTCAAGTTTCATTTTTTTACATGTAGCTGTCCAGTTCTCTCAACACCATTTGTTAATGAGGCTATCTTTACTTCACTTTATGTTACTGCCCCTTTTGTCGAATATTAATTGACTGTAGAGAGCTAGGTTCATTTCTGGCTCTCTGTTCTGTTCCATTGGTCTATATGCCTGTTTTTATGGCACTACCAGGCTGTTTTGATTACAGTGGCCTTGTAATACAGTTTGATATCAGGTATTGTGATCCCTCCTACTTTGTTCTTCTTTCTCAAAAGTGCAGCTGCTATTTGGGGTTATTTATGGTTCCATATACATTTTTGAAGTGTTTGTTGTATATCTGTGAAATATGCCATTGGTACTTTAATAGGTATTGCATTGAATTTGTAAATTGTGTTGGGTAGTATGGACATTTTGATAATGTTAATTTTTCCAATCCCTGAACAAGGTATATGTTTCCATTTGTTTGTGTCTTCCTTGATTTCTTTCTTCAGTGTTGTGTAATTTTCTGCATACAGGTCTTGTACCACCTTGGTTAGGTTTATTCCCAGATATTTTATTTTTGTTTTTGCTATATTGAATAGGAAATTTTCCTTGATTTCTGCTCCTACTGATTCAATGTTTGTTTACAAAAATGCCTTTGATTTCTGATATTGACTTTGTAACCCTCTGTTTTGCCAAATTTATTAATTGAGCAGTTTTTAGTAGAGTCTATAGAATTTTCCATGTACACTATCATGTCATCCGCCAATAGTGACAGTTTTGCTTCCATCTTTCCTATTTGGATGCCTTTTTTTTTCCTTTTCTTGCCTGATCGCTGTGGCTAAAACTTCCAATACTAATTGAGTAGAAGTGGTGAAAGTGGACATCCATGGCTTGTTCCTGATTGTAGTGGAAAAGCTTTTAGTTTTTTGCCCATTGAGTATGATGTTGGCTGTAGGTTTCTCATATATGGCCTTTATTGTACTGGGGAATGCTCCCTCTATTCCCACTTTGCTGAGTGTTTCTATCATAAATGGGTGTTGTACTTTATCAAAAGCTTTTTCTGCGTCTATTATTATGATCATGTGATTTTTGTCTTTGCTTTTGTTAATGCGATATATTACATTGATTGATTTGCAAATTTTGAACCATCCTTCCATCCCTGGGATGAATCCCACTTGGTCATGGTGTCTGATCTTTGTGATATTGTTGGATGCGATTTGCCAATATTTTGTTGAGGACTTTAGCGTCCTTATTCATCAGTGATATTGGCCTGAAGTTCTCTTTCTTCGTTGTGTCTCTATCTGGTTTTGGAATTAGAATGATGCTGGTTTCATAAAAAGAATTTGGGAGTTTTCCATCCTTCTGGATTTTTTTGAATATTCTGTGAAGAATAGGGGTTAGCTCTTCCTTAAATGCTTTGTACAATTCTCCTGTGAAACCATCTGGTCCAGGGCTCTTGTGTGATGGGTGTTTTTTGATTACTGCTTCAATTTCTTTTGCTGTTATTGGTGTGTTCAGATTTTCTGCTTCTTTTTCATTGAGTTTTGGAAGATTATATTTTTCTAGAAATGTGTCCATTTCCCCTAGGTTTTTAAATTTCTTGGCATACAGTTCTTCATAGTAATTTCTTACAATCCCTTCTATTTCTGTCGTATCAGTTGTAATCTCTCCTCTTCCATTCTGATTATGTTTATTTGAGTCCTCTCTCTTCTTTTCTTGATGAGCCTACTTGAAGGCTTGTCTATTTTGTTTATCTTTTCAAAGAACCATCTCCTGGATTCATTGTCCCTTGGGATTGTGATTTTAGTCTCTATGTCATTTAGTTCTGCTCTGATCTTGGTTATTTCCTTCCTTCTGCTCGCTCTGGGCTGTCTTTGTTGTTGTTCTCTCAGTTCTAGCAGACGTAGTGTTAGGTTGTTTGTTTGAAATGTTTCTATCTTCTTTAGTTAGGCCTGTATTGCTATAAACTTCCCTCTCAGGACTGCCTTTGCTGTGTCCCATAAGTTTTTCGTTGTTGTGAGATCATTTTCATTTGTTTCCAGAAATGTTTTGATTTCTTCCCTAATTTCATTCTTGACCCATTCACTGTTTAATAGCATACCATTCAGTCTGCATGATTTTGGGTGCTTTGGGTTTTTTCCTTTGGGGTTGGTTTCCAATTTCAGTCCCTTGTGGTCAGAGAATATGCTTGGTCTGACTTCAAATTTCTTGAATTTGTAGTGCTTGTTTTGTGTCCTATCATGTGGTCTATCTTTGAAAATGTTCCATGTGTATTTGAAAAGAATGTGTATTTAGCTTCTTTGGTATGAAGGGCTCTATGTATGTCAGTTAAGTCCATTTCATCTAGGGTGTTGTTTAATGCTGCAATATCTTTGTTGATATTTTGTTTGGAAGATCTGTCCATTTTTGATAGTGGGGTGTTAAAATTCTTTACTATAATTGTGTTGTTGTCAATATCTTTCTTGAAGTCCTCTAAGATTTTCTTGATATATTTGGGTGCTCCTGTGTTTGTGCATATATATTTACGATGTTTATGTCTTCTTGGTGGATTCTTCCCTTGAATATTATGAAGTGTCTTTCTGGGTCTCTCTCTTTTTATTTTTTTCTAATTAGACAGTAATTTATTGTAGAACTAATAATATTAGATGAAACACTATTGTGATATAGAAAGTTATATTACTTAGCATTTTTAAAAATTAAATTTTATTTAGTTACTTTTCAAGTACATTTTTTTAATCTATTTCTCCCATCCCACCCACCCCCCCTCCACCTGGTCTCCCTTTTCCTCTCATTCCCCCCCCCCCAGTCCTCATTATGGCCCTCTTTTTGAAGTCTATTTTGTCTGATATGAGAATTGCTACCCCAGCTTCTTTTTCTTGTATGTTTGCTTGGAAAATTTGTTTCCAGCCTTTCACTTTTAGTCTGTGATTGTCTTTTGTCCTGAGGTGGGTCTCTTCTAGGCAGCATATGTGAGGCTCATGCTTTCTTATCCATTCAGGTATTCTGTGTCTTTTGATTGGAGCATTTAATCCATTTACATTGAAGGTTATTATTGATAGGTAGTTATTCAGTGTCATTTTTGTACCTGTGTTCCTCTCTGTCTCTCACTTTTCCTTCCTTCCCTTAAAGCAGTCCTTTTAATATTTTTTGTAGGACTGGTTTGGTGGAGGCATATTCTTTTAGACTTCTTTTGTCTTGGAAGCTCTTCATTTGGCCTTCTATCTTGATTGAGAGCCTTGCTGGGTAATGTAGCCTTGGTTGTAGGCCTCTGTTTCTCATTACTTGGAATATTTCTTGCCATCCTCTTCTTGCTTGGAGTGCTTCCATTGAGAAGTCAGTAGCTAACCTTATTGGGTTAGCTAACCTCCCTTGTATGTTACTTCTTTTTCCTCCCTTGCTGCCTTTGAAGTTCTCTCTTTGTCTTCAGATTTTCCATTTTAATGATGATGTGTCTTTAATTGGGCCTCTTTGCCTTCCTCTTGATTGGGGCTCTCTGTGATTCCTGGGTTGTGTGACTTTTTCTCTCATCAAATTAGGGAAATTTTCTCTCATTATTCTTTCAAATATGTTTTCTATCCCTTGCTTTCTTCTTCTCCTTCTGGTATTTCTATTCTTCAGATATTATTACGTTTCATATTATGTTGCATTTCTCTTCATCCCTCTTCATTTTTACTGAGCCTCTTTTCTTTTTCTTGGTCTTTGTGGGAGTTTTTTTTTTTTTTTAATTTGTCCTTCAACTCGCTTATCTGGTCTCTGGTTCATCAATCCTGCTTTTGATTCCTTCTACTGTGTTCTTCAGTTCAGAAATTGTATTCTTCATTTCCTCTTGGCCTTTGCTCATAGTTTCGATTTCATTTTTCATGTTGATATATTTTGCAGTGAGTTCAATGTAGGTACCCTTCATTGTCGTTTCTGGTAGCTCATTGTGAGCTCTTTAAATTTCCTGATAACCAGTGCTTTGAATTCAATATTCTATAGTTGAGTTTCCTCTTTTTCATGTAACATTCTTTCTGAGGCTTCCAGTTTTTCTTTTATTTGGGGATTATTTCTTTGTCTTCTGATTGTTTGTGCGACTCTTCATGTTTGCCTCAGATTTTTAAATTGATCTGTTCTGACTCCCTCGGTTTATGGTGTGCAGTTCTGTGGTAAAATATCTGTGAAATTCAGTGGTGCAGTGTCCTTCAGGTATCTTGATTTTCTCTGCTTCCACCTACTGTTTTTTTTTGTGATCAGATGTAGTGTGATGCAAAATGGTTTATGACAGCAGGAGAGTATTTTATGATATTTAAAGTCATAGCGGGTAGAGAAGAGATATAGTGTTAAGCATAATCTTCAACCCAACTTGCCACTTTTAAGAGAGGATAAATAAAAGATAAGTCTCTTATTGGGGAGGGAAGGCTTGTGAGTTGGATCTAGAAAGCAGTGAGGTTGTGGGCGGTCAGATTTTGAGGTAAGGAGAGAGTAAATGATAGTAAATAGGTGTAGTGTGTGAGCCAATAGAGTTAATCACTATTACAGTGAGTAATAGAATTCAGGAACTTGTAAAGTGGGCTAAGTTCTGGGAGATGTGTTGTGAAGCATTTACAGTTGTGTAGAACAGCTATTATTTACAATAATATTAGAGTAACAATCATATGATAGACTCTATGTGATCTGTCTGAATAGGAAGTATAGAACTTTGTGTAGTGTGCTAAAGAAAAACAAGTGGCGTGAAGTATAGTAAATTAGCAATCCACTGTGGAGGAGAGAACAGGGGAAACCTGTCAAATGATACAATGTAATCAGCCAAGGCTAAGAAGCCTAAACAGAAAGAGGAGCAATGCAAAGATACTATTAAAATATAGATGCAGTGAGAATAATGAAAAAAATAATAATGATGCAAATATGCAGCAACTTTGTGGCTCCTCTGCTACAGCAAAGTGTAATTTGTCTCTCTGTCTCTACTGTTGGGATGCCCCCTCTATAGGTCCCATTCTGGTGTTTTCCGGGTTCCCAGTTGTTTGTGTCCCTTGTGGGAAAAGAAAACAAAGCAACAAAGTAAAAAAAAGGCAGGAGAAGGGAGGAAAATGCAATAAGTTTGGAAAGAAAGGAAGAAGGAATAAAACAGGAAAAAAGAAAGGAGAGAAAAAAGTATTGAAAGATAAAACAATAATATAATTAGAAAGATATATGATTACTAAAAAAATTTACTAAAAAAAAAAGAAAACACCAAAAAACATTCCTTGTTGGTTTCAAACTGTCCAAATCAGTTTTTCTGGTTGCAGCAGGCTGAGGGTTGATTGGCATGGTCTTTCTTTGAGTGCTCTCCCAAGAGCTAGCCTGGCACTTCTCCCCAGCACTGTAGGTTTCTTTCTGAGCACTTTCCATGGAGGTTTTCTCTGTGGGCTGGAGTGTGCGTGCACCATCCAGGCCACTAGACTGGGTGCGAGTGCCACGTGCCTGCTCAGCTGCCTGGATCCCATGGGATCTGGCATGGTCTTTCCCAGTTCTGTGTGGGAACTCAAGGGCTTCCACCCAACCTCTGGATTGCTGCCAAACTGGGTGGGAAGCAAGCCAAGCTGCTGTTGCAGGACAATCTTTCAGTCTACCTTCCAAAAAAATTTCTCCAGAAAGCCTGCCTCTCAGCCCAGCCTAATCCCCAGCCAGACTGCTGATGACAATGTGCCTCTCAATTCTCTTGGGCTGGTGATCACAGAGTCCAAGGCTGAACACTGCCCTTTGTCCTTGTTACCCTCTCTGTATACTCAAGCAGACAGGTCTCTTCCTGGTGTTGGCCAGTCTTGCTTAGACAGGGAGGGAGGGAGCTGATGACCCAGCTCTCTCCCAAGGACCCTGCAGCAGTCCCAAGGCTCCCAAAGAGTTTGCCCTTGACCTGCCAGGTGCCAGGGCTCCTGAAGAGTCAGTGGTAGATGCCCCCCAGTGCTGGGTGCAGACCAAGGCCTCTGGACCCCAACGGAGGCCCCTGGGCACTGGCCAAGGCCACCAGCAATTGCTGTCGCTGCTGCTCTTGTCTTTAATTAAGTCCCCGAGACCCCACGGACCTGCAGCTGTCTGGTCCTTTAGTGTCTTGTCTCAATCTCTGGCCTGTTATTTTCATAAATGGTGGGGAACTGTTGACTGTTTGCGCTGTTCCTGATCTGCCGGCAATTTCTCCCATGTATATGGGAAATGGAATCCGCTGTATCCTACTCTGTCGCCATCTTCTAGCCTCTCCTCATTTTTTAAAATTCTTGTTTCTTCATTATTTTCTGTTTGGTTGTTTCTTTCTTCCTTCTGGTCTACTCCATTGATTTTAGTCCCAGTTTTGTTTCCATCAGTATTGGTTCCCTATACATTTTGCTTCCTTTCACTTAGTGTAGCCTTCATTTTTTCATCTAATTTTCCACTAAAATCAACCAGTTCTGTGAACATCCTGACCACCAGTGTTTTGAACAGTGCATCTGATAGGTTGGGTATCTCTTTGTTACTTAGAATATTGGCTCTGGGGTTTGAGCTGCTCTTCTGCTTGAGCTATGTTTTGGTTTGTTCATGCCTGTTATACATGAGGGGCAAAAGCTTAGGTGTTCACCGAGGTGGGTCAACCCAGTGGCTGGGTTGTGATTAGGGGTGGGGTCAGAGAGGGAGGAATGGCATTTGTTCTGCTCTCTTTCAGATTTTGGTCCCCTGTGCCACTTCCCACAAGCAAATTGGGCCCTTCTGGTGCTGTTTCCTGGGTGTGTGAGCTTGTGTATGTTCCAGGACTCTGTGGGTCTCTCCGACAAACTCTCCTATGAGGCTGGGAACCTCTCCCAGCATCTCAACATCTGAAAGTTTGTACTTGGTGCTTTTAGGCTTCAATTCCCATTGTAGGGGCCCTGGGTTGTGCAGTCTGTCTCATTGCCCTTTTTGCCTGGTTTATTTGAGTGTGAATGTGTGACTGTGGTCAGGCAGCCACCATGCACCCTCACTGGGTCTGCCCGTTGCCACCCCATGTGTGGGATCTGCGAACCACCACCTGTGTGCCTGGATCAGTCCAGCAGTCACCACTGTTTCCTGCTGCAACCCCTCTCCGCTGGCTGCTGACTCTGCCCCTCTTATTGGTCTGGATGAATGGTTCCTTATTGTCGGACTTCAGTACAGTTCAATTTTCTGTGTGTTTTGGTTGTGTTTTAGTTTCTAAATATTTGTTGTCCTTAAATTTGGTTGTGCGAGGAGGTATGGTATTTCCACCTATGCCTCCATCTTGGCTGGAAGTCTGAAGGTTTTATTTTCATCCTTAGCTCACAGTAGTTTATAATTGTCTTTGTTGTATCCCTGAGATAATGGGGGAAATGGTTCCAGTCTCCTTTACACAGAATGTGTTGATTTTGAGGATCCTAATTTTATTTTATTTTTTCCACATTTTGTTTTCTTTTTTAAAAATTAAGTTTATTGGAGTGACCTTGCTTAATAAGATTATACAGGTTTCAAGTGTACATATCTATGATATGTGTTCTGTATATTCCTCTGTGTGCTCACTACCCAAAGTCAAATTTTCTTTTTTAAATATAGGTTTTATTTATTTATTTTTAGAGATGGAAGGAAAGGGAGATAGAAAGAGAGAGAGAGCAATATCAATTAGTTGCCTTTCATACCTCCCCAACCAGGGACCTGGTCCATAACCCAGCATGTGCCCTGACTGAGAATAGAATTGGTGAACTTTCATTTTGCTGAATGACACACAACCCTCTGAGACATGCCAAGCAGGACTAAAGTCAAATCCTTTGTCACCATGTTTTTGGCCCCCCTTTCCCCTGTGTGAGGGATCTGTATGAGGTTCACCTACTTTTATTTCTGATACTGATAATTTGTTTTTTTTCTCTTTTCTTTACCGGTACCAGCTTTTGGCTGTTTTCCTTTTCTGTTCTGTTTTATTGATTTTTAAAAATTGTACCTTCATTATGTCCTCCCATTACATACTTATGTATAAACTGTTTCCATTTCATTAGGGAGCTCTATTATGCTACTTCATGCTTTTAGGAATGAAGTTCTGACATCCCCTGTGACTTAAATGGGACTTGTGATGCCATTAAATTGTGTCTGTATTAAATTGTGTCAAAATCCAATGACCTCCAGTGGTTTTTTTCCCAATGAGCTGCATGTGATCACTGCGTTAGGGAATTACTGAATCTCCAATTCAAGTTTTCAAAACAGAATGTTGGGATTAGGCTTCTGCCAAAGTCACCAGGCTTCAAATATTCATATAGTAACCCTTCTGAGAACATCTGAGCAGTAGCACTATGGGGTCCCAATGGCATTGCATGAATAACTTTCCATTTAAGTCCCCTGGAGTCAGTGTTCTTTCTTTCTTGTTGTGTACTTGGATGTGAGAGAGACAATAATGTATTAGGTAGAATTTGTAGGATTCTGTAATGGTCATGGACCATGTTATTCCTGTGTATTTGCCAGATTGGTGTAGGCTTGGTATTTTGGCTAGATTGAACCATCGTAGTTGACTAAAAATGTTTACCGTAGTGCCCCCATCCTCCCAAACTTCTTCCTTTAAGAAACTCTTATGATATCAATGTAACAGCTTCACTCATTTAGAGTATGGTCATATCTAAATTTCCTTTCCAAACATGACAATAGGTATTGTTTATAGAGAATTATTATGGATTATTGCATGTTTTGAGGCTCTATCTGTATCCATTAATGTTCACAGTGTATCATTCTTATTGGGGTATATAAATTGAGATTCTCCACTCTTGTAATCATGGTTAGATCTAGCAAACATTTACCATTCAGATAAACAGAAACATTAGTAGTTCTTTGCATTCTTTGAGAAGAATGTGGAGAATTGAACTTACGCATGTATTTGTTCTCAAGTTCTGAGTACTAATTTAGTTCAGAGTAACTTTATCATACTTGATAGTTTTTCTAAATTAAGGATATCTTTTCCATTTTTTGCCACTTAAACTCAAGAGAAGAACAGGCCTTACATGTACCCTCTAAATCTTAGAAGTAATATGTATAATACTTGGGGTTGCTAGATTTTGCCCATTTCTTTGTTAAGCTGGAAACCACCATCTACTTGTGGGTTTAACACATAGTTAAAATGTTCAGCTGGTACACATAGGTATTTAGTGCCTCCTTATCTAAGGCCCTTATGACAATATATGTAGATGTGGAGATGCTCAGTGGAGCGTATAGTAAACCATCCTAGGGAAATTACAGTGGAAGCCATCACAGACTTGATGTAGAGGCAGGCTCTCGTTGGAAAATAATTCCTGTCTTGTAGAAAGTAACTCACTTGAGGACACAGGGATGAGAACTAAGGGGGGTGGAAATGAAAGGGAGGTGGGGAGCCTGGGGCAGGGGGAGGCTGGTATGGGAGAAATAGACAAAAAACTGTACTTGAAAAATAACTAAGTAAAATTAAAAAAAAGAAAGTAACTCACTTGATACTAGGCTGAAAATAAAGAACTTAACTAATTCTAGAGGTCATTATGACTAGAGGTCATTATGATTCTGCTGACATGGATTCAGGCCTTCAGTACTACACAACTGTGATTACTCGTCCATTCAGTAGTTGAAAGATCAACTTCAATAAATCCCACAAGCCCCCATTTCTCTACCTCTGAGCTCTGGGCCTCTAACATCTAGCAGGGCCATGCAAAATTTGGCATCTCTGGGTAACACTGGAAGAGGAATTGTCTTGGGTCATACATTATATACACAAATACTATTGCAAACTCATGAGCAAAAAAAAACCATTTTAAGTAACTTTATGATTTTGTGTTGGGCTACATTCATAGCCATTTTGGGCCACACCTGGCCTGTGAACAGCAGTAACACTCAGGGCAGTAGGGACCTTTTATTCTAGGGATATGGCTGATAAAGGGACCTAAGACTGGTTCTCCCTTTATTTGGGCTTAAATAACGTTTGCCTTACCTAAAGATTTCTTAAAATGAAACCTGTAAATTTTTATTCACTTGATTTAATTGTTTGTTTTCAAAGCAAAAGCTTTTCATCTAATTGTCTGTGTTATTCTTTCTTGGCAAGACCCAAATCTTTTTTTCTCTGAGGATTGTTGTAGGGGAAAAAACTGTCATTACTTCACTTGAATTTGTTCCAAATATTCTAATAAAGTAATCTATAATGATCTTACATTCTCTTTTCTTTAAAACAGATATGATATGGAAAGCCAGAGAGGCTGGGTCTGCCCATAAATGTGGAAGAGTAATTTTTCTGATAGAAATACCTGAGAGATTTCTGGAAACTGAACTTTCTGCCAAGCTGAAGTCTATCTTCAAGTGGTCTCTGATTCTTCAGATGTTTTCTTGTATATTTTACTCAGCATAGATATCTCTCATTCCTTGTGGAAATGTGTGTAAGGTCCCAATTTTCTGGGATGAAGTTGGGGAGAAGAAGAGACATACTTTTAATTAGGGTAAAGGGGTCTTTAGGGATGTGCTTTTTGAGTGACTGAAAGGCCGAGGAGTTCTACCTCCTGAGAGAACGCCCAGCCAATGGCTATTTGAAGAAGATAAATCCCAGCAGTTGTCTTGTTAGCTACAGAGATTAATGGTCAGATACAGGAATGCTGTCCTAATTCCTCACAGGAAAGTACTTTTTGTTTACTTTACCACAATTGGCTGAGGAGAAGTACATTCAGGTAACTACTTTCAGTGTTTTAAAATTTCTGGGGATTTTGCATTGGCAAATAATGAATTTGGCTGTCAATTTCCACAAATACATCCAGTTTTTACATAGCCACGAGAACCCAACAGGTGAGTGTTCAAGTATTTTACAAGTACATATTATGTTTTATTTAAGTGTCTTTATATCCTAGATATCTGTGTTGGATACTGCAACCCTTGTGTGAAAGACTGAGGTGATGGGGAGTCTGTGTGGAAACATGGGAAGTGCAGCTGCATGAAGCTATTTGCACATCTACTGATCACTATACATTACTCAGTGTTCCATGATCACACATAGATACATGAGGTACCCACAGTCTCTGCCAACGAAAGAAGCTCTGATTTTAAAGACTAAGGAACAGACCTGAGGTGAGTTCTTAGAAGAACCAAAATTCATACAACATATTTAAATGTTGCTAATGTCTTAAATATACATATTTTCATTGGAAGAAATTTGAGTTAAGGAATGTAAGCTAGCAAAATAAGGAAATGAACCAGAATATACAAAATGTGTTTGGTTTCTAGCATTATAGTCTGATACCTACTTCTTGTTTGTTTTGTTGACTAACAAAGAGAAACTTTCAAAGCATTCCAAATAATCGAATGGGATCATAGTCTTGGTTCATGGGCTATTATAATTTACATGGTAAATTAACATTTTAAATTATTTTATGACCTTTAAATGAGAGAATTTATGATACATTATCTGTATATTGCATTGTGTGTTTACCACCCAAAGTCAAATTTTTTTCTGTCACCATATATTTGACCTCCTTTACCCTTTACTACCCTTGTGGCTGGACTCTGGGGTAACCATCATACTGTTGTCTTTGTCTATGAGTTTTTATTTTTCTTTGTTAATGTGTTGCTTTCAATTTTCTTTCCCAGATATGAGTGAAATTACATGGTTCTTGACTTTTTCTCTCTGACTTATTTCACTTAGTAGAATCACAGTCCATCCACATTGTTCCAATGGCAAGGTTTTATCTTTTCTCTTGGTGGAGTAGTATTGTGTTTATGTGCCTCATCTCTCTTATCCAGTCACCTACTGAGAGTCACTTTGGTTGTTTTCATGTCTTGGTCACCATGAATAAGGCTACAATGAACATAGGCATGCATATAGCTTATGTTCTTCCCAAACGTAGCATAAAAATAATGAGAGAATTTAAAATTGTAACATAGGAAATGTATTAAAGTAGGGAGAAATAAATTCCTATTCTATTTTAGAAGTTGGATGTAAGATTTTCAATTTTAAAATTTTAAAAATTTACTTTACTTTCAATATTATTCTTTACTAGTTTCAGGGCTATAGCATAGTGGCCACACAATCATATACTCCACAATGTGTTCCCCTTGATAGTTAAGGGGACCCTGCCCCATACATAGTTATTACAATATTACTGACCACGTTTTTCACGTGGGATACTGTTTCTCATATGGAAGCTCAATATCTGTGAACATTTTCAAAACCTAAATTTATAGACACAGAGAACAGTACGGAGGTGACCAGAGGAAATGTAGGTGTTAGTAATGAAGGGTAGAGGGGTGAAATCTATGGTGACAGAAGATGATTTGGCTTTGGGTCGTGGGCACACAGTGCAATATACAAATCATGTATCATAGAAATGTACAATTGAAATACACAGATCATGTATCTTAGAGATGTACACTTGACACCTATATGAGCTTACTAACTAACACCATCCCAATAAATTTAATAAAAAATTAGCACAGCAACCCATCTTGGTACATATTTGAAGACAACCTGTGTTCAGGGAAGTGCCTTGTGTATTATTACTTGTAGGGTCATAAAACTGTAATTTTAAAGTATTTTAGAGGGTATTTTTGTTACTATGGAATTTTAATTTATGTATTTAAAAAGCCAGGCTCTTAAGAAACTATGTTAAATAATGTTTTTTTTTCTAATAGATAAGTTAAAGAAGTGTTAACTTAGCAGTTTAAGTTGAAAGTATAATAATACTCTCTGGCAGTTTTTATAGTATTGGATCTTTGATGAGTTAAACAACAAAGAATAGATTATATACCGAATTTCTACATCTAAATAATTTAACTGGCTAGTAGAAGATTAATTCTGGAGAAATCTAACATTGATGATTAAAAAGAGTAAGGTCACTAGATAGATACTGCATAAAGTAAGGAATGAGAAAAAGAGAATTGGATATAGACTAACTTATATCCCCATGCTCTTCAATAGGTGTGCCTTTATGAGCCTACAGCTTCAAGAATGGTAGAGCTTCTGAATAAACTGGAAGCAGCAATATGAATGAGGCATGTAGAATGGTCCTCACAGCTGGCTCGTAAAGAAAGGTCTACATTTCAACACATCCTCCCTCCTTCCCTTTCTCCCTGCCCTCCAAATCTATGGGAATGGTATCAGCTTGTCCATCTTTGAACTTAAGTGATTTTGTAAATTTCCTCTGCAAGAATAAGCAAAAAATTTAGGCCTATGTTTATAGTTGTACAATTATACTCTCTTATTTAATTTTGTTCTTTACTATCAGTTGTAGAGGAATATGAAGAATCAATATTTAAATAATTTTCTTTGCTTTTTTTCTATTAAACTGTCCTTTGTGTTTATTTCGTATTGCATCTTAAGATGCCTCCTGAGTAAATCCTGGAAGTTTTAAGGGGGAATTCCTAGTGGCAGGCTCCTAACACTTCTTCAAGAAAGAGAATTTTTTTGAAGGAGAGTTTTTAAAAGACTACTGATCTTACCTAATTATCACATTAATATTTTTATTACTTGTTGGTATTTATTTCTTAAATATAATTTCTCTTTCTTAATTTGATACTTCTTTTTGTTCATTTTATACTATTAGGTTCTTCCTGTGATGTATGGCTCCAACTTTTCCCCCTGTTATTCTGCTTACTTCTAGTCTAAATACATTCCATCACAGCTGAATAATACTACTCATGTGTAATCAAATAGATAATTCCTGAGAATACAATCTTATCCTATGCCTAAATAGGGGTTCATAAAGTATAATACTCTTTTTATCTTTTGCCTATGTCTATAATTCTTACCACATTGACAAAGACTCAGATGATTCCTTGTGATACAATGTTGATAGTGAAGCATTGAGGAACATTAATGAGAGCTATCATTTATTGAACCTTATGGGGTGCAGCCAGGATTCTAGGTAGTTACTTGTAATAAAACAACAACCCAAGTGTCAGGCTCCATTGGTATCCCCATTCTAAAAAGGATGAAACTGAGGCACAGAAATGTTTACTAGGTTGCCCAAGGTAACATAGCAGTAAGTGGCCAGGCTAGAATTTCAACACAAGGCAATGTGTCTCCAGAGTCCATGTGATTCATTACTGTGCTATAGTCTTCCTGCAAGGGTGTTTGGGGTGTTAAATAAGTATAAGCTGAATAGAGTAACTTGTAATCAGTATTTGGTCTCTGTAATGATAAAATGCCACTTACCACTGGGTAACCTTTTTTAAGGAACAGTTACAGGCTTAGACATTTCTGTTTTATTATAAAAATAGGAAAAAGTCATTATAATAGAATGTAAGATGGATTTGCACAAAGAGTACCATGGAAGATAAGAGTGGACAAGGTTTCTGAGATTGTCTAGTTCTAGCCCTTTATCTTCCAAAGAGCAAACTGAGACAGAGATGCAGTTACATTTAGAAATGGCTGAGCCCCATGCCTTTTTACACAGATGTTGGGCTCTTCCCTTCAGTATGCTGATTTTTTGAACCTGGGCACCAAAGCTCCATTTCTGATCACTCTCAGTACCTTGGAAGAATTATAAATACAACCATGTCTCATTTTCTTCTACTTCTCTTTTCAATGCCTGTGTTCTCCTTCTTCAATACCTCAGTCTCCCCAAGAGTTTTGAGAAAAATAATTGCTGCTGGTAATGTATGAGTTCATGAGAGTTAACAGTCAGTGAATTTCAAAAATATTTGGTAAAAATCTAAATAGTGTTTCTGTGTTAATGGTTGTAGGATAGTCAAAATTACATGGAGAGAATTACAACTTGTTAAAAAGCTGATAGTAAAAAAAAAAAGCAGAAAAGTTGCTGAAAGTCACAGAGTCTAATTTAGTAATTGCATTAGGGAACAATGTGCTAATTATGTCACGGTTGGATACAGACCTGTCTGTGGAAACTTACTGAGAATCCATGAAGAATGAACAGCATTGAAACATAAAGGACTGAATACCTATAGCAACTTATCATAGTATTAAGTGAATTATTCCAAAAGAGACATTATTTTTGATTCTACATCAGTTATATTACAAAGGTCCTCTTCACAAATACTACCAACTCAGATGACTGACTTCATGACAATTTATTTAGAAATTTTTTTGTCACCACCAGAGAGTAAGTGATTGCTGACTTGTGTGCCCAGCACAGACAATTTAAATAAGGCTGTATTTAAGATATGACTGGCTGTGGGGCCTTTAATATTTCCTCTGTCGACAATCAACTAAGATCACTAAGATTTACATGGTAAACCTCTTACTTGTAGCCCAAACAAAATCATCTGAGGAGAAACAGAATTGTCAAGGGAAGGTGCAATTGGTATTAGGAGGAACTCATAGATGTTAAGCAAACTTTTATTGTGTGTAAACCCCTGTAGAAGATATAATAATAAATATGTACTCCAAGATATAATGGATGTAATCATAGTGTGCTCACAATTTCATTACAGGTCCCTTCTCCTGACCTCTTATTCTGGAAACAGGCTTTAGAAAAGACTAAATGGGACATAGTAACAATGTGACAGAATTTGTCTTCCTGGGCCTCACTTCAGATCCTGGAGGCCAAAAGGCACTATTTGTCATTTTTTACTCATTTATATTGTGACAATGGTGGGCAACCTGCTCATTGTGGTGACTGTCCTTGCCAGCCCCTCTCTGGGCTCCCCCATGTACCTCTTCCTTGTCTATTTGTCACTCATGGATGCAGCATATTCCACGGCCATTTCACCCAAATTGATCATAGACCTACTCTGTGGTCAAAAGACAATTTCCTTCTCAGCTTGCATGGGACAGCTCTTTCTGGAACACCTTTTTGGAGGTGTTGAGGTCTTCCTCTTGGTGGCCATGGCCTATGATCGCTATGTGGCCATCTGTAAGCCACTGCACTACATAACCATCATGAATAGACAGGTTTGCATCCTGTTGTTGTTGGGGGCCTGGGCTGGAGGATTTGTTCACTCTGTGGTCCAACTTGTCTTTGTGTACAGCGTCCCCTTTTGTGGCCCTAATGTCATTGATCACTTTATCTGTGACATGTACCCACTATTGGAACTTGCCTGCACTGACACCTACTTCTTAGGCCTCACTGTGGTTGCCAATGGTGGAGCAATCTGCACGATCATCTTTATTTGTCTACTAATATCCTATGGAGTCATCCTAAGTTCCCTTAAAAGTCACAGTCAGGAAGGGAGGCGCAAAGCCCTGTCTACCTGTGGTTCCCACATCACGGTGGTTGTTCTCTTTTTTGTTCCCTGCATTTTTATGTATGTTAGACCTGTTTCTAACTTCCCCATTGATAAATTCGTAAGTGTGGCTTATACTGTTATGACTCCCATGTTGAATCCTCTAATATACACTTTGAGAAATTCAGAAATGACAAATGCTATGAAAAAACTTTGGTTTAAGAAGTTAGCTATGGACAGAATGAGAATGTGTCATTCATATTGAGTATGAGAATGTGTCATTCTATGTATATTTGTTAGTAATTCAGAAGCAACAAACAGGCAGGGCTTCTAACAATGGATGACTTAGTCAACCCAATGAGTTCTCTTGGGATGCTTTTCTTTATTCATACAAAGATATGAAAAAGTAGAACAAATTATTCTTTGAGGTTAGAATCAATCTAATACATAAATTCTGAAGGGTGAATAAAAAGGCACAGGTATTTTCTCTATTATTAGGAAAAATAAACTAAGTTTAACTTGTAACTTTTCTTTATTGTTCAGGTACATTTGTCCTGAATTTTTCCACATTGCTCTCCCCTGCCCCTTACTGACAGCCCCTACCTCCTGCAGTCAATGCCTTCCACATTGTCCTTGCCCATGAATTCCTCATTTGGATTTCTGGACTAGCCCCTATCCCTTACCTCATTAAACCCCTCCGTCCTCCCCTCTGGTCATTGTCAGTTTGTTCTCTATTGTTATATTGAAATGGGCTTTAGAAGAGTTTTATTTTTGCTTTGAAAAGTGAAAAACAAGCTACCTTTGAAAATTTGTTTTTTACAAAATAATGACAAAGCAATTTTGCTAATGTTTAGAAGAAATTTCTAAGGTTAAGACAGTGTTACTTATTTATTTATTTTTTACTGTTGTTCAAGTACAGTTGTCTTCATTTTCACCCCACCATGCTTCCCCCTCACCCATCATCACCTCCCAAGCTCAAAACTACACCCTTTGGATTTATCCATGTGTCCTCCATACCAGTTCTTTGATGGCCCTTCCCCTATTTCCCCTCAGCATCCCTCTCCTCCATCCCCTCTGGTTACTGTCAGTTTGTTCTTTATTTCTAAATTTTGATGTTTGTTATGGTATGCATACAATAGGTTTTAGCAGCTCCCTTAAGCATTTTGTCTTCCAGATTACTTCTGTTTCTCATTTTGATGCCTGTGCATTTGAAGTACAGGATGTCTAGATGGGAGATGAGACCACATTTGGTTAAATGCACAATCATGGAGCAGTTCTGTTAGACGCGATGTTGGATATTTTCACAGATTGAGATGAACCCAACTGGGATTCTGGACAATGAAAACAGATCCTAGCTCTTGATTAGAGTATAGAATACTATACTAATCAAAAAAAAAGCATGGAAAAGCATATTTCCATGCTTTTTCTTACTAGTTATAATGTGCCTTTTTGCTGTTCTTCATCTTGAAAGATGAATCTTATTTTATCTTCATGACACTGAAATTGGGTAGAAAATGTAATATTTTGCACAGCAATGTATTCCCTAAAAGTTGCCTTCATCTTCAGTACTTTAAATTATAGAGTTAATAATGATAGGTATTTATATAAATAAAATTTTGGTTTTCAATCTTATTTTAAAACAATTTTTCCCCTCACTGTTTAATCCTTCCAGAGCATTACAAACTAGAAAGAAGATGGAATTGCTTTCATTGTATTGTAGGAACATCATCTATGTTTTGTAAGAGTTTCTTCCTAACTAAAAATAATTAGAACTTTTTCAAAAAAATTTATTATGATTTTTCATGCATGCCAATAATATATGCAATTTATACCCAGAATGCAATCAATATTGAAATTACCTGCTTATACCATTCCTCTTTCTCTTTTGAGAGGTCATCCCAAAGTTAAACTTTGTATTAATCATAGTTGAAAATAGCTTAACTGCATATGTATGTACCCTTTGTTTATAGAGTGTACAGTTTTATATTTCTTACCTTTATTAAAATTATGCTACACAGTACAAAGTTTTCTGAACTTTTTATTTACAATGTTGAGTTCCTCAGATTCAATCATGTTGCCACATGGTCTGTGTAGTTTCACCAGTTCCCTGCTATGTGTTATTCCCTGTCTAAATATAGCATGTTTTGAACCCATTTGGACAGCGGGCTAGTCTGTGTTGCTATGGACACCCTGAAAGAAATTACTCTGTGTTAAGTAGGCTGTTATCATGCTCACTTTTATGGATGGCTACAGTTTTTCCCTAAAGATGTATTATCAGTTACACTCCTGCTTGTATTTATATATGTGTGTTTGCGTGCACACGTGTCATGAATTTAAATCTACTTTAGAAAGGGCTTTCTGTTGTGATAAAACCAAGTTTTTCAACACATTTTTCAAAGATGCAACCTACTCTTCTAATCTGATCTGTCATATTTAGGATAAAGTCCAAATACTTGTTGACCTATTTTTAGACTCTTTTATTTCAATTGGTTTATTATTCTTAAGGTAATACTACATTATTTTAGGTCATGTAAGTACCTTTTGATATCTGTTGAGAGTCCTACTACACAATAGTTGTATTTAAAACAATGCTTTCTCTTTCCAACAAATATTTTCCACATAATTATTAGAATGATTTCAGAGGTCTTAGAAACCTACTAAGATTTTGACAGACAGTATATTAAATATATAACTGACTTAGAAAGAGTTGATATATTTAACACATTGAATCATTCTCTTTGGGAACATAAACAATCTGAGTATTTATTTAGGTGTTTAAGATTCAGTTACCTTTTGGAATATTGCTGAGCAGTAATGATATCAGTGACTTTCCTTCCAACATCTTTCTAATATTTTATATCACATTTCTCATTTTACATTACTTAGCAGAGGAAATAATTATATAATAACTGTGAGTAGGTGAAACCTGGAGTTATTTTTAGGTTTAATGGGATGCCTGTGGTATTTCTCTATAAAAATGTGTCATTAAAATTATCATCTCCAAGATGATAATTATTATCCTGCAAAAAACAGATATCACTCTTCAAAGAAACAAGTGGAAACTATTCCCAAAAAGTCAACAAGGTAAAAGAACTTTAAAACATTGTGCAGTACCCAGGACTAGCAACAGTGGGATGTCATTATTACCCCCGTTATGAAGGGGAAAATGGAATAATTTTTTTTAGAATGTGGGTACAACTGTAACAGAAAAAGGAGGGTGATTTGACAGGAACTGTTCCTTGAGTAGAGAGACAGTCATTTCCACACTGGGTGATGTGGCAAAGTGGTAGAGGAATTAACACCTTGATGTCTCTTCACTCTATGATCTTCTGTTATTTCCTTCCATTGGCTGAACTTAACCAACAGCTAAGTTAATGACCATTTTAGTGGTCAGCTTTTTAGAGACCAGAATAAGGTGGAAAATATTAGAGTTGGATCTACAGGAGGAAATGTAGCATATCCATGACACCCAACCCTTTTTGCCTCTGCTATTCATTTACAAACTTGGATGGAAAATAAAACTCCATCCCCAACACAGAAAACACAAAAAGTCCCTCTAACTTCCATATTATTAATTGATTTCAGCTTAGACATATTCTCACTTCTAACCTAATTGAAATATGAACCACCAATGCTCTTCATATGAAGTAGGAGAGGGGGGAAAGATAAAGAGATAAAGAAATGGTTACATAAAATAAAACATCCACTTCAGACTAAGTTTCCATAGCTTGTCATGTGATCACAGTTAACAGTCATAACTTCTCAACCACTAATTTTGTATTCCTTTCACTTTCTGCCAATTTCTGGGCTAGCCAGAGACTATTATCCAGTTTGGTGATTGAAACCTTAATTACCATTGCAGTCAGATCTACAATGGTTCTGTTTTGTTGTTTTCCCCTGTTTCTCACTGCTGTCCACTGGGCATGGGGGTAGAAGTAGATATTGTATTTCATGCCTTCATTTGTGTGTAGCAACCCAGTTTTCTGTCATTAATTAGTACCAAGCACTGAACTCAGTACAGGGATCTTCCTGTTTCATCAGCCTGAGGATCCCAACATAACCATGGACATTTTCCATGGAAAACCTAAAGGAACAATGACTGTGTTCATTGGTACAAGTATTCCTCTGTGGGCACTAGGGCTTTCAAACATACCAAGTTCAAACTTTTCATTAGCTGAATCAAAAATATCTTAGCTGGGTTATAATGTGTAATAGGTGTAGGAATGATTACAGATTGATATGAGGTATTGTGATCCTTTCTAGTTTACTCTTCTTTCTCAAAATTGCTGCAGGTCTTTGGCATCATTCAAGGTTCTATAGAAATTTTTGAAGTGTTTTTTCTCTATCTGTGAAATAGGCCTGTAGTACTTTAATAGGTATTGAATTGAATGTATAAATTGCTTTGGGTAGTATGGACATTTTGCTGATTTTAATTCTTCTGATCCACAAACACGGTATATGTTTCCACTTGTTTGTGTATTCCTTAATTTCTTTCTTCAGTGTTGTGTAGTTTTGTTAGCAAAGTTTTTTACCTCCTTGTTTAGGTTTATTCCTACATGTTTTATTTTTCTTGTTGCTATATCAAATGGGATTTTTCCCTGATTTCTGTTACTTATGTTTCATTGTTGGTGTTCAATGTGAGTTTGATTTCTGGATATTGGTTTTGTATCATGCTATGTTTACCAAATTCATATATTAATTTGAGCAGTTTTTTGGTGGTGTCTACAGGATTTTTTATGTACACTATCATGTGATTTGCAAACAACGACAGCTTTGTTTCCTTTTTAAATTTTTTTAAGTAAACATTTTTT
Source organism: Artibeus jamaicensis (assembly GCF_021234435.1). Classification (NCBI taxonomy): domain Eukaryota; kingdom Metazoa; phylum Chordata; class Mammalia; order Chiroptera; family Phyllostomidae; genus Artibeus; species Artibeus jamaicensis. Next base: position 247,817 of record NW_026521197.1, on the reverse strand, counting down.
TAAAATTTTTTATTGATTATGCTGTTACAGTTGTTCTATTCCCCCTTTCATTCCCCTCCACCCTATCCCCCCATCCCCACCATTACCCCCCCTTTAGTTTATGACCACGTGTCTCAATTCCTTTAGATTCTATATTTCCCATGCTATTCTTGCCTCCCCATCTATTTTCTACCTACTGTCTATGCTACTTATTTTCTGTAACTTCTCCCCCCTTCTCCTCCTCCCACTCCCCTGTTGCTAACCCTCCTTGAGATCTTCATTTCTATGTTTCCACTCCTGATCTAGCTGTCCTTTTAGTTTGCTTTTGTTTTAGGTGTGGTTCTTCATAACTGTGAGTTTGTTGTCCTTTCACTGTTCATGTTTCTTTAACTTCTTTTTCTTAGATAAGTCCCTTTAACATTTCATATAATAAGGGCTTGGTGATGATGAACTCCTTGAATTTGATCTTATCTGAGAAGCACTTTATCTGTCCTTCCATTCTAAATGAAAGTTTTGCTGGATAGAGTAATCTTGGTTGTAGGTCTTTGGATTTCATGACTTGGAATACCTCTTTCCAGCCCCTTCTTGCCTGGAAGGTCTCTTTTGAGAAATCAGCTGACAGCCTGATGGGGACTCCTTTGTAGGTGACTATCCCCTTAGCTCTTGCTGCTTCTAGGATTCTCTCCTTCATTTTAATTTTGGCTAATGTAATGATGATGTGCCTTGGTGTGTTCCTTCTTGGGTCCAACTTCTTTGGTACTCTCTGGGCTTCCTGGATTTCCTGGAAGTCTATTTCCTTTGCCAGATTGGGGAAATTCTCCTTTATTATTTGTTCAAATAAGTTTTCCACTGGTGGCTGTGCCTTTCCCCCTTCTGGTACCCCTATAATTCAGATGTTGGAGCATTTAAAGATGTCCTGGAGGTTCCTAAGACTCTCCTCATTTCTTTGAATTCTTGCTTCTTGACTCTTTTCTGTTTGGCCATTATTTGCTTTCTTCTGGTCCACTCCATTGATTTGAGTCCCAGGTTCCTTTTCATTGCTATTGGTGTCCTGTGCAATTCCATTCATTTCAATTAGTTTCACCTTCATATATTTGTCTAATTTGTTGGTATAATCAACCAGTTCTGTGAGGATCCTGATGACCAGTGTTTTAAACTGTGCGTCTGAGAGTTTTGCTATTTCTTCATCGCTTAGATCTATGGGCTCTGGGGCTTTGGGATCTTGCAACATTTTTGGTCTGTTCTGGCCCTTTAAGTATGAGAAGCGGCGCCTTGAACTCCCAGGTGGCTGGGTTGTGATGCTGTATGTGGGGGCGTGGTTAGAGCGGGGAAATGGCGACCCCCCTCTGCTGTTTCTCACAGCTGGGTGAGGTCTCAGGTGGTTCACCTGGGCCAGGCCACTCAGAGTCGCTGGGTTATGATGCTGTATGTGGAGGTGGGGTCTGAGTGGGGAAATGGCGGCGCCCTCCACTGTCGCTTGCCTCGGGGACCCGCCAGGCCCCGGTCCAACTGCCCACTCCTGCGCCTGTCTGCCCGCGCACAAATGCGCGATCACAGTCAACACGCAGCACCGCTCCTCCGCTGTCTCCCCCGCAGTCGCTCGCCTGGTGGCTCGCTTGGTCGCTCACTAGGTCTAACCCTGCGCCTGGATTCCGCGCGTCTGGATTCCACGCCTGAGTCCCTCTGACCGAGACCTCCTGTGCAATCCCGCTTCACCAGCCGCTGGTTTCGCCCCTTACCAGTCAGGCTGAAGAATTTGTTGTTAACAGACTTCCGAAAAGTTCAATTTTCCATGTTCTGGCTATGTTTTCTGTTGCTAATATTTAGTTGTCTCTAAACTTGGTTGTGTGAGAAGGCACGGCACAACAACCTATGCCTCCATCTTGGCGGAATTATCCTTTTTTAAAATTTGAATGCCTTTTATTTGTTTTTGTTTTTTTTTGTCTGATTGCTATGGCTGGGACTTCCAATAGTATGTCTAATAGAAGTGGGTAAAGCCGACCTTCTTGTCTTGTTCCTGATCTTGGTGGGAAAGTTTTCAGTTTTTGCCCATGGAGTATAATGTTGACTTTAGGTCTCTCATATATGGCCTTTATTATGTTGAGGAATATTCCCTATATTCCCACTTGGCTGAGTGTTTTCAGCATAAATGGGTGCTGTATCTCATCAAATGCTTTTTCTGTATCTATTGATATGATCATGTGATTTTCATCTTTGCTTTTGTTTATGTAATGTATTACCTTTATTGTTTTGTGAATGTTGTACCATCCTAGCATCCCTGGATGAATTCCACTTGGTCAATGGTGTATGATCTTTTTAATGAGTTGTCAGATGCAGTTTGCAAATATTTCATTGATGTTTTTAGTGTTTATGTTCATCTGTGATATGGGCTTGAAGTTTTGTTTCTTTGTTGTGTCTTTATCTGGTTTTGGGATTATGATGATGCTGGCTACATAAAAAAAGTTTTGGAATGTTCTACCTTCTTGGGATTTTTGTAATAGTCTGTAAAGGATAGGGGTTAGTTATTCCTTAAATACTTTGTTGAATTGTCCTGTGAAAAAATCCAGTTCAGGGCTTTTGTTGTTTGGGAGTTTTTTGATTACTGCTTCAATTTCAGCAGCTGTTATTGGTCTATTCATGCTTCCTGCTTCTTCTTCATTGAGCTAGGAGAACTACATTTTTCTAGAAAATTTTCCATTTTTCCTAGGTATTCATAGTTTTACCTAATTTTCTTGACAAATAGTTTTTCATAGCAATTTCTTATAATCTTTTGCATTTCTGTGGTATCAGTTGTAATCTGTCCTGTTTCATTTGCGATTGTGTTTATTTAGGTCCTTTCTCTGTTTTCCTTGGTGGGTCTGCTTAAAGGCTTGTTAATTTTGTTTATCTTTTCACAGAACCAATTCCTGGATGTAATGATTCTTAGAATTGCACTTTTAGTCTCTATGTTATTTAATTCTGCTCTGATATTGTTTTTTTCCTTCCTTCTCTTGCTCTGGGCTGTCTTTGTTGTTGTTCCCTGAGTTCTTGTCAGTGTAGGGTTAGGTTGTTTATTTGAAATGTTTCTATGTTTTTTTCTTGTTTGTTTGTTTTAGGTAGGCCTGTATTGCTATGACCTTCCCTCTGTTGTATGCCTTTGATGTGTCCCCTAAGATTTGGATTGTTGTTAGGTCATTTTCATTTGTTTCCAGAAACTGTTTGATTCCTTCCTTGATCTAATTTTTGACCCATTCATTAATAACATGCTATTTAATTTCCATGAGTTTGAGTGTTTTTGAGTTTTTTTCATTGGGGTTGTTTTCTAATTTCAGTCCCTTGTGGTTAGAGAAAGTGCTTGATATGATTTCAATTTTCCTGAATTGTTGAGGCTTGTTTTGTGTCTTACCATGTAGTGTATCTTTGAAAATGTTCCATGTGCATTGGAAAAGAATGTGTATTTGGCTCCTTTGGGATGAATGGCTCTCTATGTATCAGTTTAGTTCATTTAATTTAGGACATTGTTCAATGCTGTAATATCTTTGTTAATATTGTGTTTGGAAGATCTATCCATTTTTTACAGTGGAGTGTTAAACTCCCCTACTATATTTGTCTTTCTGTTAGTATCTTTGTTGAAGTTCTCCAAGATTTTCTTTATGTATTTGGGTGCTCCTATGTTGGGTGCATATATATTTAACATTTATGAATTCTTATTGGGTATTCCCTTGAGTATTATGAAGTGAGCTTCTGGGTCTCTTTTTATTGTTCTACTTTTGAAGTCTATTTTGTCTGATATGGAAATTCCTAGTCCAGCTTCCCCACCCCCCCACCCCCGTTTGTTTGCTTGAAAAATTTGTTTTCAGCCCTTCACTTTTAGTCTGCATAGGTCTTTTGTCCTGAGGTGGGCTCTTGTAGGCAGCATATGTGTGAATCATGCCTTCTTATCCGTTCAGCTATTCTGTGTCTTTTGATTGGAGCATTTAATGTGTTTATGTTTAAGGTTATTATTGATAGGTACTTACTCATTGCCATTTTTGTACCTATGTTCTTCTCTCTCTCTGGCTGTTTTCCTTCCTTTTCTTAAAGCAGTTCCTTTAGCATCTCTTGCAGAGCTGGTTGGGTGGAGATGTGTGCTTTTAGATTTTGTTTTTCTGGGAAGCTCCTTATTTGTCCTTCCATGTTAATTGAGAGCCTTGCTGGGTAAAGTGTCCTTGGTTGCAGGCCTCTGGTTTTCATTATTTGGAATATATCTTGCCATTCTGTTTGGGGTTGGAGCACTTCCTTTGAGAAGTGAGCTGCTAGCCTTATCAGGGCTCCCTTGTGTGTGACTTCCTGTTTCTCCCTTGCTGCCTTTAAGATTTTCTCTTTGTCTTAGAATTTTGGCATTTTAATTCTGGTGTGTTTTGGGGTGGGCTTCTTTGCGTTCCTGTTGATTGGGACTCTGTGTTTTCTGGAGTTGTGTGAATTTTCTCTCATCAAATTAGGGAAGTTTTTCATCATCACTTTTTCAAACAGGTTTTCTATTCCTGGGTCTTCTTTTGTTCCTTCTGGTATCCCTATTATATGGCTATTATTCCATTTCATGTTGCCCTACTGTTCCCTTACCACCTAGTCATTATTTCTGAGTCTCTTTTGCTTTTCTTGCTCTATGTAGGTGTTTTTTCAAATTTGTTTAATTATTGTTCAATTACAGGTTTCTGTTTTTTACTCCCATCGCAGCCCCCCCCAGTGTTCCACACCTCCCTTTTATTTCCACCCCCGTTAGTTGTTGTCCATGTGTCCTTTATGCTTGTTTCTGTAAATGCTTTCCATTTACCCCCGTGAAATTTCCTCCCCCCACCTGCGGTCACTATCCCTGTGTTCTCTATTTCAGTGTCTTTGTTTTTTATTTTGCTTGCTTGTTCTTTTCCTTGTGTAGCTTTCTGTTAAAGGTGAGATCATATGGTATTTGTCTTTCAACTCCTGGCTTATTTACTCAGCATAATAGTTTCCTGTTCCATACATGCTGTTTCAAAGGGTAGGAGCTCCTTCTTTCTTTCTGCTGCATAGAATTCCATTGTGTATATGTACCATAACTTTATGATCCATTCATTTACTGACAGGCATCTAGGTTGCTTCCAGGTCTTGGCTATTGTAAATTGTGCTGCTATGAACATTGTGGTGCATATGTTTTTTTGGGTTGGTGTTTTAGGGTTCTTAGGATGTAATCCCAGCAGTGGAATTGCTGGGTCAAAAGGCAGGTTCATTTTTAGTTTTTTTAGAGAATTCCATACTGTTTTCCACAGTAGTTGTACCAGTCTGCAATCCCACTAACAATGGATTAGGGTCCCCTATTCTCCACAACCTCTCCAACACTTATTGTTTGTTGCTTTGTTTATGATGGCCATTCTGTAGGTGCTTTTTAAAATGTATATTATTTTTAAAAATATATTTTATTAATTATGCCTTTGCAGTTCTTCTCTTCCCCCCATCATTCTCCTCCACCCTGCACATTACCTCCCCCACCATTCCCCCCTTTAGTTTATGACCACGTGTCTCAAGTGCTTTAGATTCTATATTTCCCATACTATTCTTGTCCTCCCCCTATCTATTTTCTACCTACCGTCTGTGTTACTTATTTTCTGTACCTACTCCCCCCTTCTTCTTCTCCCACTCCCCTGTTGCTAACCCTCCATGTGATCTTCATTTCTATGGTTCTGCTCCTGATACAGCTGCCCTCTTAGTTTGCTTTTGTTTTAGGTGTGGTTCTTCATAACTGTGAGTGCTGTCCTTTCACTGTTCATATTTTTTTATCTTCTTTTCCTTAGGTAAGTCCCTTTAACATTTATATAATAAGGGTTTGGTGATGATGAACTCCCTGAATTTGGTCTTATCTGAGAAGCACTTTATCTGCCCTTCCATTCTAAATGAAAGTTTTGCTGGATAGATCAATCTTGGATGTAGGTCTTTGGATTTCATGACTTGGAATAGTTCTCTCCAGCCCCTTCTTGCCTGTAAGGTCTGTTTTGAGAAATCCACTGACAGTCTGATGGGGACTTCTTTGTAGGTGACTGTCCCCGTAGCTCTTGCTGCTTCTGGGATTCTCTCCTTCATTTTAATTTTGGGTAATGTAATGATGATGTGCCTTGGTGTGTTCCTTCTTGGGTCCAACTTTGGAACTTTCTGAGCTTCCTGGATTTTCTGGAAGTCTATTTTTCTTTGCAAGAATGGGGATGTTCTCCTTTATTATCTGTTTAAACAAGTTTTCCACTTGTGGTTGTTCCTTTTCCCCTTCTGGTACCCCTATAATTCGGATTTTGTAACGTTTAAAGATATCCTAAAAGTTCCTAAGCCTCCCCTCCTTTTTTTGAATTCTTGTTTTTCATCCTTTTCTGTTTGGTCATTTTTTTCCTCCTTCTTGTCCACTCCTTTGATTTGAGTCCAAGTTTCCTTGTCATTACTATTGTTTTCCAGTGCATTTCCCTTCATTTTAATGAGTTTAGCTTTCATATGTTCTTCTCATTTGTGACTAAAATCAACCAGTTCTGTGAGATTCCTGATCACCAGTGTTTTGAACTGTGCATCTGAAAGTTTGGTTATTTCTTCTTCACTTAGATTCATCAGCTCTGGGGCTCTGAGTTGTTCTTGAGCCATGTTTTGATCTGTTTGTGCCTGTTATGTATGAGGAGCGGAGCCTTAGTTGTTCACCAGGGTGGAGCCACCCAGGTTGCTGGTTTGTGACACTGTATGTGGGGAGGGGTTCAGAAAGGAACAATGGCGGTTCTGTCTACCACTTCCTGCTGCTGGGGCCTGCAGTCTTTCTCACTGCTCACTCCTTCACTGGTTTATCTGCACACAAATGTGTGGCCAAGATAAGCCCTCAGTGGGTGCACCACCTTTTGGCCTCAGTGGGTCCACCGCCTTGTGTCCTCAGTGGGTGCGCCCGATTCTGCACACCTGGGATCCACCCACCGCTGCTGGTTCACCTTGGTTGCAGGCCCGGGTCAATCTGGTGGATCTTTCCTGCCTGACCTCGCTCTGGTGTTGGCTCTGCCCCTCTTACCAGTTTGGCTGAAGGGTTTGTTGTTGTCAGATTTCCATGTAGTTCAATTTTCTGTCATTTGGCTGCATTTTTGTTGCTAAAACTTTGTTGTTTTTAAACTTGGTTGTGCGAGAAAGTACAGTGCTTCCTCCTACAACTCTATCTTGGCAGATGTCTATAAATGTTTTTTTTTTTTTAACCTTGTCCTCCAGCTCACTGATTTGGTCCCCTGCTTCATGAAGCCTGCTTGCAATTTTTTCTAGTGTTCTTGTTTTTGATATTTTATAGTTCATTTCTTCCTGGTTTTTGTTTATAGTTTCTATTACCTTTTTCATGCTGATGTAGTTCTCACTCAGTTCCTTGTAGTGTCTGTGAGGTCCTTGAGCATCTTTATAACCATTATTTTAAAGTCTACATCTGATCATTTGGTGCCTCCATTTCGTTTAGCTCTTTTACTTGGGAGTCTTCCATTCCTTTTGATTGCATGTTCTTTTTTTGTCTCCCCATTTTAGGTAACTCTTTTTGTTTGTTTCTGTGCTTCCTGTTGTTTAGCTTTGCTAGGTGTTTTGTAAGGTGAACTTCTATGATAGAAATTCTATGAGGTTCAGTGGTGTGGTCTCTTTGATCTCCTGGGCTGGATGTTGTAGGTTTGCCCTTTCCTCTGTTTGTGTGGGCTCTCTTGTTATAGTTGGGTATTTATCTTTTGGTGGTTCCATTTTTGGTGGTTTCTCTCCTCTAGTAGGTATACTACTAGAGGTAGTATACATCAGGTATACATCAGGTATACTGATGTTTGTAGCTCCCACCTATTGTATGTGATCAGTGGCAGTGGGTAGGCAACATGGATTAAGGCAGCAGGAGAGTATTTCATGGGGTTTAAAGTTCCAGCAAGTAGGAGATTCCTTGGATAAGTATAAGGTTAACTGTGATATTTCACCCAACTAGCCACTTTTTACCAAAGGTGAAAGAAAGAAAGGACTCTTGTTAGAGGGAGGATGATTGTGAGCTGAATCCAGAAAACAGAGCAAGTTTATGTGATAAGGTATATTGAGAGTAAAGGATAGAAAGTAAGTGTAGTGTGAGAGATAATAGAGTTAACTACAGTGATAATAATGCTCAGGATGGAAGTGACGTGGGCTAAGATCAGGGAGAGTTGCTGTGCATTATGTACAATTCTATGGAACAACTATTTACAACAATATTGGAACAACATTAACATGGCAAGGAACATATCATTTGGGTAAGTGGAATAAAAAGTACCTGGTCAAGAGTTGTGTGTTATTGGAACATGGGTTCTGTGAAAGAAGGAAAATTAAAGAGATAATTAAAGCAATAATAAAGAGAGAATAAAAACCAGTGAAACAGTGCAATTAAACAGAGAAAGAAAATGTAGAAAACTAAACATAAAGAAGATGAATGGAAAAAAGTAGTGAGAGCAGTAAAAATAATGAAAAGATAATAATAATAGACATAAACACTAAAATCCCAGCTCCATGGGATGGCCAAGTGACATTTGCCTCAGTTTCTCAGTTTTGGGGTTTGCTTTGTGCTCCCACTTTTGATCTTTCTCCGGACCTTTGGTAATTCCATGTCTCATTGTTTCCCCTGGGGGAAGAAGAAAAGAAAGGAAAAAGAAGAGAGGGTCCAAAAAGATAAACAAATATTAAGCCTCCTGTTGACTTTAAACCTGTTCAGTGAGTTCTGCTGGTCTTCCTGGATGCCACAGAAAGAGCGGGCCAGGCTTTGCTTTATTCTCTTCTAAAGGTATTGAGAGGATGGGTACCAGGTCTGGCTTACAATATTCACAGTTTCCTGGGCAATGCTGGCCCAGGTCCTCTGTGAGCTTTCAGGCTCAAATCAGCCCCTTAGTCTTTGGGCGCACAGTGTGAATCAATCTCGGGTGTGAGTCAGTCTTGGGTGTGAGTCAATCTCATGCATGAGTCAGTCTTTGGCGTGGAGCTTAACACAAGTGGGGTGCCTGATTTTGCTCAGCTGTGCTGTCAGTCTGTGAGTGGGAGCAACTGAAATCTTTCTCGTGGTGATTCAGCTAGTGCTGAGATTTCCTTACGAAGTAGCTCTCAACAATCACCTGCCTTTCTACATTGCCCAGCTTTCCAACCAGTCTGGAGTTTATCCAAGTCAAGGTCCCACATGGCCCCACTCCTCCCCTCTCCAGGTGTAGCCTAGGATCCCAATTTCACTGGTGCTGAGGTCCACAGACAAAGGATGTATACTGCATCTGTGTGTCTCCCACTTTGTCTCTATTCCTCCCAGCAACTTCCAGCATCCAGGTCCCTTCTGGTGCCAGGCTGTTCTCCCTGCTCTGGTAGGGGAGGGAGCTGGTTCTCTAAGATTCCTGCCCATATCAGCAGCAGGTGCCTGATCAGAGGCCACAGCAGCCTTGGTACCCACAATCTTCTCAACATCTGTTTTACAATGTGCTCTGCAATTTTTTGCCTCCAAACTTCATATAAGCTGGGATTCCATTGGCTGTTCAGTCTGTTCCTCCAAGATCAGCCAGGTGTTCCAGTGAGCACAGGGAGAACTGGGCTCTGCTCCCACCTACCTCACTGCCATCCTCTCCCAACAGTGTCATTAAATGTTGTGTTGGTTTATAATTTCAATGTTATACTAGATGCTCTATCTAATTAAATAGTTGTCATCTTGGAGTCTGACACTTCAGAGAGCTCACAAAGCTGAAGCTTCAATGCCAGAACTTCTGTATAGACTTGACACCCAGAGACAGCTGTGCACACAGGTGTGCTGTTTCAAGTTCCTGTGTATCCATACAATACAGATGGTCTCAGAGACACATTCCATTGTTAGACACTATTTTTTTTCTTAAGCTTCACCCTTGTTTTTCATCGAATATTAGATGAAATCCCCACCAAGTGGTATATATTGTTTATGGACTGTTGGACTTACAATCCCCACTTACTCTCCCTGTACCTCTGAGGCTGAGTTAAGAAATAAATCTTTTCTTAATGTGGTTGTATTTGGAGGTGGTGTCTTTGGGAAGTGATTAGGTCATGAATGTAGAGTCCTTATGAATAGGATTCAAGTCCTTATTCTAGAGACCACAGAGAGTTCCCTTGTCCTTAATGCCTGCTGAGGACCCAGGGAACAAGCTCTCAGCAGGCACTGAAGCTGCCAGTACCTTGACCTGGTCTTCTCAGTTTCTAGAACTGTGAGAAATAATTGTTAGTTGTCTACCACCTAGTCTATAGTATTCTATTATGGTAACTCAAAAGGACGAACACAAGCATTTAGCTAATTTTTAAATTTGTATAGTTACTTCATGTGATAAGGTAAAATCTTGGTTAATTTTCTGTATTCAATGGTCTCTGTGAAGTCAGGGAAAGCTCCTTCACTGTCATTGTGCACTCTGTTCCCTGCACAGTGCCTGGGACATGGAATCCACTCAATTAACTTTGTCACATTTACTCTTGAATTCTTGATCTACTAGAATGAGAATTTTCTGATGAGTTTTGATGAACCCTTAGTACATTAAACTAATTTGTATATTTTCTACAAATATTGGTTGTTTGATATTTGCTAGAAATATTTTTGTTATGTTATTTATGCTATAGTTATAGGTGTTCTTACATAAATATGTTATATTTTCATATTCTTTCACCTTTTGATTTTTTCTATCACATCACTCTTTCAAAATTCCATTTTCTTCTTAAAAGATTGTAACAATTATAATGGCTAAGGTTTTCAAAATGGCTTTCAAAATTTTTTTTTAACCCATATAGAATTTATTTTATGGTGAAAAATATCAAAGCTTATTTCTTCTGAGTAGATAAAATATATATTTTTTTATGATTCATTCCATTAATAATTAAAAACTTTCTATTTACTATGTCAAATTTTACACATCTAAAGCTTCAATGTTAGGGCTGTTACTCCTTGTCCTCCTTGTCTTCCTTCTGTTAGTTCAGGGATAACCTGAGTGAATGATTCTTTTGGTGTGGACTGAGGTCACTCTCTAGTGCTCAGTTGATTGCTAGGCAATTAAGGAGGGTAGAAGATGACTTTGTTCCTCTGAATGGTGCCTAGCTGGGATGGCTAGGATATTAGTCTGCTCTGAGTCCTTCTTTTGTTTTTTCCCATGTAGATAAAGGACTATATAGACAAAGTTTCTCCAGTGACATTGTTGGACTTGCTAAATGGCAACCCAGGGCTCACAGAGGGAGGCAGCAGAAGGTGTCAGGCCAGTTACGATGTTTTTATTTTCCAATTGTTGTTGATGCTAATATATAGAAGTGCAATTGAGTAATTTTTTGGATCTTGAATTTTAGAAACTTGCTAAATTCACTTGCCATTTCTAGTAATCTCTGAAGGTTCCTTAGTGTTTCCTATGACATAATAATGTCTACAGAAAAGGATGTTTCAACTCTTAGGAGATAAAGGAGTACTTAGCTTATCAATTTCTTTGGGGCATTTCAGCAGTTTGTGTTTTTCCTATACTTTACCCATTTTATCTAAGTTATTAAATTTACTGTTAGCATTTTTCACAAGTATAATTCTTATTCTTTTAATTTTATTTTTATTTGTTCATGTTATTTTAGACCTCACATGGAAGATTTAATAATCAATCCATAGCCCACAGTAGCTTGTAAGTGTCCTTGTTGCTTTCACGAAATAATGGGGGAAATGGTTTCTCTCTTATTTATACAGAATGAATTGACTTTGAGGATCCTAGTTATATGTTTTTTCCACAGTTTGTTTTCTTTTTTAAAAATTATTTCTATTGGGGTGATGTTGCTAAATAAGATTATGTAGGTTTGAAGTGTACATTTGTATGATCCATGTTCAGTATATTGTTTTGTGTGCTCACTACCCGAAGTCAACTCTTCTTTATTTAAGTATAGATTTTATTTATTTATTTTTGGAGAGAGGAGAAGGGATAAAGAAAGAGAAGGAGAGCAACATTGATTGGTTGCCTACCACACTTCCCAACCAGTGACCTGGTGGTCCCTGACTGATAATAGAAATGGGAACTTTCATTTTGTGGGTTGACACCCAATCCACTGAGACACACCAATAAGGACTAAAGTCAAAATCTTTGATCGCCAAGTTTTTGCCCCCTTTACCCTGTATGAGGATCTGTATGATGTTCATCTGCTTCGAGTTCTGTTATTAATACTTTGGCTTTTCTCTCTCTTTTTTTATAGGTAGCAACTTTCAGCTATTTTTCTTTTCTTTGTTACTATTTTATTCATTTTTAAAAATCTTACCTTCATTATGTCCTCACATAACATACTTATGTATAAACTGTTTCCATTTCATTAGGGAGCTTTATTATGCTACTTCATGCTTTTGGAAATGAAGTTCTGACATCACCTGTGACATAAAGGACACTTGTGATGCCATTAACCTTTGTCTGTATGAAAATCCAATGACCTCCAGTGGTTTTCTTCCCAATGAGCTGCATGTGATCACTGTGTTAGGGAATTACTGAATCTCCAACTCAAGTTTTCAAAACAGGATGTTGGGATTAGTCTTCTGCCAAAGTCACCAGGCTTCAAATATTTGTAAAGTAGACTCTTTTGAGAATGTCTGAGCACTAGCATTATGGGGTCCCAATGGCATTGCATGAATAACTTCCCATTTAAATCCCCTCTAGTCAATGTTCTTACTTTCTTGTTATATATTAGGATGTGAGAGTGATAGTAATAAATTAGGTAGGATTTGTAGAATTCTGTAATGGTCATGAACCATGTTATTCCTATATATTTGCTAGACAGGTGTTGGCTTGGTATTTTGGCTAGAGTAAACCATCTTAATTGACTAGAAATGTTTACTATAGCACCCACACTGTCCTAAACTTCTTCCTTTAAGAAACTCTTATGATGTTAACAAAGTAATAGCTTAACTTTTTTAGAGTATGTTCATATCTAAGTTTCCTTTCCAAACATGACAATAGATATGACTTACAGAGAATTACTGTGTATTATTGCATATTTTGAAGCAACGTCTGTATCTGTTACCATTTACAGTGTATCATTCGTACTGGAGCATATAAATTCAGCTTCTGTGCTATTGTAATCATGATCATATCAAGAAAACATCTATCATTCAGATAAACAGAAAGCATTAGTAGTTCTTTGCATTCAGCTGGAAGGAACGTGTAGAATTTAACCTATGCATGTATTTGCTGTCCAGTTCTGAGTCCCAATTTAGTCCAGAGTATCTTATCATAGCAGATCGTTTTTCTAAATTATGGATATCTTTTCCAGCCTTTGTCACTTAAATTCAAGAAAAGAACAGTGCTTACATGTACTCTTTAAGTCCTAGAAAGAATGTGTATAACACTTAGGGTTGCTAGATTTTGTCCATTCCTTTGTTAAGCTGGAAACCACCATCTACTGGTGGGCTTAGCACATAATTAAAATCTTTAGCTGGTCCAGATAGTTACTTAACACCTCCTTATCTAAGGCCCTTATGACCATATTTGTGGATGTGGAGATGCTCAGTTGAGCCCATAGTAAACCATACTAGGGAAATTACAATGGAAGCCATCATAGACTTGATGTAAGGGCAGGCTCTTATTGGAAAATAATTTCTTTCTTTCTTACTTGACACTAGGCTGAAAATAAAGAAATAAATTAATGGACTAGAAGTCATTATGATTCAGCTGACATGGATTCACGCCTTTAGAACTACACAGTTGTGATTACTTTTCCATTCAATAGATGAAACATCAACTTCAGTATATCCCACAAGCCCTCACTTTTCTGCCTCCGAGCTCAGGGCCTCTAACATCTAGTTGGGTTATCCAACTTTTTGACATCTCTGGGCCACCCTGGAAGAAGAAGAATTGTTTGGGTCATACATTAAATACAGAAAAACTAATGCAAAGTTATGAGCAAAAAAGAGAAAGGGTTTAAGTAAATTTATGATTTTGCTTTGGGCTGCATTCATAGCCATCCTGGGCTGGACATGGCCTGTGGACAGCAGGTTGGACACTCCTAGCAGTTAGGACCTCCTTTTCTAGGGATATGGCTGATAAAGGGACCCAAGACTGGTTCTCCCTTCATTTGGTCTTAAATAATGTTTGCCTTACCTAAAGATTTCCTAAAATGAAACCCATAAGTTCTGATTTTCTTTATATAATTTTTCCTTTTGAAATTACTGGCTGTTCATCTACTTGTCTGTGTGCTATTCTTTCTTGGCAAGACCCCAATCTTTTTGTCTGAGGATTGTTGTAGGGGACAAAACTGCCATTACTTCATTTGAATTTGTACCAAATATTCTAATAAAGTAATCTATAGTGACTTTCCATTCTTTTTTCTTTAAAAGAGTAATGATATAAGAAAACTAGAGAGGCTGGGTCTGCCCATAAATGTGGAAGAATTATTTTTCTGATAGAAATACTTGAGAGATTTCTGGAAACTTAACTTTCTGTCTAAGCTGTAATCTTTCTCCAATTGGTATATGATTCTTTAGGTGTTTCCTTGTATACTTTTCCTGGCATAGATATCTCTCATTGCTTGTAGAAACGTGTGTAAGGTCCCAATTTTGGGGGACAAAGTTGGGGAGAGGAAGAGATGTTGTGTACTGCTCTGCTTGGTTCTAGGAATTGTAACTCTACCCCCTGTGGCTAAGGATGGAATGTGAGCTGCAGGAGACAAAGCTTGTTTCTGGTAGCAAATGCTACCTCATTTTCCTCCCTGCCCCAAAGCATGGTCGGAAGTCCTTGACAGGTAAGACTCCTCAGAGGAGGGGCAAACTAGGCCAGACATGATCACTTGGGAGGCCATCATGGAAGGACTTGAGGGGCTGCAACAAAGAGCAATGGACTGTCGCGCCCCCAGGCTTTGAGATAGCCCAAGTCCGCCTTTCCATCTGGGAGAAGTGCTGCCTGGCTCTAATTCACTTAAGCCTAAAAACCTATGATGGGGAACATGGTGCAGCCCTGTGCTGAAAAGGATGGGTATCGGGGGTAAATCAGTCATAAGAAAGAACATGTAAAAATCCTGTGAACCTGCTTAGTGTAGAATGCTCTCATTTAAATGATAAGGGTCTAAGGAAAAAGTTTGTTCCTCAGAGATTTATGGCTCATTAGCTATCTGACCCTGACTGAGAATAAGCCCTCACACCTTTGAATATCTATTGTTTGATCCTTACCTGTATTCTTGTGCAAACAAAACTCAATAAAAGCCCCTTGAGCAGGGAGCTCTTGGCCCTTCCTTTTTGAGGGATCATCTACCTTTCCTCCCCAAGCAGATCATGTCTTAGTAGTGTTTCCTTTCATTTGTGGTGGACCAGGGGACCTTCTGAGGAGAGTTACTCCCACAAAGAGACACACTTTTAATTAAGAAAAAGGGGTCTTTAGGGATGTGCTGTTTGAGCGACTGAAAGGCAGGAGAGTTCTACTATCTGGAAAAATGCCCAGTCATTGGCTACTTGAGGAAGATAAATCCCAGCATTTGTCTTGTTAGCTATAGAGATTAATGGTCAGAGACACAAGTGCTGTCCTAAGTACTCACAGGAAAATATTTTATGTTTACCTTACCATGATTGACTGAAGAGAAGTACACCGAAATAACTAGTTTCAGTGTTTTAAAATTTCTGGTGATGTATATTGGCCAATAATGGATTTGACCAAGTTAATTTCCACAAATTCAGCCAGTTTTTACATAGCCATGAGAACACAGCATTGTTGTTTTTCTCTGGAGGGATTTTCCTAGGAGGTGAGACTGTTCAACTATTTTACATGTAGATATTTATGTTTTATTTAAGTGTCTTTATGTCCTAGATATCTGTGTTGGATACTGCAAACCTTGTGTCAAAGAGTGAGGTAATGGGCGTGTGTGTGGACACATGGGAAGTGCAGCTGCATGAAGCTATTTGCACATCTACTGATCTGTATACATTACTCAGTGTTCCATGGTCACACATAGATACATGAGGTACCCACAGTCACTGCCAGTGAAAGAAGCTCTGATTTTAACGACTAAGGAACAAACCTGAGGTGAGTTCTAGCAAAATAAGGAAATGAACCAGAATATACGAAATGTTTTTTTTTTTTTTTTAGGATTATAGCCTGAAAGTTTATTTCTTGTTTGTTTTTTCAAGAAACAGAGAGAAACATTCAGTGCATTTTGAATAAACTAATGGGTTCACAGTCTTCATTTGTGGGCTATTACATTTTACATGGTAAATTAACCTTTCCAATTATTCTAAGACCTTTAAATGAGAGAATTTATGGTACATCATCTGTACATTGCATTGTGTGTTTACCATCCAAAGTGAGGCTTTTTTCTGTCACCATCTATGTGACCCCTTTTACCCTTTACTACCCTCCCCTCTTCCCTCTGGGTTAACCAGCATACCGTTGTCTGTGCCTATGAGTTTTTGCTTGTTTTTCTTCCTTGTTAATGTGTTGCTTTCAAGTTTTCTTTCCCACATATGAGTGAAATCATATGGTCCTTGACTTTTTCTCTTTGACTTATTTGACTTGGTAGAATTTTGTGGTCCATCCACATTGTTGAAATGGCAGGGTTTTATCTTTTCTCCTGGTGGAGTAGTGTTGTGTGTATGTGCCTCATCTCTTTTATCCAGTCACCTACTGAGGGACACTTTGGTTGTTTACATGTTTTGGTCACCATGAATAACGCTGCAATGAACATAGTGGTGCATATATCTTATGTCACCCCCCAAATTTAATTTAAAAATAATGAGAGAACTTAAAATTTCAACATAGCAAGTGTGTTAAAACAGGGAGAAAATATTCCTATTCCTATCTAGATTCTTGATATGCAATTTTGATTTTTTTATTTTGAAACTTTAGAAATTATACTTTACATTCAATATTATTCTGTACTAGTTTCAGGGCTACAGCATAGTGGCCACACAATCATATACTCCACAGTGTGTTCCCCTTGATAGTTAAGGTACCCACCCTGCCCCATACCTAGTTTTACAATATTATTGACAATATTTCCCATGTGGGATTTAGATTCTGATATGGAAACTTGATATGTGTGAACATTTTCAAAACT
Source organism: Artibeus jamaicensis (assembly GCF_021234435.1). Lineage (NCBI taxonomy): Eukaryota > Metazoa > Chordata > Mammalia > Chiroptera > Phyllostomidae > Artibeus > Artibeus jamaicensis. The sequence continues at coordinate 230,828 of NW_026521197.1, read as the reverse complement.
GAAATTCATAGACAGAGACAACACTATGGTGGCAACCAGAGGGAATGTAGGTGTTAGTAATGAAGGGTAGAGGGGCCAAGTCTATGGTGATGGAAGATGATTTGACTTTGGGTGGTGGGCAATAATGTAATATACAGATCATGTATCCTAGAAATGTATACTTGAAAGCATATGATTTTACTAATGTCATCTCATAAATGTAAAAAAAATAACATAGCAACCCATATTGATACATATTGACAATAAACCTGTTTTTATGGAAGTAACTTTTATTGTCACTTATACAATGATAAAAGTGTAATTTTAAAGTACTTTAGAGGGTGTTTTTGTTACTATGGAATTTTAACTTATGTTTTAAAAAAGCCAGGCTCTTTAGAAACTATATTAAATAATGTTTTTATACAGAGAAGTGTTAACCTAGCAGTTTAAGTTGAAAGTCTAATAATACTCTCTGGCAGTTTTTATAGTATTGGATCTTTGATGACTTAAATGACAGAGAATAGATTATATACCCAGTTTCTACATCTAAACAACTTAACTAGCTAGTAGGAAATTTATTTTGGAGAAATTTAACATTGATGATTAATAAGAGTAAGGGCACTATATAGATCCTGCATAAAGTAAGGAGTGAGAAAAAGAGAGTTGGATATGGACTACCTTACATCCTCATGTTCTTCAATAGGTGTGCCTTTATGAGCCTACAGCTTCAAGAATGGTAGAGCTTCTGAATAAACTGGAAGCAGCAATGTGAATGAGGCATGTAGAGTGGTCCTCACAGCTGGCTTGTAAAGAAAGGTCTACTTTTCAGCACATCCTCCATCCCCCCTGCCCTCCAAATCTATTAGAATGGAATCAGCTTGTCTTATCTTTGAACTTAAGTGATTTTGTACCTTTACTCTGGAAAAATGAAGCAAAAAATTTAGATTTGTATCTGTAGTCGTACAATTCTTTTCTCTTACTTAATTTTGTCCTTCACCATCAGATGTAGGGTAATCCAGGGAATCAATTTTCTTTAAAATTTAATTTATTTTAATTGTTGTTCAAGTTCAGTTTTCTGTTTTTTACTCCCAACCCAGCCCACCCCCCACAGTGCTTCCCACCTCCCTCCCATTTTCACCCCCCTTAGTTGCTGTCCATGTGTCCTTTATACTAGTTCCTGTAAGTCGTTTTCCCTTTTCCCCTGAAATTCCCTCCCCTCTCCTCTCTGTTCCCCTGTTCTATATTTCATTGTCTTTGTTTTTATTTTGCTTGCTTGCTTGTTTTGTTGCTAGCTTCCTGTTAAAGGTGAGATCATATGGTATTTGTCTTTCAGCACCTGGGCTATTTCACTCAGCATAATGCTTTCCGGTTCCATCCATCATCCTGTTGCAAAGTGTAGTAGCTCCTTCTTTCTTTCTGCTGCATATAATTCCATTGTGTGCATGTACCATAATTTTTGGATCCATTCATTTACTGGCAGGCAGGTAGGTTTCTTCCAGCTCTTGGCTATTGGAAATTGTGGTGCTATGAACATTGGGATGCATAGCTTTTTGGATTGGTGTTTTAGGGTTCTAAGTGTATAATCCTAGTAGTGGAATTGCTGGGTCACAAGGCAGATCCATTTTCAGTTTTCTTAGAGGAATCAATTAAAAAAAATTTTTTGCTTTTCTTTATTAAGCTGTACTCTGTGTTTATTTCTGTGTTTATTTCTAATGGCCTCGTAAGATGCCTCCTGAGTAAAGCCTGGAAGATCCCTGGGGATCAGTCTTTTAACATTTCCTCCAGAAAAAAATTTTTTCTGAAGAAGATTTAAAAAAACGACTAGTAATCTCACTTAATTATCATATTAGTATTATTATTACTTGTAGATATTATTTCTTAAATATATTTCTCATCCTTGATGCGATGCTTTTTTCTTTTCTTTTATGCTATTTAATTCTTTCTGTGATATATGGATCCCAGTTTTTCCCTGTTATTTGCTTGTCTCTTGTCAAAATACATCAAAATACATCAAAATACATTCTACTGCAAGTGAATGCTACTACTCATGTGTAATTAAATAGATAGTTCTTGAGACGTACTATCTTATTCTATGCCTAAATAAGGGTTTATGAATTATAATATTCCTTTTATTCTTGGCCTATGTCTATAATTATTACTACCTTGACAAAGATCCAAATGATTCCTTGTGATAAGTGTTGATGGTAATGCATTCAATAACATTAATGAGAGCTATCATTTATTGAACCTTCAGTGGGTGCCAGCCAGTATTCTAGGTGTTTACTTGCAATAAAACAACAACCTAAAAGGCAGGCTCCATTGGTATCCCCATTGTAAAAAGGATGAGACTGAGGCACAGAAAGGTTTATTAGTTCCCCCAGGCTCACATAGTAGTAAGTGGTGAGGCTGGGATTTCAACACAGACAATGCGTCCCCAGAGTCCATGTGATGCACCACCGTGCTACACTCTCCCCAATAAGAATACACTGAATGGAATAACTCGTAATCAGTATTTGGTCTCTGTAATGATAAAATGCCACTTACCACTGGGTAGCCTTTATTAAGGAAAAGTTATAGGCTTGGACATTTCTATTTTATTATGAAAATAGGAAAAAGTCAGTAGAATAGAATGTAACATGGGGTTGCACAAGGAGTGCCATGGAAGGTAAGAGTGGACAAGGTTTGTGATATTGTCTAGTTCTAGCCTTTTATCTTCCAATGAGGAAACTGAGACAGAGATACAATTACATTTGGAAATGACTCAACCCTACACCTTTTTACACTGACGTTGGGCTCTTCCTTCGAGTATGCTGAGTTTTGGAACCTGGACGCCAAAGCTCCATTTCTGAGCACTCTCAGTACCTTGGAAGAATTATAAATGTAACCACGTCTCATTGTCTTCTACCTCTCTTTTCAGTGCCTGTGTTTTCTTTCCTCAATACCTAGGTCACCCCAAGAGTTTTGAAAAAATAATACCTGCTGGTAATGTAAGAGTTCATGATAGTCACCAGACAGTGAATTTCAAAAGTATTTGGTGAAAATCTAAATAGTGTCTGTTAAGAGTTATAAGATAAAGAAAGATTACATGAAGAGAATTACAACTTTAAAAAGCAGATAGTATAAAAAAAGATATAGAAAAATTGCTGACAGTCACAGAGTCCAACTGAGTAATTTCTTTAGGGAACAATGTGCTAATAATGTCTTGGTTATATGTACTTGTCTGTGAAAATTTAATGAGAAACCCATGAAGGCTGAACATCCTTTGAGACATAAAGGACTGACTACATATAGCAAATTATTATAATAGTAAATTAGTTATTCCAAAAGAGATATTGTTTTTGGTGTGACATTAATTTTATTATAAAGGTCCTCACTCACCACAGATACTATCAACTCAGAGGACTGACATCATGCTAATTTATTTAGAGATTTTGTTTTGCCACCACCAGAGAGTAAGCACACCAGCACACATTGCTGCCTTGTGGGCCCAAGACTGACAGTTTAACTAGGCTCTATTAAAGACACAACTGGCTCTGGGGTCTTTGATACTTTTTTCAGTGGACAATCCACTAAGACTGAGAGGGAGATCCTCTGACTTGTAGCCCAAAGAAAATCATCTGGGGAGAAAAACAATTGTCAAGGGAAGGTAGAATCGGCTATTAGGAAGAAGAAATTATCAATATTTATCAAGTGTTTATTGTGTGTAAAAGTCATTAGAAAATAAAATAAGGAAGATGTACTCCATGATATAATTGATGTATTCACAGTGTGTATTGATTTCATTACAGGTCCCTTCTCCTGACTTCTCTCATTCAGGAAACAGGCTTTAGAGAAGACTGAATGGGACGTAGTAACAATGTGACAGAATTTGTCCTCCTGGGCCTCACTCAGGATCCTGGGGGCCAAAAAGCATTATTTGTCATATTTTTACTAATTTACATTGTGACAATGGTGGGCAACCTGCTCATTGTGGTGACTGTCCTTGCCAGCCCCTCTCTGGGCTCCCCCATGTACCTCTTCCTTGTCTATTTGTCACTCATGGATGCAGCATATTCCACTGTCACTTCACCCAAATTTTTTATAGACTTACTCTGTGATCAAAAGACAATTTCCTTCTCAGCTTGCATAGGACAGCTCTTTCTGGGACACATTTTTGGAGGTGCTGAGGTCTTCCTCCTGGTGGCCATGGCCTATGATCGCTATGTGGCCATCTGTAAGCCACTGCACTACATAACCATCATGAATAGACAGGTTTGCATCCTGCTGTTGGTGGTTTCTTGGGCTGGAGGTTTTGTTCATTCTCTGGTCCAAGTTCTTTTTGTGTACAACCTCCCCTTTTGTGGCCCCAATGTTATTGACCACTTCATCTGTGACGTGTACCCACTGTTAGAACTTGCCTGCACTGACACCTACTTCGTAGGCCTCACTGTGATTGCCAATAGTGGAGTAATCTGTACAGTCATTTTTGTTTGTCTACTAATATCCTATGGAGTCATCTTAAGTTCCCTTAAAAGTCACAGTCAGGAAGGGAGGCGCAAAGCCCTGTCTACCTGTGGTTCCCACATCACGGTGGTTGTTCTCTTTTTTGTTCCCTGCATTTTTATGTATATGAGACCTGTTTCTAACTCCCCTGTTGATAAATTCTTAACTGTGGCTTATACTGTTATCACTCCCATGTTGAATCCTCTGATATACACTTTGAGAAATTCAGAAATGACAAATGCTATGAAGAAACTCTGGTGTAGGAAGTTAGCTATGGACAGAATGAGAATGTGTCATTCATATTGAGTATGAGAATGTGTCATTCTATGTATCCTTGTTACTAATCTTGGAGGAAGAAACAGGCAGTGCATTCTAAGAATGGATGACTAAGTGAACTCAATGAGTTCTCTTAGAATGCTTTTCTTTATTCATGCAAAGATATAAAAAAGTAGAACAAATTATTCTTTGAGGTTATGATCAATCTAATACAGAAATTCTGAAGGATGAATAAAAGGCACAAGTATTTTTCTTATTATTAGGAAAAATAAACTACATTCACTTTGTAACTTTTTTTTGTTTGGTTACAGTTGTCATGATTTTCCCCCATTGCTCTCCCCTGCTCCCTATTACTGAACCCCCACCTCCCATGATCAATGCCTCTGCATTGTCCATGTCCATGTTTTTCTTATTCTTGTTTCTTGGTTTGCCTCTTCAGCTTTTTCCAGCTAACTATCATCCTGCTCTTCTGTGGTCATTGTTAACTTGTTCTCTATGGTTTATTTTGAAATGGAGCACTAGAAGAGTTTATTTTTCTTTGAAAAGTGAAAAATAAGCTACCTTTGAAAAGTTGCTTTTACCCAAAATAATGAGAATGCAATTTGGCTAATGTTTAGAACAAATTTCTAAGTTTAAAACAGTGGCATTTATATATATATATATGTCTTTATTATTGTTGTTCAAGTAAATTTGTCTCTATTTTAACCCTACCATGCTTCCCTCCCCTACCTATCTGCACCTCCCATGCTTGAACTTACCTCCTTGGCTTTGTCCATGTGTCCATCATACATGTTCCTTGTTGTCTCTTTCCCTATTTTCCCCCAGCATCCCTCTTCTCCATCCCCTCTGGTTACTGTCAGTTTGTTATTTATTTCTAAATTTTGATGTTTGTTATGGTATGCATACAACAGATTTTTGCAGCTGCCTTAAGCATTTTGTCTTCCAGATTACTTCTGTTTTTAATGTTGATGCCTGTGCATTTGAAGTTCAGGATGTCTAGATGGGAGATGATACCATATTTGGTTAAATGCACAATCATGGAGCAGTTCTGTTAGATGGGATGTTGGATATATTCACAGGTTGGGATGAACTTGACGGGGATGTGATAATGAAAACAGGTTCTAGCTCTTGATTAGTGTATAGAATACCATACCAATCCAAGTTGTAAACATATTTTCATGCTTTTTCTTCTAGTTATTATGTGCCTTTTTTGCGTTCTTCATAAGATGGTGAATCTTCTTTTGTCTTCATGACACTGAAGTTTGGGTAATGAGATGCATTATTTTGCAGAACAATGTATTCCTTGAAAGTTGCATTCATCTTCAGTACTTTAAATTATAGACTTAATAGTATTTGTTTTTATATAAATAAAATTTTGGTTTTCAATCTTATTTTAAAAAAGTGTTTTTTCCCCTAGCGTGTGTTTCTCTCCAGAGCATGACAAACTAGGAAGATGAAATTGCTTTCACTGTATTGTAGGAACATCCTCTATGTTTTGTAAGAGTTTCTTTTCTAACTAAAAATAATTAGAACTTTTCCAATTAAAAAATTTATTGCCCTGGCTGGTGTATTTTTTCATGGACACCAATAATATATGCAATTTATACCCAGAATATGCATCAATATTGAAATTACCTGCTTATATCCCATTTTTTGCCTTATTTTCAGAGGTATTCCCAATGATATTAATTTTGTTATTAATCATATTTAAAAAGAGCTTAACTGCATATGTATGTACCCTTAGGTTATAAAGTATACAGTTTCATATTCTCTACATTTATTAAAATTATGCTACATAGTACAAAGTTTTCTCTGTCTTTTTAGTGCAATGTTGACTTCCTAAGATTCAATCATGTTGCCTCATGTCTGTGTAGTCTCACCAGTTCCCTGATGTGTACGATTCCATGTCTAAATATACCACACATTATGAACCCATTTACCCGGTGTGCTACTCTGAGCTGCTATGGACATCCTGAAAGAAACTACTTTGTGTTAAGTAGGCTGTTTGCATGCTCACCTTTATGGATGGTTGCAGTTTTCTCCTAAAAATGTGTTATCAGTTACACTCCTGCTTGTGTTTATATGTGTGCATTTTTGTGTGTGCATGTGTGTAAGGAATTTAAATCTACTTTACAAAGGGCTTTCTGTTGTTATAAAACCAAGGTTTTCAACACATTTTTAAAAAATGCTACCTACCTTCCTAATCTGATGTCTTATTTAAGATAAATAGGTCCAAATAGTTGTGTACCTATTTCTAGACTCTTTTCTTTGATTGGTGTATTATTTCCAAGATAATACTACATTATTTTATGTCTTATAAGTAGCTTTTGACATTTTTTAAGAGGCCTACTACACAATATTCTAATTAAAAACTATGCTTTCTCTTTCCAACAACTATCTTCCACATAATTATTAAAGAATTTCAGAGCATGGAAACCAAGGGGGGGTGGAGGGCTGTTTGTCTGGGGTGGGGGTATTGGTGAGGGGAAAATGCAGAAAAGTGTAATTGAATAACAATAAAATAATTAAAACATAATTTCAGAGGTCTTAGAAACCTAAGATTTTGAAGATCGTATATTAAATGTCTAATTAACTTAGAAAAGAACTGATGTCTTGATTACATTGAATCATTCTTTCTTGGAACATGAAAAATCTGAGTATCTATTTAGGTCTTTAAGATTTAGTTACCTTTTGGAATATTGCTGAGCAGTAATGATATCAGTGACTTTTCTTTCCCATCTGTTTCTAATATTTTATATCATGTTTCTCATTTTACATTCCTTAGCAGAGAATAAAATAATATAATAACTCTGAGTAGAGGAATCTGGACTTATTCTTAGCTCTAATGGGGATGCCTGTGGTGTTTCCCTATAACAATGTGTTCATTAAAAATTATGATCATAAGTGTCCTCCGAGAAACAGATATCACTCTTCAGAAGAAAACTGGAAACTATTCACAAAGAGTTTACCAGATTAAAGAATTTAAAAATAAATGGTGATTTACCTCGGACTAGCAACAGTGGGACTAGAGCATGGGACATCATTACTACCCTAGTTATGAAGGGGAAAAAGGAATAGATGTTTTTCCAAAAATGGGAATATCTCTAACAGAAAAAAAAGGTCATTGGACAGGAGCTGTGTCTTGAGTAGAGAGAAGCCATTTTCAAAATGGCTAATGAGGTAATGTGGCAGAGGAATGAACATCTTGATGTCTCTTCACTCTCTGATCTTCTATTATTTCCTTCCATTGGCTGAAATTAATGAACAGCTAAGTTGGTGACCATTTTAGTGGTCAGCTTTTTAGGGACAAGAATAAGGTGGAAAATATTAGAGTTGGATCTACAGGAGGAAATGTAGCACACCCATGACACCCAACCCTTTTTGCTTCTACTATTCACTTACAAATTTGGATGGAAATTAAAACTCTTTCCCCAACACAGGAAACATAAAAAGTTCTTTTAACTTCCATATCATCAATAGATTTCAGCTCAGACATACTCCCACTTCCAACCTAATTGAGATATAAACCACCAATGCTCTTCATATGATGTAGCAGAGGGGGGAAAGATAAAGAGATAAAGAAATGATTAAATGAATGAAAACATCCACTTCAGTCTTAGCTCCCATAGACTGTCATGTGATCAAAGTTAACAATTGTAACTTCTCAACCACCAATTTTTGTATTCCTTTCACTTTCTGCCAATTTCTGGGCTAGTCAGAGAATATTATCTATTTGGGTGACTCAAACCTTAATTATCATTGGAATCAAATCTATAATGGTTTTGTTTTGTTCCCCCCCCCTTGTTTTCCATTGCTGTCTACTGGGAAAGGGAGTAGAAGTAGATATTCTATTTCATGCCTTCATTTGTGTGTGGCAACTCAGTTTTCTGTTACTAATTAGGACCAAGCACTCAACTCAGTACAGGGGACTTCTTGTTTCATCAGCCTGGGGATCCCAACATAACCATGGACATTTTCCATGGAAAACCTAATGGAACAATGACTGTTTTCATTGGTACAAGTATTCCTTTGTGGGCACCAGGGCTTTCAAATGTACCAAGTTCAAACTTCCAAGTAACTGAATCAAAGATACCTTAGGTGGGTTATCATGTGTAGTAGGTGTAAGAATGATAAAGCTCATTCTGAGTTCCACATTTGATACACTAACTTTCATCTATTCTGACTACAGGAGAGATGGCTTGATTTCATTATAGGTATGGCTGAAGTATATAGCTAACATTTAGGATAAAAAACCAACATTATTTCATGCTCTCTTGTTTCTCAAGTAGCACTGTCATAAGAGACTTCACCATCCCATTTAATAATTTTATCATGTCACATGCTTGTGGGTAATGGGGAAACTTGTGAGATCAGTGACATAGACTGTAGTTATTTAAAAATGTTCAAGGAACTAAAGAAAAGCATGTCTAAAAAGCTGAAGGAACACACTATAAACCAATTTCTTAAAAGTAAGTGACTTGTATTAAACAAATGAAAATCATGAAAAAACCACAAATAATCTATAGACACTAATTGCAGTGAGAAATCCACTAAAGTGGCTCAACAGTAGATCTGAGCAAGCAGGAGAAAGTCAGTGAAGTTGAAGATAGGTCACTGAGATGATCCTATTGGAGGAACTGGTACTTAGAACTGTTTCAAACTCCCTTTGTCAAATATTAATTTCCACTTGAGACTTGGGTTTATTTCTAGGCTCTTTATGCTGTTCCATTGGTCTGTGTCTGTTCTTATGCCAGTATGAGGCTGTTGTGATTGCATTAGCCTTGTAATACAGTTTGATATCAGGTATTGTTATCCTTTCTACTTTACTGTTCTTTCTCAAAATTGCTGCAGCTATTTGGGGTCCTTTATGGTTCCACATAAATTTTTGAAATGTTTGTTCTATACCTGTGAAATATGCCATCGGTACTTTAATAGGTAATATGTTGAATCTACAAATTGCTTTGGGTAGTATGGACATTTTGATGATGTTAATTCTTCTGATCCATAAACATGGTATATTTTCCCATGTTTTTGTGTCTTCCTTAATTTCTTTATTCAGTGTCATGCAGTTTAGTGAGTACAATCTTTTACCTCCTTGGTTAGGTTTATTCCTAGGTATTTTATTTTCCTTGTTGCTATATCAAATGGGATAGTTTTTGCTGATCTCTGTTTGTGATGTTTCATTGTTGGTGTAGAAAACTGAGTTTAATTTCTGAATATTGACTTAGTATCCTGCTGTTCTACCAGATTCATTTATTAAGTTGAGCAGTTTTTTTGTTGGGGTCTATAGGATTTTCTATGTACACTATCATGTCATTTGCAAACAATGACAGTTTTTCCTCCAACTTTCCAGTTTGGATGCCTTTTATTTTCTTGTTTGATTGCTATGGCTAGGACTTCCAATACTGTGTTGAATAGAAGTGGTGAAAGTTGACAATCTTGTTGTATTCCTCATCTTCATGGGAAAGTTTTTAGTTTCTTCCCATTGAGTATGATTTTGGCTATAGTTCTCTCATATATGGCTCTTATTATGTTGAGGAATGCTTCCTGTATTCCCACTTGGCTTAGTGTTTTTTATCATAAATGGGGGCTGTATCGTATCAAATGCTTTCTCCAAATCTATTTATATGGTCATATGATTTTTGTTTTTCCTATTGTTTATGTGATGTACTACTTTTATTGTTTTGTGAATATTGTACTATCCTTGCATCCTGGGATTCATCCCTTCATCATTGTGTATGATTTTTTAAAAATGTATTACTGAATTCAGTTTGCTAATATTTTTTTAGGATTTTAGTGTCTATGTTTGTCAGGCATATTGTCCTGAAGTTTTCTTTCTTTGTTGTGACTTCATGTGGTTTTGGGATTAGGATGCTGCTGGCTTTATGAAAAGAGTTTGGGAGACTTCCATCTTCTTAGATTTTTTGGAATAGTTTGGAAAGGATAGAGATTAATTCTTCCTTAAATACTTTGTAGAAGTCTCTTGTGGAACCATCCAGTCTTGGGCTTTTGTGGTTTGGGAGTTTTTTGATTACTGCTTCAATTTTGTCAGCTGTTATTGGTCTGTTCAGGCTTTCTGTTTTTTCTTCATTGAGTTTTGGAAGATGATATATTTCTAGAAATTTGTCCATTTCACTTAAGTTTTCAAGTTTCTTGTTATATTGTTTTTTGTAGTCATTTCTTATGATTCTTTGTATCTATGGTATCATTTGTAACCTGTCCTCTTTCATTTCTGAGTGTGTTTATTTGGGTCCTCTCTCTGTTTTCCTTGATGAGTCTGCTTAAAGGCTTGTCAATTTTGTTATCTTTTCAAAGAACAAGATCCTGGATGTATTGATTCTTAAAATTGTGCTTTTCGTCTCTATGTCATTTAATTCTGCTCTGATATTGTTTATTTCCTTTGTTCTATTTTCTCTGGGCTGTCTTTGTTGTTGTTTCTTGAGTTCCTGTAGGTCTAGAATTAAAGGTTTTTTTGTTGATGTTGTTGTCGTTTAGGTAGGCCTATTGCTATGACCTTCCCTCTCCTGAATGCCATTGCTGAGTCCCCTAAGATTTGAATTGTTGTTTTTTCATTTTCATTTGTTTCCAGAAACTTTTTGATTTCTTCCTTGATCTCATTCTTGACTCATTCATTAATAACATGCTATTTGGTCTCCATGAGTTTGAGTGATTCGAGTTTTTTCCATGAGGTTGGTTTATAGTTTCAGTCCCTGGTGGTCAGAGAAAATGCTTGATGTGATTTTAATTTTCTTGAATTTGTTGAGACTTGTTTTGTGTTCTATAATGTGGTCTATCTTTGAAAATGTTCCATGTGCATGAGAAAAGAATGAGTTTTTTGGGGGGGCATTATGATGCTGAATGTTTATTTTAAAAAGATTTTATTTATTTATTATTTTACTTTTTAAAAATTTTATTTAGTTATTTTTCAAGTACAGTTTTTTGTCTATTTCTCCCATCCCAGTCACTCCACCCCATGCTCCCCACCTCCCTCCCATTTCCACCCCTCTTAGTTCCTTTCCCTGTGTCCTTTCTATTTGTTTCTCCACAATGAGGTACCACTTTACACTGGTCAAGATGGCTATCATAAACAAAGCAACAAAAAACAAATGCCAGAGAGGTGATGGGGAAAAGGGGACCCTAGTTCACTCTTGGTGGGTTTGAAGACCTGAACAATCATTATAGAAAACAGTATGGAATTTTCTCAGAAAAATAAAAATCGACCTGCCTTTTGACCCAGCAATTCCACTGCTAGGATTATATCCTAAGAATCCTAAAACATCAATTTCAAAGAACCTATGCACCACAATGTGCATAGCAGCACAATTTACAATAGCCAAGAGCTGGAAGAAACCTAGGTGCCCATCAGTAAATGAATGGATCAAAAAACTGTGGTACATATACACAATGGAATTCTATGCAGCAGAGAGAAAGAAGGAGCTACTACCCTTTGCAACAACATGGATGGAACTGGAAAGCATTATGCTGAATGAAATAGGCCAGGCATTGAAAGACAAATGCCATATGATCTCACCTTTAACAGGAAGCTAAACAACAAAACAAACAAGCAAGCAGAATAAAAACAAAGACACTGAAATAAAGAAAATGTATTTAGTTTCTTCAGGATGGAATGCTCTCTTATATATCAGTTAAGTTAATTTATTCTAGGAATTTGTTCAATGCTGCAATAGCTTTGTTGATATTTTGTTTGGGAGATCTATCCATTTTTGACAATAGGGTGTTAAAATCTCCTTCTATAGTTGTGTTGCTGTCAATATGTTTCTTGAAGTCCTCCAAGACTTTCTTTATGTACTTGGGTGGTCCTATGTTGGGTGCATGTACATTTACAACATTTATGTCTTCTTGATGGATTCTTCCCTTGAGTATTGTGAAATATCCTTCTGGGTGTCTGTTAATGGCTCTCCTTTTGAAGTCTATGTTGTCTGATATGAGTATTGCTATTCTGGCATTTTTTTCACCAGTAGCTTAATAGGATGAAGACAGGGATTCATTTAATTTTTAAATATTTATAGTTACTTCATGTGATAAGATAAAATTCTTGCTTAATTGTCTGCATTCAATGGTCTCTGTGAAGTCAGGAATAGCTATTTCACTGTCTTTGTGCTCTTTGTTTCCTGCACAATGGCTGTGACATAGAATCTACTCCACTGACTGTGTCACTTTTCTTCTTTTTTTTTCTCAAGTAAGATTTTTTAAAATTTTATTTAGTTATTTTTCAAGTACAGTTTTTTTGTCTATTTCACACATCCCAGCCCCCCCCGCCCCATCTCCCAACCTCCCTCCCATTTCCTCCCCCCGCCCCAGCCCTCATCCCTGTGTCTTTCATACTTGTTCCTCTAAATCCATCTCCATTTTTCCCCTTAAATTCCCTTCCCTCTCCCCTCTGGTCACTGCCCACTTCTTCTCTATTTCAGTGTCTTTGTTTTTATTCTGTTTGCTTGTTTGTTTGTTGTTTAGCTTCCTGTTAAAGGTGAGCTCATATGGTATTTGTCTTTCAATGCCTGGCCTATGTCACTCAGCATAATGCTTTCCAGTTCTATCCATGTTGTTGCAAAGGGTAGTAGCTCCTTCTTTCTCTCTGCTGCATAGAATTCCATTGTGTATATGTACCACAATTTTTTTTAATTTATTTATTCATTATGCTGTTACAGTTGTTCTATTCCCCCCTTCATTTCCCTCCACCCTACCCCCTGTCCCCACCATTACCCCCCCTTTAGTTTATGACCATGTGTCTCAAGTTCTTTAGATTCTATATTTCCCATGCTATTCTTGCCCCCCATGTATTTTCTATCTACTGTCTATGCTACTTATTTTCTGTACCTTCTCCCCCCTTCTCTTCCTCCCACTCCCCTGTTGCTAACCCTCCTTAAGATCTTCATTTCTATGTTTCCACTCCTGATCTAGCTGTCCTTTTAGTTTGCTTTTGTTGTAGGTGTGGTTGTTAATAACTGTGAGTTTGTTGTCCTTTCACTGTTCATGTTTTTTTATCTTCTCTTTCTTAGGTAAGTCCCTTTAACATTTCATATAATAAGGGCTTGGTGATGATGAACTCCTTGAATTTGATCTTATCTGAGAAGCACTTTATCTGTCCTTCCATTCTAAATGAAAGTTTTGCTGGATAGAGCAATCTTGGTTGTAGGTGTTTGGATTTCATGACTTGGAATACCTCTTTCCAGCCCCTTCTTGCCTGTAAGGTCTCTTTTGAGAAATCTGCTGACAGTCTGATGGGGACTCCTTTGTAGGTGACTGTCCCCTTAGCTCTTGCTGCTTCTAGGATTCTCTCCTTCATTTTAATTTTGGGTAATGTAATGATGATGTGCCTTGATGTGTTCCTTCTTGGGTCCAACTTCTTTGGTACTCTCTGAGCTTCCTGGATTTCCTGGAAGTCTATTTCCTTTGTCAGATTGGGGAAATTCTTCTTTATTATTTGTTCAAATAAGTTTTCCACTGGTGGCTGTGCCTTTCCCCCTTCTGGTACCCCTATAATTCGGATGTTGGAGCGTTTAAAGATGTCCTGGAGGTTCCTAAGACTCTCCTCATTTCTTTGAATTCTTGCTTCTTGAGTCTTTTCTGTTTGGCTACTATTTGCTTTCTTCTGGTCCACTCTATTGATTTGAGTCCCAGTTTCCTTTTCATTGCTATTGGTTTCCTGTGCAATTCCATTCATTTCAATTAGTTTCACCTTCATATATTTGTCTAATTTGTGGCTATAATGATCCAGTTCTGTGAGCATCCTGATCACCAGTGTTTTAAACTGTGCATCTAAGAGTTTTGCTATTTCTTCATCACTTAAATTTATTGGCTCCGGGGCTTTGAGATCTTCTTGAGCCATTTTTTGTCTCTTCGTACCCAACGGAGCCTTGGACTCCCAGGTCGCTGGGTTGTGACGCTGTATGTGGGGGCGTGGTCAGAGCTGGGAAATGGCGGCACCCTCTGCTGTTTTGCACCGCTGGGTAGGAGCAGAGCCTTCGGTGGTTCACCAGGGCTCTTCCACTCAGAGTTGCTGGGTTATGACACTATATGTGGAGCTGGGGTCAGAGCAGGGAAATGGTGGCACCCTCCCTGCCACTTGCCCTGGGGACCGGCTAGGTCCCGGTCCAATCGCCCACTCCCTTGCTTGTCTATCTGACTGAATGATTCATTTGGCATGGACTGAGGTCACTCTTTAGTATTCAGCTGATTGCTGGGCCTTTACGAAGGGTCAAAGATGATTTTGTTCTTATGAATGGTGCCTAAGAGGAATGGCTGGGATATTAAACTGTTTTGAGTCCTTCTTTTTTTTTCCATTTACATAAAGGGATATATAGATGAATTTTCTCCAGGGGCATTGTCAGGACTTCCAGAGGGAGGTGGCAGTAGCTGTCAGGACAGTTAAGGTCTCATCCCATCCTGACATCAGCTTGAAGTCCAGGGTCTGAAGTTTGAAACCCAGACTGCATGGCACATCATAGGAAACAACCAACCAAATGAAGAGGCACCCCACAGAGTGGGAGAAAATATTTGCAAATCATATAGTTCACAAGGGGTAATATTCTAATTAGATGAGGAACTTCTATAACTCAGTAGCAAAATCCCCCAAGTAACCTGGTTAAAAATAGACAAAGGACCTGAATATCCATTAAAAAGTACTTCATTGTTATTCTATTAGTTGGCTCAATTTTTTTCTTTTGCACTTTTCTGGCCAGCCCACTCTTTTTCTCTGGCTACCACAGTCATTCCCCACCCTGTAGTCCATATCTGTGAGGCATTCATACATGTTCCTTACTAGCACCTTCTCCTTCTTTCCACCTTTATCCCCTTCCCACCTGTCCTCTGTTCACCTTCAGTCTGGTCCATGTTTCCATGCCTCTGGTTCTATTTTGCTTGTTAGTGTATTTTGTTCACTGGGTTCCCCTTATAGGCGAGATCATATTGTAGTTGTCTTTCACTCCCTGGCTTATTTCACTTAGCATGTTGTTCTCCAGTTCCATCCATGCTGTCAGGAAGGGTAGGAGTTCCTTCTTTTATTTTGGGTGAAAACTGAACAACAATAAGAAAGGGCAGTTCTCTTTTTAGGTTGTAAGGACATTCCATACTGTTTTGCACAATGGCTACACCTGTCGGCATTCCCACCAATAGTGGACTAGGGTTCCCTTTTCTCCATAAGCTCCCCAGCACTTGTTTATTGATTTATTAATGATTTCTATTCTGACAGGTGTGAGGTGATATCTCATTGTGGTTTTAATTTGCACTTCTGATGGCTAGTGATGTTGAGCATCATTTTGTATGTCTATGTTCATAGCAATGCTATTTGTGAGGGTGTGGCAAAGTCACATTGCAGAACAGCATGTGGGATGATAGATTGTATTTTTTTTGTAGAAATAAAGTTGTTCTCCTGCCCAAACAGCATGCTCTCAGTTTTCTTTTGATTGAGTTGAATGGATAGATCATTTTGAAGTGAGTAACATCTTAACAATTTTGAATTATGGAATTCCTGAACATGATATATCCAATTATTCAGGTGTTTAAAAACTTAATTCTGAGAAGATTTGTAAGTTTATTCTGGGAATCTTGCTCATCTTATTTTCAGATGCTATTGTAAAAGGCACTTTAATAGTTGTTATTTCCAGTTGCTGTTGATGCTGATATATAGAAGTGCAATTGAATAACTTTTTGGACCTTGAATTTTACAGACTTGCTAAATTCGCTTACCATTTCTAGTAATCTCCAAAGGTTTCTTAGTGTTTCCTATAACGTAATCATGTCTACAGAAAAGGATGGTTCATTTTTTAGGAGATAAAGGAGTACTTAGCTCATCAATTTCTTTGAGTTATTTCAGCTGGTTGTTTTCCTCATACTTACTTGATCCGTTTCATCTAAGTTATCCAATTCACTGAGTTTCCAGTTTTCATAAGAAAAGTTAATTATTCTTTTAATTATATTTCTATTTTTAGTTATATTTTAAACTTCATATGGAAGATATTATTTTTATTTTATATATATTTTTAGGATTATGCATTTACAGTTGTCCCATTTTCCCCCCTTCATTATTCTCTACCCTGCACACTCCCTCCCCCTCATTCACCTCTTTAGTCCATGTCCATGTGTCACAAGTTCTTTAGCTTCTAAATTCCCATACTATTCTTGCCCTCCCTCTGTCTAGTTTCTGCCTACCATCTATGCTACTTAGAACCCCTTCTCCCCCCTTTTCCTCCTTCCCCTCCTCTGTTGCTAACCCTGCATGTGATCTCCATTTCTGTGGTTCTGCTCCTGATTTAGCTGTCTGCTTATTTTGCTCTTGTTTTAGATGCTATTTGCCAATATTTAGTTGAGGAATTTAGCATTTATGTTCATCAGTGATATTGGCCTGAAGTTTTCTTACTTTGTTGTGTCTCTATCTGGTTTTGGAATTAGGATGATGCTGGCTCCATAAAAAGAATTTGGGAGATTTCCATCCTTCTGGATTTTTTGGAATAGTCTGTGAAGAATAGGTGTTAGCTTTTACTTAAATGCTTTGTAGAATTCTCCTATGAAACCATTTGTTCCGGGGCTTTTGTGTGATGGGAGTTTATTGATTATTGCTTCAATTTCTTTTGCTGTTATTGGTGTGTTCATATTTTCTGCTTCTTTTTCATTGAGGTTAGGAAGATTACATTTTTCCAGAAATGTGTCCATTTCCCCTAGGTTTTCAAATTTATTTGCATACAGTTCTTCATAGTAATTTCTTACAATCCCTTCTATTTCTGTGGTATCAGTTGTACTCTCTCCTCCTTCATTTCTGATTGTGTTTATTTGAGTCCTCTCTCTTCTTTTCTTGATGAACCTACTTAAAGGCTTGTCTATTTTGTTTATCTTTTCAAAGAACCAACTCCTGGATTCATTGACCCTTAGGATTGCGCTTTTAGTGTCTATGTCATTTAGTTCTGCTCTAAGCTTGGTTATTTCCTTCCTTCTGCTTGTTCTGGTCTATCTTTGTTGCTGTTCCTCCAGCTCTTGCAGGTATAGGGGTAGGTTGTTTGTTTGAAATGTTTCTATCTTCTTTAGGTAGGCCTGTATTGCTATAAACTTCCCTCTTATGACTGCCTTGGCTGTGTCCCATAAGTTTTGGGTTGTTGTGAGTTCATTTTCATTTGTTTCCAGAAACGTTTTTATTTCTTCCCTAATTTCATTCTTGACCCATTCGTTGTTTAATAGCATACCATTCAGTCTCCATGATTTTGGGTGCTTTGGGTTTTTTCCTTTGGGGTTGTTTTCCAATTTCAGTCCCTTGTGGTCAGATAAGATGCTTGGTATGATATCAAATTTCGTGAATTTTTTGAGGCTTGTTTTGTGTCCTATCATGTGGTCTATCTTTGAAAATGTTCCATGTGCATTTGAAAAGAATGTGTATTTAGCTTCTTTGGGATGAAGGGCTCTATATATATCAGTTAAGTCCATTCATCTAGGGTGTTGTTAATTCCCCAATATCATTGTTGACATTTTGTTTGGAAGATCAGTTTATTTTTGACAGTGGGGTGTTAAAATCCCCTACTATAATTGTGTTGCTGCAATATCGTTCTTGAAGTACTCTAAGATTTTCCTGATATATTTAGGTGCTCCTGTGTTTGTGCATATATATTTACGATGTTTATCTCTTCTTGGTGGATTCTTCCCTTGAGTATTATGATGTGACCTTCTGGGTCTCTCTTTATGGCCCTCTTTTTGAAGTCTATTTTGTCTGATATGAGAATTGCTACCCCAGCTTTTTTTTCTTGTCTGTTTGCTTGGAAAATTTGTTTCCAGCCTTTCACTTTTAGTCTGTGATGGTGTTTTGTCCTGAGGTGGGTCTCTTGTAGGCAGCATATGTGAGGGTCATGCTTTCTTATCCATTCAGCTATTCTGTGTCTTTTGATTGGAGCATTTAATCCATTTACATTTAAGACTATTATTGATAGGTAGTTATTCAGTGTGGTTTTTGTACCTGTGTTCCTCTCTGTCTGTCACTTTTTCTTCCTTTCCTTAAAGCAGTCCTTTTAGTATTTCTTGTAGAGCTGGCTTGGTGGCAGCATATTCTTTTAGACTTCTTTTTTCTTGGAAGCTCTTTATTTGGCCTTCTATCTTGATTGAGAGCCTTGCTGGGTAATGTAGCCTTGGTTGTAGGCCTCTGTTTCTCATTACTTGGAATATTTTTGCCATTCTCTTCCTGCTTGGAGTGTTTCCATTGAGAAGTCAGTAGCTACCCTTATTGGGTCTCCCTTGTATATTACTTCTTTTTTCTCCCTTGCTATCTTTAAGATTCTCTCTTTGTCTTGGAATTTTGCTATTTTGATGATGATGTGTCTTGCAGTGGGCCTCTTTGGGTTCCTCTTGATTGGTACTCTCTGTGATTCCTGGATTTGTGTGATTTTTTTTCTGTCATCAAATTAGGGAAATTTTCTCTCATTACTTTTTCAAATATGTTTTCTATCTCTTGTTCTTCTTCTTCTCCTTCTGGTATTTCTATTATTCGGATATTATTACTTTTCATATTGTCTTGCATTTCTCTTAATCCCTCTTTATTCTTTCTAAGCCTCTTTTCATTTTCTTGCTCTTTCTGTGAGATGCTTTCTACTTTGTCCTCCAACTCGCTAATCCGATCCCCTGCCTCATCTATTCTATTTTTGAAACTTTCTACTGTGTTCTTCAATTTGGCAATTGTATTCTTTATTTCCTCTTGTTACTTGCTGATATTTTCTTTTTCATGTTGATGTAGTTTGCAGAGAGATCATTGTAGTTCCCCTGTAGTTTCTGATAGTCCATTGTAAGCTCTTTGAACTTCGTAATAACCAGTGCTTTGAATTCACTGTCTGATAGTTGATTAGCCCCTATTTCATCTAACATTCTTTCTGAAGTTTCTGCTTTTTCTTTCATTTGGGGATTGTTTCTTTTTCTTCCCATTGTTTGAGACTCTTCTTGTTAGTCCCAGCTTCTAAAATTGATCTGTTCTTACTCCTTGGGTTTATGGTGTGAACATCTGTAGTTTGATACCTGTGAATTTCAGTGGTGCAGACTCCTTCAGGTATCTTGATGTTCTCTGTCTCCACCTACTCTCAGGCTGGTCCTCGTGCTGGTGGCCGCGCTGGTTGCCTACCACTGCTGAGTGTCCTGGCTCCTGTATCCGATTCCTCTAGTGCCTAAGCCCATTGCTACAGCAGTGGCACAGGGGCTGGGTGTGTCCCAGCTCCAGTAGCTGACTCCCTGGCTCCTATGTTGAATCCTCTAATATACACTTTGAGAAATTCAGAAATGACAAATGCTATGAAAAAACTTTGGTTTAAGAAGTTAGCTATGGACAGAATGGGAATGTGTCATTCATATCGTGCATGAGAATGTGTCATTCTAACTATACTTGTTAGTAATTCAGAAGCAACAAACAGGCAGTGCATTCTAAGAATGAATGACTTAATCAACTCAATGAGTTCTCTTGGAATCCTTTTCTTTACTCTTACAAAGATATGAAAAAGTAGAACAAATTATTGTTTGAGGTTCGAATCAGTCTAATACAGAAATTCTGAAGGGTGAATAAAAAGGCACGAGTATTTTCTCTATTATTAGGAAAAATAAACTAAGTTTACCTTGTAACTTTTTTTATTGTTCAGTTACAGTTGTCCTGATTTTTTCTGCATTTCTCTCCCCTGCCCCTTACAGACAGCCCCTACCTCCTGCAGTCAATGCCTTCCACATTGTCCTTGCCCATATATTCCTCATTTGGATTTATGGACTAGCCCCTACCATTACCTCATTAACCCTCTATGTTCTCCCCTCTGGTCATTGTCAGTTTGTTCTCTATTGTTATATTGAAATGGGTTTTAGAAGAGTTTTATTTTTCCTTTGAAAAGTGAAAAACAAGCTACCTTTGAAAATTTGTTTTATAAAAAATAATGACAAAGCAATTTTGCTAATGTTTACAACAAATTTCTAAGGTTAAGACAGTGTTACTTATTTATTTATTTTTTATTGTTGTTCAAGTACAGTTTTCTTCATTTTCACCCCACCAATCTTCCCCCAACCCATCTTTACCTCCCAAGCTCAAAACTACACTGCTTGGAATTATCCATGTCCTGCATACATGTTCTTTGATGGTCCTTATTCTATTTTCCCTCAGCATCCCTCTTCCCTGTCTTCTCTGGTTACTATCAGTTCGTATTTTATTTCAAAATATTAATGTTTGTTATTGTATGCATACAACAGGTTTTAGGAGTTTCCTTATGCATTTTTTCTTCCAGATTACTTCTGTTTCTCATTTTTATGCCTGTGCATTTGAAGTTCAGGATGTCTAGATGGGAGGTGGTACCATATTTGCTTAATTAAATGCACAATGATGGAGCAGTTCTGTTAGATGCGATGTTGGATATACTCAGAAGTTGGGATGAATCCGACTGGGATTCTCGACAATGAAAACAGATTCTAGCTCTTCATTAGAGTATAGAATACTATACTAATCCAAGTTGTAAACATGTTTTCATGCTTTTCATTACTAGTTATAATGTGCCTTTTTAGGCATTTTTCATCTTGAAAGATGAATCTTACCTTCATGACACTGAAGATTGGTAAAAAATGTATTATTTTGCACAGCAATGTATTCCCTAAAACTAGCCTTCATCTTCAGTACTTTAAATTATAGACTTAGTTAAAATATGTATTTATATAAATAAAATTTTGGTTTTCAATTTTATTTTAAAACAATTTTTCCCCTCACTGTTTAGTCCTTCCAGAGCATCACAAACTAGAAAGAAGATGGAATTGCTTTCATTTTATTGTAGGAACATCATCTATGTTTTGTAAGAGATTCTAACTAAAAAAATTAAAACTTAAAAAAATTTATTATGATTTTTCATGCGTGCCAATAATATATGCAATTTATATCCAGAATGCAATCAATATTGAAATTACCTGCTTATACCATTCCTCTTTCTCTTTTCAGAGGTAATTCCAATGTTAAATTTTGTATTAATCATAGTTAAAAATAGTTTAACTTCATATGTATGTACCCTTAATTTATAGAGTGTACAGTTTTATATTTCTTATCTTTATTAAAATTATGCTCTATAGTACAAAGTTTTGTGAGTTTTTTATTTACAGTGTTGAGTTTCTCAGATTCAATCATGTTGCCACATGTCCCTGTAGTTTCACCAGTTCCCTGCTATGTATTATTCCCTGTCTAGATATAGCATGTTTTGAACCCATTTGAACAGCAGGCTAGTCTGTGTTGCTATGGACATCCTGAAAAAAATTACTCTGTGTTAAGTAGGCTGTTAAGAATGCTGACTTTTATGGATGGCTACAGTTTTTCCTAAACATGTATTATCAGTTGCACTCCTGCTTGTATTTATGTATGTGTGTTTGTGTGCACACACGTGTCATGAATTTAAATCTACTTTAGAAAGGGCTTTCTGTTGTGATAAAACAAAGTTTTTCAACACATTTTTCAAAGATGCAACCTACTCTCCTGATCTGTCATATTTAGGATAAAGTCCAAATACTTGTTGACCTATTTCTAGACTCTTTTTTTTCAATTGGTTTATTATTGCTAAGCCAATACTACATTATTTTAGGTCATGTAAGTACCCTTTGATATCTGTTAAGAGTCCTACTACACAATAGTTGTATTTAAAACAATGCTTTCTCTTTCCAACAAATATTTTCCACATAATTATTAGAATGATTTCAGAGGTCTTAGAAACCTACTAAAATTTTGACAGACAGTATATTAAATATATAACTGACTTAGAAAGAGTTGATATATTTATCACATTGAATCATGCTCTTTGGAAACATAAAAATCTGAGTATTTATTTAGGTCTTTAAGATTCAGTTACCTTTCGGAATATTGCTGAGCAGTAATGATATCAGTGACTTCCCTTCCAACATCTTTCTAATATTTTATATCACATTTCTCATTTTACATTACTTAGCAGAGGAAATAATTATATAATAACTGTGAGTAGGTGAAACCTGGAGTTATTTTTAGGTTTAATGGGATGCCTGTGGTATTTCTCTATAAAAATGTGTTCATTAAAAATTATCATCTCCAAGATGATAATTATTATCCTGCAAAAAACAGATATCACTCTTGAAAGAAACAAGTGGAAACTATTCCCAAAGAGTCAACAAGGTTAAAGAACTTTAAAACATTGTGCAGTACCCAGGACTAGCAACAGTGGGATGTCATTATTACCCCAGTTATGAAGGGGAAAATGGAATAATTTTTTTTTCAGAATGTGGGTACAACTGTAACAGAAAAAGGAGGGTGATTTGACAGGAACTGTTCCTTGAGTAGAGAGACAGTCATTTCCACACTGGGTGATGTGGCAAAGTGGTAGAGGAATTAACACCTTGATGTCTCTTCACTCTATGATCTTCTGTTATTTCCTTCCATTGGCTGAACTTAACCAACAGCCAAATTAATGACCATTTTAGTGGTCAGCTTTTTAGAGACCAGAATAAGGTGGAAAATATTAGAGTTGGATCTACAGGAGGAAATGTAGCATATCCATGACACCCAACGCTTTTTGCTTCTACTATACATTTACAAATTTGGATGGAAAATAAAACTCTATCCCCAACACAGAAAACACATAAAGTCCCTCTAACTTCCATATTATTAATTGATTTCAGCTTAGACATACTTTCACTTCTAACCGAATTGAAATATGAACCACCAATGCTCTTCATATGAAGTAGGAGAGGGGGAAAAATAAAGAGATAAAGAAATGGTTACATAAAATAAAACATCCACTTCAGACTAAGCTTCCATAGCTTGTCATGTGATCAAAGTTAACAATCATAACTTCTCAACCACTAATTTTGTATTCCTTTCACTTTCTGCCAATTTCTGGGCTAGTCAGAGAAAATTATCCAGTTGGATGATTGAAACCTTAATTACCATGGCAGCCAGATCTACAATGGTTCTGTTTTGTTGTTTTCCCCTGTTTCTCACTGCTGTCCACTGGGCATGGTAGTAGAAGTAGATATTGTATTTCATGCCTTCATTTGTGTGTAGCAACCCAGTTTTCTGTCATTAATTAGTACCAAGCACTGAACTCAGTACAGGGATCTTCCTGTTTCATCAGCCTGGGGATCCCAACATAACCATGGACATTTTCCATGGAAAACCTAAAGGAACAATGACTGTGTTCATTGGTACAAGTATTCCTCTTTGGGCACTAGGGCTTTCAAACATACCAAGTTCAAACTTTTAATTAACTGAATCAAAAATACCATAGGTGGGTTATCATATGTAATAGGTGTAAGAATCATGAAGCTCATTCTGAGTTCCACATTTGATTCACTAACTTTCATCTGTTCTGACTATAGAGATGGCCTCATTCAAGTTATAGGCATGTCTGAAGTATATACCATATCATATTGGATAAGAAATCAACATTGTTTTGTGCTGTCTTTTGTCTCAAGTGGCACTGTTGTAAGAGACTTCACATCTCATTTCATCATTTTATCATGTTGAATGCTTCTGAGTGATGGGGAAGCTTGTGAGATCAGTGGCATAGAGGAGTTATTTTAAAATATTCAAAAAGCTAAAGAAGATCATGACTGAAGAGCTGAAATAAAGAAACTATAAAACAATGTCTTAATGGCAAGTGATTGATATCATTAAACAGATGAAAATCATGAAAAAGAACACAAATAAATTGTAGAGAATAATTGAAATAAGAAATCCACTAAAGTGGCTCAAGGGTAGATCTGAGCAAGCAGAAGAAAGTCAGTGAAGTTGAGGATGGGTCACTGAGATGATCCTGTTAGGGGAGCTGGTACATAGAGCTGTTCAGAGCCCCCTTTGTTGAATATTAATTTACAATAGAGACTTAGATTTATTTCTAGGCTTTTTATTTTGTTCCATTGGTCTATGTGTCTGTTCCTTTGCCAATACTAGGCTGTTTTGATTACAGTGGTCTTGGAATACAGTTTGATATGAGGTATTGTGATCCCTCCGTCTTTAGTATTCTTTCTAAAAATTGCTGCAGCTCTTTGGAGTCATTCCAGGTTCTATAGAAATTTTTGAAGTGTTTTTTCTCTATTTGTGAAATATATTATTAGTACTTTAATAGGTATTGAATTGAATGTATAAATTTCTTTGGGTAGTATGGACATTCTGCTGATATTAATTCTTCTAAACCACAAAAACGGTATATGTTTCCATTTGTTTGTTTGTCCCTTAATTTCTTTCTTCAGTGTTGTGTAGTTTTGTTAGCACAGTTTTTTACTTCCTTTATTAGGTTTATTCCTAGTGTTTTATTTTTCTTGTTGCTATATGAAATGGGATTTTTTCCTGATTTCTGTTTCTGATATTTCATTGTTGGTGTTCAAAAGTGAGTTTGATTTCTGGATATTGACTTTGTATCATGCTGTTTTTACCAAATTCATTTATTAATTTGAGCAGTTTTTTTGGTGGTGTCTACAGGATTTTTTATGTGCACTATCATGTCTTTTGCAAACAATGACAGCTTTGTTTCCTTTTTTAAAATTTGGATGCCTTTTATTTGTTTTTATTGTCTGATTGCTATGGCTAGGACTTCCCATAGTATGTCTTATAGAAGTGGGTAAAGCGTACATCCTTGTCTTGTTCCTGATCTTAGTGGAAAAATTTTCAATTTTTGCCCATGGAGTATAATGTTGACTTTAGGTCTCTCATATATGGCCATAATTATGTTGAGGAATGTTCCCTATATTCCCAACTGGCTAAGTATTTTCATCATAAATGGGTGCTGTGTCTCATCAAGTGCTTTTTCTGCATGTATTGATATGATCATGTGATTTTCATCTTTGCTTTTGTTTATGTGATGTATTACCTTTATTGTTTTGTGAATGTTGTACCATACTAGCATCCCTGGATGAATTCTGCTTGGTCAATGGTGTATGATCTTTATAATGAATTGTTGGATGCAGTTTGTCAGTATATAGTTGAAGTTTTTAGTGTTTATGTTCATCTATGATATTGGCTCAGCGGCACAGGGGCTGAGAATGTCCCAGCTCCCGTAGCTGGCTCCTCTGCCCCCAGGGCCGTCACAGGGGCTTGTAGTGTCTGGCTCCCGTACCTGACTCCCTGGCTCCCAGGCCTGTTGCTATGGCGGTGGCACAGGGGCCATTTGTGTCCCAGCTTCAGTAGGCTGACTCTGCCGCTGTCTGGTGTTTCAGCATCGGTCACAATCTCTGGTCTTTTAATTTCATAAATGCTGGGTAACCGATGGTTTATTGTGCTGTTTCTCTATAGATCTGCCAGGATTTTCACCCATGAGTACAGGAGCTAGCATTAGCTCCATCCTACTCCAAGGCCATCTTCCTCCAAGACTCCTTCAGTTCAAATTTTCAAAACGGGATGTTGGGATTAGGCTTCTGCCAAAGTCACCAGGCTTCAAATATTCATATCGTAGACCCTTCTGAGAAAGTCTGAGCACTTGCACTATGGGGTCCCAATGGCACTGCATGAATAACTTTCCATTTAAGTCCCCTGGCATCAGCATTCTTTCTTTCTTGTTATATACTTGGGTGTGAGAGAGACAACAATGGATTAGGTATGATTTGTAGAATTCTGTAATGGTCATGGACCATGTTATTTCCATCTATTTGCCAGATTGCTGTACACTTTGTATTTTAGCTAAATTGAACCATAGTAGTTGACTAAAAATGTTTACTATAGCTCCCACATAGTTCTTTAAGAAACTCTTATGATGTTATCAATGTAACAGCTTCACTAATGTAGAGTATGTTTGTATCTAAATTTCCTTTCCAACATGACAACAGATATAGCTTATAGAGAATTATTATGGATTATTGCATGTTTTGAGGCAATATCTGTATTCATTAATGTTTACAGTGTATCATTCTTATTGGGGTATATAAATTGAGATTCTCCACTATTGTAATTGTGGTTGGATCTGGCAAACATCTATAGTTCATATAAAAAGGAAGCATTAGTAGTTCTTTTCATTCAGCAGGAAGAATGTGGAGAATTGAACTTACGCATGTATTTGTTCTCAAGTTATGAGTACTAATTTAGTCCAGAGTAACCTTATCATATCAGATAGTTTTTCTAAATTAAGGATATCTTTTCCATTTTTGCCACTAAACTCAAGAGAAGAACAGTGCTTACATGTACCCTTTAAATCTTAGAAGTAATGTGTGTAACATTTTGGGTGTCTAGATTTCATCCATTTCTTTGTTAAGCTGGAAACCACTATCTACTGGTGGTCTCAACACATAGTTAAAATCTTCAGCTGGTACACATAGGTATTTAACATCTCCTTATCTAAGGCCCTATGGCAATATATGTGGATGTGGAGATGCTCAGTGGAGCCCATAGTAAACCATCCTAGGGAAATTACAGTGGAAGCCATCACAGACTTGATGTAGAAGCAGGCTCTTGTTGGAAAATAATTCCTGTCTTGTAGAAAGTAACTCACTTGATACTAGGCTGAAAATAAAGAACTGAATTAATGGACTAGAAGTCATAATGATTCTGCTGACATGGATTCAGGCCTTCAGTACTACACAGCTGTGATTACTTGTCCATTCAGTAGTTAAAAGATCAACTTCAGTAAATCCCCCAAGCCCTCACTTCTCTACTTCTGAGCTCTGGGTCTCTACATCTAGCAGGGCCATGCAAAATTTGGCATCCCTAGGTCACACTGGAAGAAGAATTGTCTTGGGTCATACATTATATACAGAAATAATAATGTGAAGCTTATGAGTGAAAAAAGGTTTTAAGTAAATTTATGATTTTGTGTTGGGCTACGTTCATAGCCATCCTGGGCTGCACCTTGCCTGGGAACAACAGTAACACTCCTGGCAGTAAGGACCTTTTTTCTAAGGATATGGCTGATAAAGGGACCCAAGACTGGTTCTCTCTTCATTTGGGCTTAAATAAGGTTTGCCTTACCTAAAGATTTCCTAAAATGAAACCCGTAAATTTTTATTCATTTTATTTGTTTCTTTTCAAAGCAAAGGCTTTTCATCTAATTTTCTGTGTGTTATTCTTTCTTGGAGAGACCCAAATCTTTTTCTCTGAGGATCAATGTAGAGGAAAAACTGCCATTACTTCATTTGAATTTGTACCAAATATTCTAACAATGTAATCTATAAAGACCTTACATTCTCTTTTCTTTAGAGTAGAAATGACATAAAAAGCCAGAGAGGCTGGGTCTGCCCATAAATGTGGAAGAATTAATTTTTTCTGATAGAAATACCTGAGAGATTTCTGGAAACTCAACTTTGTGCCTAAGCTGGAGTCTATCTTCAAGTGATCTCTGATTCTTCAGATGTTTCCTTGTATATTGTCCTCAGCATAGATATCTCTCACTGCTTGTAGAAACATGTGTAAAGTCTCAATTTTCTGGGATGAAGTTGGGGAGAGGAAGAAACATACTTTTAATTAGGAAAAAGGGCTCTTTAGGGATATGCTGCTTGAGTGACTGAAAGGCTAAAGAGTTCTATTTCCTGAGAGAACGCCCAGACACTGGCTATTTGAAGAAAATAAATCCCAGCAGTTGTCTTGTTAGCTACAGAGATTAATTGTCAGAGACACAAATGCTGTCCTAAGTCACCATAGGAAAGTACTTTTTGTTTACCTTACCACAATCGGCTGAGGAGAAGTACATTGAAGTAACTACTTTCAGTGTTTTAAAATTTCTGGGGTTTTTGTATTGGCTCATAATGGATTTGACCAAGTTAATTTCCACAAATTCAGCCAGTTTTTACTTAGCCATGAGAACACAGCATCGTTGTTTTTCTGTGAAGGGATTTTCTCAGCAGGTGAGAGTGTTCAAGTATTTTACAAGTACATATTTATGTTTTATTTAAGTGTCTTTATATCCTAGATATCTGTGTTGGATACTGCAACCCTTGTGTGAAAGACTGAGGTGATGGGGAGTCTGTGTGGACACATGGGTAGTGTGGCCACATGAAGCTATTTGCACATCTACTGATTTGTATACATTGCTCAGTGTTCCATGGTCACACATAGATACATGAGGTACCCACAGTCACTGCCAATGAAAGAAGCACTAATATTAAAAACTGAGGAACAGACCTGAGGTGAGTTCTTAGAAAAACCAAAATTTATACAACATATTTAAATGTTGCTAATGTCCTAAATTATGCATTTTCATTGGAAGAAATCTGAGTTAAGAAAATTAAGCTAGCAAAATAAGAAAATGAACCAGAATATACAAAATGTGTTTGTTTTCTAGCACTATATTCTGATAGATATTTTTTGTTTGTTTTGTTAAATAACAAAGAGAAACTTTCAATGCAATCCAAATATACTAATGGGTTCCTACTCTTGGTCCATGGGGTATTATAAATTACCATTTCTAATTATTTTAAGACCTTTAAATGAGAGAATTTATGATACATCATTTGTATATTGCATTGTGTGTTTACCACCCAAAGTCAAATTTCTTTCTGTCACTATATATTTGACCTCCTTTACCCTTTACTACCCTCGTGGCTAGCCTCTGGGGTAACAACCATACTGTTGTCTCTCTCTCTGAGTTTTTGTTTTTCTTCTTTGTTAATGTGTTGCTTTCAATTTTCTTTCCCAGATATAAGTGAAATCATATGGCCCATGACTTTTCCTGTCTGACTTATTTCACTTGGTAGAATCTCGTGGTCCATCCACATTGTTGCAATGGTAGGGTTTCATCTTTTCTTATAAGGAGTAGTGTTGTGTGTATGTGCCTCCTCTCTTTTTATCCAGTCACCTACAGAGGGACACTTTGGTTGTTTTCATGTATTGGTCACCATGAATAAAGCTGCAATGAACATAGGGGTGCACATATCTTACGTTGTTCCCCAAACTTAGTATAAAAATAATGAGAGAATTTAAAATTGTAATGTAGCAATGTGTTAAAGTAGGGAGAAATAAATTCCTATCGTATTTCAAAAGCTGGAAGTAAAATTTTCGATTTTTTTATTTTGATTTAAAAATTATACTTTACATTCAATATTATTCTGTACTAATTTCAGGGCTATAGCATAGTGGCCACCAAATCATATACTCCACAGTGTTTTCCCCTTGATATTTAAAGGCAGAGAGGAAGAAGCAGCTACTACCCTTTGCAACAACATGGATGGAACTGGAAAGCATTATGCTGAGTGAAATAGGCCAGGCATTGAAGGACAAATACCATATGATCTCACCTTTGACAGGAAGCTAAACAATAAAACAAACAAGCAAACAGAATAAAAACAAAGACACTGAAATAGAGAACAAGGGGGCAGCGACCAGAGGGGAGAGAGAAGGGATTTTAAGGGGAAAAATGGGGAGGGATTTTGAGGAACAAGTATGAAAGACACAGGGATGAGGACTGGGGGAAGGGAATGGGAGAGAGGGGGGAGACAGGCTGGGATGGGAGAAAAAACAAAAAATGTACTTGAAAAATAACAATAAAAAATAAATAAAGTACCCACCCTGCCCCATACATAGTTATTACAATATTACTGACCACGTTTTCTTTGTGGGATTTTGTTTCTGATATGGAAGCTCAATATCTGTGAACATTTTCAAAACCTAAATTTATAGACACAAAAGAGTCAGTGGTAACCAGAGGGAATGTAGGTGTTAGTAATGAAGGATGAGGGGGTGAAATGTATGGTGATGGAAGATGATTTGACTTTAAGTAGTGGGCACACAGTGCAATATACAGATCATGTATTATAGAAATGTACAACTGAAACGTATATGAGCTTACTAACTAATACCATCCCAATAAATTTAGTGAAAAATCAGTATAGCAATGCATATTAGTACATATTTGAAAGAAACCTGTGTTCAGAAAAGTGCTGTGTTTATTATTACTTATAGAGGCATAAAACTGTGATTTTAAAGTATTTTCAAGGGTATTTTTGTTACTATGGAATTTTAACTTATCTTTTTAAAACGCCAGGCTCTTAAGAAACTATGTTAAATAATTTTTTTTAAATAGAGAAGTGTTAACTTCGTAGTTTAAGTAGAAAGCTTAATAATACTCTCTGGCAGTTTTTATAGTATTGGATCTTTGATGACTTAAAATACAGAGCATAGATTATATACTGAGTTTCTGCATCTAAATAATTTACCTGGCTAGTAGAAGTTTTATTCTGGAGAAATCTAATATTGATGATTAATAAGAATAAGGGCACTAGATAGATTCTGCATAAAGGAAGGAGTGAGAAAAAGAGAATTGGATATAGACTACCTTATATCCTCATGTTCTTCAGTAGGTGTGCCTTTATCAGCCTGCAGCTTCAAGAATGGTAGAGCTCCTGAAGAAACTGGAAGCAGCAATGTGAATGAGGCAGGTAGAGTGGTTCTCACAGCTGGCTTCTAAAGAAAGGTCTGCCTTTCAGCACATCTGCCTCCCTCCCTGCCCTCCAAATCTATGGGAATGGTATCAGTTTGTCTGTCTTCAAACTTAAGTGATTGTATAATTTTCCTCAGCAAGAATAAGAAAACATTTAGGTCTGTGTGTATAGTTGTACAATTCTTCTCTCTTAATTTTGTCCTTTACCATCAGTTGTAGTGGAATCTGAGGAATGAGTTCTTAAATAATTGTCTTTGCTTTTTTAAAAAGGAAGCTGTCCTCTGTGTTCATTTCTTATTGCATCTTAGGACGCCTGCAGAGTAAACCCTGGAAGTCT
Organism: Artibeus jamaicensis; assembly: GCF_021234435.1. NCBI lineage: Eukaryota > Metazoa > Chordata > Mammalia > Chiroptera > Phyllostomidae > Artibeus > Artibeus jamaicensis. The sequence goes on along the minus strand of NW_026521197.1, from coordinate 199,442 downwards.
TAAGGGGGAATTCCTAGTGGAAGGCTCCTAACACTTCCTCAAGAAAAAAATTTTTTTGAAGAAGACTTTTTAAAGACTACTGATCTCACCTAATTATCACATTAATATTCTTATTATTGTTGGTACTTATTTCTTAAATATAATTTCTCCTTCTTAATTTGATCCTTTTTTCATTCATTTTATACTATTACGTTCTTCCGTTGATGTATGGCTCCAACTTTTCCCCCTGTTACTCTGCTTGCTTCTAGTCTAAATACATTCCATCACAGGTGAATATTACTACTCATGTGTGATCAAATAGATAGTTCCTGAGACATACAATCTTAACCTATGCCTAAATAGGGGTTCATGAAGTATTATATTTTTTTATCCTTGGCCTATATCTATAATTCTTACCTAATTGACAAAGATCAAGATGATTCCTTGTGATACATATTGATAGTGAAGTATTCAAGAACATTAATGTGACCTATCATTTATTGAACCTTTACTGGGGACCAGCCAGTATTCTAGGTATTTACTTGTAATAAAACAGTAACCCAAGAGGTAGGCTCTATTGTTATCCCCATTGTAAAAAGGATGAAACTGAGGCACAGAAAGGCTTATTTCGTTTCCTAAGGTCACATAGTAGTAAGTGGCGAGGCTAGCATTTCAACACAAGGCAATGTGTCTCCACAGTCCTTGTGATTCATTACTGTGCTACACTCTCCCTGAAAGGGTGTTTTGGGTATTAAATAAGTATGAGCTGAATAGAGTAACTTGTAATCGGTATTTGGTTTCTGTAATGATAAAGTGCCACTTATCACTGGGTAGCCTTTTTAAAGGAACAGTTATAGGCTTGGACATTTCTATTATAAAAATATGAAAAACTCATTATACTAGAATGTAAGATGGGGTTGCACAAAGAATGTCATGGAAGGTAAGAGTGGACAAGGTTTCTGAGATTGTCTAGTTCTAGCCCTTTATCTTTCAAAGAGCAAACTGAGACAGAAATGCAATTACATTTAGAAATGACTCAACCCCATGCCTTTTTACAGAGATGTTGGGCTCTTCCCTTAAGTATGCTGATTTTTTAAACCTGGGCACCAATGCTCCATTTCTGAGCACTCTCAGTACCTTGGAAGAATTATAAATACAACCCCATCTCATTGTCTTCTACCTTTTTTTGTTAGTGCCTGTGTTCCCCTTCCTCAATACCTAAGTTACCCCAAGAGTTCTGAAAAAAATAATACCAGCTGGTAATGTAAGAGTTGATGATAGTCACCAGTGAGTGAATTTCAAAAATATTTGGTGAAAATCTAAATAGTGTCTCTGTGTTCAGGGTTGTGGGATAGTCAAAATACATGGAGAGAATTACAACTTGTTAAAAAGCTGATACTAATAAAATAAAAGAAGCAGAAACATTGCTGAGAGTCACAGAGTCTAACTTAGTAATTGTATTAGAGAACAATGTGCTAATTATATTATGGTTGGATACAGTCCTGTCTGTGGAAACTTATTGAGAATCCATGAAGACTGAACATTCTTGAGAAGTAAAGGACTGAGTACCTAGTAGCAACTTATTAAGTGAGTTATTGCAAAAGAGACATTATTTTTGGTGCTTCATTAATTATAGTATAAATGTTCTCACCATGAATACTACCAACTCAGAGGCCTGACGTCATGCCAATTTATTTAGAGAGGTTTTGTTTTGCCACCACCAGAGAATAAGTGATTGCTGACCTGTGTGCCCAGGACTGACAGTTTAAATAAGGCTTTATTAAAGATACGACTGGCTGTGGGGACTTTGATACTTTCTCTGTCAAAAATCCACTAAGACTGAGAGGGTAAACCTCTTACTTGTAGCCAACACAAAATCATCTGAGGAGAAGCAAAATTGTCAAGGGAAGGTGCAATAGCATATTAGGAAGAACAACTCATAGATGTTCAGCAGACATTTATTGTGTGTAAACCCCTTTAAAAGATAAAATAATGAATACATGCTCCAAGATATAATGTATGTATTCATAGTGTGTTCACGATTTAATTACAGGTCCCTTCTCCTGACCTCTCATTCTGGAAACAGGCTTTAGAGAAGACTAAATGGGACATAGCAACAATGTGACAGAATTTGTCCTCTTGGGCCTCACTCAGGATCCTGGGGGCCAAAAAGCATTATTTGTCATATTTTTACTCATTTACCTTGTGACAATGGTGGGCAACCTGCTCATTGTGGTGACTGTTCTTGCCAGCCCCTCTCTGGGCTCCCCCATGTACCTCTTTCTTGTCTATTTGTCACTCATAGATGCGGCATATTCCACTATCATTTCACCCAAATTGATCATAGACCTACTCTGTGGTCAAAAGACAATTTCCTTCTCAGCTTGCATGGGACAGCTCTTTCTGGACCACCTTTTTGGAGGTGCTGAGATCTTCCTTCTGGTGGCCATGGCCTATGATCGCTATGTGGCCATCTGTAAGCCACTGCACTACATAACCATCATGAATAGAAAGGTTTGCATCCTGTTGATGTTGGGGGCCTGGGCTGGAGGATTTGTTCATTCTCTGATCCAACTTGTCTTTGTGTACAACCTCCCCTTTTGTGGCCCCAATGTCATTGACCACTTCGCCTGTGACATGTACCCACTATTGGAACTTGCCTGCACAGACACCTATGTCTTAGGCCTCACTGTGGTTGCCAATGGTGGAGCAATGTGTACAGTCATCTTTATTTGTCTACTAACATCCTATGGAGTCATCCTAAGTTCCCTTAAAAGTCACAGTCAGGAAGGGAGGCGCAAAGCCCTGTCTACCTGTGGTTCCCACATCATGGTGGTGGTTCTCTTTTTTGTTCCCTGCATTTTTATGTATGTTAGACCTGTTTCTAACTTCCCTGTTGATAAATTCATAAGTGTGGCTTATACTGTTATGACTCCCATGTTGAATCCTCTAATATACACTCTGAGAAATTCAGAAATGACAAATGCTATGAAGAAACTTTGGTTTAATAAGTTAGCTATAGACAGATGAGAATATGTCATTCATATTGAGCACGAGAATATGTCATTCTATGTATAGTTGTTAGTAATTCAGAAGCAACAAAAAGGGAGGGCATTCTAACAATGGATGACTTAGTCAACCCGATGAGTTCTCTTGGGATGTTTTTCTTTATTCATACAAAGATATGAAAAAATAGAAGAAATGATCCTTTGAGGTTAGAATGAGTGTAATAGAGAAATTCTGAAGGATTAATAAAAGGCACGGGTATTTTCTCTAGTATCAGGAAAAATAAAGTAAGTTTACCTTGTAACTTTTCTTCATTGTTCAGTTACAGTTGTTCTGAGTTTTTTTGCATTGCTCTCCCCTGCCCCTTACCGACAACCCCTACCTCCTGCAGTCAATGCCTTCCACATTGTCCTTGCCCATGAATTCCTCATTTGGATTTCTGGGCTAGCCCCTACCCCTTATCCCATTAAACCCCTACATTCTTCCCTCTGATCATTGTCAGTTTGTTCTCTATGGTTTATTTTGAAATGGAGCACTAGAATAGTTTATTTTTCTTTGAAAAGTGAAAAACGAGCTACCTTTGAAAATTCGTTTTATACAAAATAATGACAAAGCAAGTTCGCTAATGTTTAGAAAAAATTTCTAAGGTTAGGACAGTGTTATTTATTTATTTATTTATTTATTTATTTATGGTGTTCAACTACAATTGTCTTCATTTTCACCCCACCATGCTTCCCTCCCCCACCCATTTTCACCTCCCAACCTCAAAACTACACCCTTTGAATTTATGCATGTGTCCTTCATACATGTTCTTTGATGTTCCTTCCCCTATTTCCCCTCGGCATTTCTCTTCCCTGTCCCTTCTGGTTACTATCAGGTTGTATTTATTTCAAAATTTTGATATTTGTTATTGTATGCGTACAACAGGTTTTAGCAGTTTCCTTAAGCATTTTGTCTTCCAGAGTACTTTTTTTTTCTTTTTAATATATTTAATTGAGGACCCCCGTACGGTGGTCCCATTTCCCCCCCCTTCATTTCCCTCCACTCTGCACACCCCTCCCCCAACATTCCCCCTCCTTTAGTTTATGTCCATGTGTCACAAGTTCTTTAGATTCTATATTTTGTATATTATTTTTTCTCTCCCCCCTGTCTTTTTTCTACCTACCGTCTATGTTACTTATTCTCTGTACCTTCTCCCCCCTTCTCCTTCTTCTACTCTCCTGTTGCTAACCCTCCATGTGATCTTCATTTCTATGGTTCCAGTTCTGATCTAGCTATCTGCTTAGTTTGCTTTTGTTTTAGGTGTGGTTCTTAATAACTGTGAGTTTGCTGTCCTTTCACTGTTCATATTTTTAATATTCTTTTTCTTAGATAAGTCCCTTTAACATTTCATACAATAAGGGCTTGGTGATGATGAACTCTTTGAACTTGATCTTATCTGAGAAGCACTTTATCTGCCCTTCCATTCTAAGTGGAAGCTTTGCTGGATAGAGCAATCTTGGATGTAGGTGTTTGGATTTCATGACTTGGAGTACTTCTTTCCAGCCCCTTCTTGCCTATAAGGTCTCTTTCGTGAAATCAGCTGACAGTCTGATGGGAACAAGGAGTCTGACTGTCCCCTTTTTTCCTGCTGCTACTAGGCTTCTGTCCTTCATTTTAATCTTGGCTAATGTAATGATGATGTGTCTTGGTGTGTTCCTTCTTGGGTCCAGCTTCTTTGGGACTCTCTGAGCTTTGTGGATTTCCTGGAAGTCTATTTCCTTTGCCAGAGTGGGGAAGTTCTCGTTTATTATTTGTTCAAATAAGAGTTCCACTTGTTGCTCTTGCTGTTTTCCTTCTGGTACTGCTAAAATTAAGATGTTGGAACATATAGAGATATTCTGTAGGTTCCTTAGCCTCTCCTAATTTTTTTGAATTCTTGTTTCTTCATATTTTTTTGGCAGGTCATTTGGCTCTTCCTTCTTGTTCACTCCCTTGATTTGAGTCCCAGTTTCCTTTCCATCACTATTGCTTTCCTGTGCCTTTCCCTTCATTTCAATTAGTTTAGCCTTCACATATTCCTCTAATTTGTGGCTAAAATCAACCAGTTCTGTGAGGATCCTGATCACCAGTGTTTTGAACTGTGCCTCTGATAGGTTGGCAATTTCTTGTTCACCTAGATTTATGGGCTCTGGGGCTCTGAGTTCTTCATGAGCCATGTTTTAATCTGTCATGCCTGTTACATATGAGGTGAGGGGCCTTAGCTGTTCACCAGGGTGGGGCCATGCAGGTTGCTGGTTTGTGATGCTGTAGTTGGGGGCAGAGTCAGAGAGGGAGCAATGAGGGTTTCCTCTGGTCATTCCTGCTGCTGGGGCCTGCCCAGTCTGGCTCACTGCTTGCTCCTTCCCTGGTTTATCTGCATGCAAATGTGTGACCATGGTCAGCCTGCCGCATTTCACCTTTACTGGGTTCGCCTGTCACTACCCCACACCTGGGGTTCACCCTTGACTGCCTGCACACCTGGGTAGGGTCATCTTTTTTACCTGACCCATTCCTCTGCTGTGTTTGCCCCTCTTAGCAGTCTATCTGAGTGGTTCATTGTTGTCGGACTCTCGTAGTGTTCATTTTTCTGTGGCTTGGCTGCATTTTTAGTTGCTAAAACTTTGTTGCTTCTAGGCTTGGTTGTGTGAGAAGGCACAGTATTTCCACCTACACCTCCGTCTTGGCGGAATTCCCCAATGTTGAATTTTGTATTAATCATAGTTAAAAATAGTTTAACTGCATACATATGTCTCCTTAAGTTATAGAGTGTACAATTTTGTATTCCTTACCTTTATTAAAATTATGGTGTATGGTACATAGTTTTCTGAATCTTTTATCCACAATGTTGACTTCCTCACATTTAATCATGTGGTTGCTCATCTCTGTATTTTCACCAGTTTTCTGCTTTGTATTATTCCATGTCTCAGTAGACCATATGTTATGAACACATTTATACAGTGTGCTACTCCATGTTGCTATGGACATCCTGAAAGAAATTAGTTTGTGTTTAGTAGGCTGTTTGCATGCTCACTTTTATGGATGGTTAGAGTTTTCTCCTAAAGATGTATTATCAGTTATACTCCTGCTTGTGTTTATGTGGTGCATTTGTGTGTGTGCATGTGTGTAAAGAATTTAAATCTACTTTTCAAAGGGCTTTCTGTTGTGATAAAACCAAGTTTTTCTTTAACACATTAAAAAATGCAACCTACTTTTCTAATCTGATTTTTCATATTTACAATAAAGTTCAAATACTTGTTTACCTGTTTGTAGACTCTTTTCTTTTTATTGGCTTAGTATACCTAAGACAATACTACATTATTTTAGGTCATGTAAGTACCTTTTGATATCTGTTAAGAGTCTTACTACACCATAGCCTAATTAATAACAATGCTTTCTCTTTCCAACAAATATTTTGCACAAATGATTAAAAGAATTTCAGAGGTCTAAACCCCAAACACTCGAACTCATGGAGACTGAATGGTATGCTATTAAACAACAAATGGGTCAAGAATGAAATTAGGGAAGAAATCAAATTGTTTCTGGAAACAAATGAAAACGATCTCACAACAACCCAAAACTTATGGGACACAGCCAAGGCAGTCCTGAGAGGGAAGTTTATAGCAATACAGGTCTACCTAAAGAAGATAGAAACATTTCAAACAAACAACTTAACCCTACACCTGCAAGACTTGAGGAACAACAACAAAGACAGCCCAGAGCAAGCAGAAGGAAGAAAATAACCAAGGTTAGAGCACAATTAAATGACATAGAAACTAAAAGTGCAATTCTAAGGATCAATGAACCCAGGAGTTGGTTCTTTGAAAAGATAAAACAGACAAGCCTTTAACTAGGCTCATCAAGAAAAGAAGAAAGAGGACACAAAGAAACACAATCAGAAATGAATGAGGAGAGATTACAACTGATACGACAGAAATAGAAGGGATTGTAAGAAATTACTATTAGGAACTGTATGCCAAGAAATTTGAAAACCTAGGGGAAATGGACACATTTCTAGAAAAATATAATCTCTCAAAACTCAATGAAAAAGTAGAAAACCTGAATAGACCAATAACAGCAAAAGGAATTGAAGCCGCAATCAAATAACTCCCATTACACAAAAACCCCGGACCAGATGGTTTCACAGGAGAATTCTACAAAGCATTTAAGGAAGAGCTAACCCCTATTCTTCACAGAGTATTCAAAAAAATCCAAAGAAATGGAAAATGCCCAAACTCCTTTTATGAAGCCAGCATCATCCTAATTCCAAAACCAGATAGAGATACAATAAAGAAAGAAAACTTCAGGCCAATATCACTGATGAATGTAGACACAAACATCCTCTACAAAATATTGGCAAATAGCATCCAACAATATATCCGAAAGATTATACCCCATGACCAAGTGGGATGTATCCCAGAGATGCAAGGATGGTTCAACATTCGCAAATCAGTAAATGTATTTCACCACATAAGCAAAAGCAAAGACAAAAACCACATGATCATATAAATGTGGAAAAAGCTTTTGATAAGGTACAACCCCCATTTATCATAAAAACACTCAGCAAAGTGGGAATAGAGGGAGCATTCCTCAATATATTAAAGACCATATATGAGAGACCTACAAACAAAATCATAATCAATGGGGAAAAACTAAAAATGTTTCCACTAAGATCAGGAACAAGACAAGGATGTCCACTTTCACCACTTCTATTCAATATAGTGTTGGAAGTTTTGGCCACAGTGATCAGACAAGAAAAGGAAATAAAAGGCATCCGAATTGGAAAGGAGGAAACAAAACTGTCACTGTTTGCAGATGACATGATAGTGTATATGGAAAATCTTATAGACTCTACCCAAAAACTGCTCGAACTAATTAATGAATTTGGCAAAACAGCTGGTTACAAAGTCAATATCCAGAAATCAAAGGCATTTTTGTATACCAACAGTAAATCAGTAGAAGCAGGAATCAAGGAAAAAATCCCATTTGATATAGCAAAAAGAAAAATAAAATATCTGGGAATAAACCTAACTAAGGAGGTAAAAGCCCTGTATGCAGAAAACTACACAGCTCTGAAGAAAGAAATCAAGGAAGACACAAACAAATGGAAACATATACTTTGTTCATGGATTGGAAGAATTAACATCATCAAAATGTCCATACTACCCAAAGCAATATACAGATTCAATGCAATACCTATTAAAGTACCAATGCCATATTTCACAGACATTGAACAAACACTTCAAAAATGTATATGGAACCATAAATGACCCCGAATAGCAGCTGCACTTTTGAAAAAGAAGAACAAAGTAGGAGGGATCACAATACCTGATATCAAACTGTATTACAAGGCCACTGTAATCAAAACAGCCTGGTACTGGCATAAAAACAGGCACATAGACCAATGGAACAGAACAGAGAGCCCAGAAATAAACCCAACTCTTCAGTCAATTAATATTCAACAAAGGGGGCAGTAACATAAAATGGAGTAAAGTAGCCTCTTCAACAAATGGTGTTGGGAGAACTGGACAGCTACGTGCAAAAAAATGAAACTTGAGCACCAACTTACACCATACACCAAAATAAATTCAAGGTGGATAAAAGACTTAAATATAAGCTGTGACACCATTAAAGTCCTAGAGGAAAACATTGGCAAGAAGATCTCAGATATTTCACGCAGCAACATTTTTACTGATATGTCCCCTAGAGCAAGGAATATAAAGGAAAGAATAAACAAATGGGATCTCATCAAAATAAAAAGCTTCAGCATGGCTAAATAAAACAGTATTAAATTAAAAAGACACCAACTGTATGGGAAAACATATATGCCAATGATACCTCAGACAAAGGTTTAATCTCCAAAATATAGAATTTACAGGACTCCACTCTAAGAAGACATCTAACCCAGTTAAAAAATGGGCCAAGGACTTGAAGAGACACTTCTCCAAGGAGGACATACAGAACATTCAGAGACACATGAAGACATGCTCAATATCACTAGCTATCAGAGAGATGCAAATTAAAACCACAATGAGATACCACTTTACACCAGTCAGGATGGCTATCATAAACAAAGCAACAAACAACAGATGTTGGAGAGGGTGTGGGGAAAAGGGGACCTTAGTTTACTGTTGGTGGGACTGCAGACTGGTACAACCATTATGGAAAACAGTATGGAATTTTCTCAGAAAAATTAAAATCGACCTGCCTTTCGACACTGAAATTCCACTGCGAGTATTATATCCTAAAAATCCTAAAACATCAATATCAAAGGACCTATGCACCACAATGTTCATAGCAGCACAATTTACAATAGCCAAGAGATGGAAGCTACCTAGGAGCCCATCAGTAAATGAATGGATCAAAAATTGTGGTACATATACACAGTGGAATTCTATGCAGCAGAGAGAAAGAAGGAGCTACTACCCTTTGCAACAACATGGATGAAACTGGAAAGCATTATGCTGAGTGAAATAGGCCAGGCGTTGAAAAACTAATACCATATGATCTCACCTTTTTTTTTTTTAAAGATTTTATTTATTTTTCTTTAGAGGGGAAGGGAAGGAGAGAGGGAGAGAAACATCAATGTATGGTTGCCTTTCATGTGTCCCCTGCTGGGAACTGGCCTGCAGGGAACCGGCCTGCAACCCAGGCATGTGCCCTGACTGGGAATTGAACCGCGATTGTCTGGTTTGCAGGCCCACGCTCAATCCACTGAGCTACACCAGCCAGGGCTGATCTCACCTTTAACAGGAAGCTAAACAAGAAAACAAACAAGCAAGCAGAAAAAAAAACAATGACACTGAAATAGAGAACAAGAAGACAGTGACCAGAGGGGAGAGGGAAGGGAATTTAAGGGGGAAAAAGGGGAGGGATTTGGAGGAACAAATATGAAGGACACAGGAATGAGAACTAAGGGGGAGAGGAAATGGGAGGGAGGTGGGGACCATGGGGTGGGGGGGCTGGGTTGGGAGAAATAGGCAAAAAACTGTACTTGAAAAATAACTAAATAAAATAAAAAAGAATTTCAGAGGTCTTAGAAACGTACTAAGAGTTTGATGACAGTATATTAAATGTCTAATTAATTTAGATAAGATTTGACATCTTGATCACATTGAATCATTCTTTCTTGTTGCATGAAAAATGTCAGTATTTAGAATCAAAACTTCTGGCCAATATGGAGGCATATGTATATACACTGTGCCTCCTCATACAACCAAACAAGGACAACAACAATTTAGAAATGAAGAACAACCAGAACTGACAGAAAATTGAACTGTACGGAGCTCCAAAATACAAGGAGTTGAAGTAGACATATTCATTCAGACTGGTAGGAGGTCAGTTGGACAGGGGTTGTGGTAAAGTGATCAAAGGCTGGCAGACCCTGGGTGTGCAAGGCAGCAGCAGGTGGACCCAGCAAGGTGACAGGTTGTGGAGGGGCATGATGCCCTAGGTGGCTGGTGGACCAGGTGGTCCCACATTCATGAGCAGATAAAACAGGCAAAACTAGGGAGCGAGACAGACTGTGTGTCCCAGGGTCCCAGCATGGGAAAATAAAGCCTCTACACACTAATTGAAAACACCTGTGGGGATTGAGGTGCCAGGAGAAACTCCCAGACTCACAGGAGAGTTTGTTGGAGAGACCCACAAGGCCTCTAGGACCTTGCAACAACGTACCTAATGTACACAATTCTAATGTACACAATGTGTACAATTCTAATGTACACAAACCCACCTACCTGGGAATCAGCACCAGAAGTGCCCAATTTGCTTGTGGGAAGAGGGGAAGTGACTGAAATCTTGTAGAGAGTGGAGCAAGTGTGATTGTTCCCTCTCAGACCCCTGCTCCACAGACAAGTGTCACAACCCAACTACTGGGTTGCCCTGCCCAGGTGAGTACCTAAGGCTCTGCCCCTCACTATGTAACAGGTCCATCAAGAAAAAAAATGGCCCACTGTAGGAACAGATCAAAGCTCCAGAAAAAATACAACTAAGCAATGAAGAGATAGCCAACCTATAAGATGTACAGTTCAAAATACTGGTAATCAGGATGCTCACAGAATTGGTTGAATTTGGTCACAAATTAGATGAAAAAATGAAGGCTATGCTAAGTGAAATAAAAAAATATGTACAGAGAACCAATAGTGATGGGAGAGAAACTGAGACCCAAATCAATGAAGTGGACTAGAAGGAAGAAAGAAATATTCAATCAGAAATGGGATGGGAGTAAAAGACATAAAACTGTACTTGAACAATAATTAAATAAAGAAAAAAAGAGAAAGGAATGAGAAAACAAAAACTAAAAAAAAATGAGGAAAGGCTTAGATGCCTCCAGGAAATCATTAAATGTTCCAACTAATGAATTATAGGAGTACCAGAAAGAGAAGAGGAAGAGCAACAAGTGGAAAAGATATTTGAACAAATGATAAGGGAGAATTTCCCCAATCTGGCAAGGGAAATAGACTTCCAGGATGTCCAGGAAGCTCAGAGAGTCCCAGAGAAGGTAGACCCAAGGAGGAACACAGCAAGGCACATCTTAATTACATTGCCCAAGGTTAAAATGAAGAAGAGAATCTTAAAAGCAGCAAAACAAAAGGAGAGAGTTACCTACAAAGTAGTTCCCATCAGACTGCCAGATGATTTCTTAAAAGAGGCTTTACTGGCAAGAAGGGGCTGGAAAGAGTATTCCAAGTCATGAAATCCGAAGACCTACAGCCAAGATTGCTCTATCCAGCAAAGCTTTCATTTAGAATGGAAGGACAGACAAAGTGCTTCTCAGATAAGGTCAAGTTATAGGAGTTCATCATCACTAAGCCCTTATATGAAATGTTAAAGGGACTTATCTAAGAAAGAGAAGATAAAAAACATGTACAGTAAAATAACAGCAAACTCACAATTATTAACAACCACACCTAAAACAAAAACAAAAAAACTAGTTAAACAACTAAAACAGGAACAGAGCCATGGAAATGGAGATCACAGGGAGGGTTAGTGACAGGAGAGTGGAAGGAGACAGGGGTAAAATGTAAAGAGAATAAGTAGCACAGATGATAGGTAGAAAATAGAGAAATGACTTCTTAAGATTCAATCATGTTGCCACATGTCTTTGTAGTACCACTAGTTCTGTGCTCTGTATTATTCCATGTCTAAACATACCACATGTTTTGAACCTGTTTAGCCAGTGTCCTACTGTGTGCTGCTATGGACATCCTGAGAGAAATTACTTTGTGTTAAGTAGGCTGTTGCATGCTCACTTTTATAGATGGTTACAGTTTTCTCCTAAAGATGTATTATGAGTTGCACTCCTTCTTGTGTTTGTGTGTGTGCATTTGTGTGTGTGCATGTGTGTAAAGAATTTAAATCTACTTTACAAAGGACTTTCTGTTGTGATAAAACCAAGTTTTTCAACACATTTTTCAAAAATGCAACCTACTTTCCTAATATGATGTCATATTTATGATAAAGTACAAATAGCTGTGTACCTTTTGTTGACTCTTTTCTTTTGATTGGTGTATTATTCCTAAGACAATGCTACATTATTTTAGGTCATGTAAGAAGATTTTGATATCTGTTAAGAGGCCTATGACACAATAGTCTTATTGAAAATGACGTTTTATGTTTCCAACAACTATTTTCTGTATAAGTATTAGAATAATTTCAGAAATTGTAGAAACCTACCAGGATTTAGACAGACAGTATATTAAATGTCTAATTAACCTGGAAAGGAATTAATATATTGATCACATTGAATTATTCTTTCTAGGAGCATGAACAATCTGCGTATTTATTTAGGTCTTTAAGATTCAGTTACCTTTTGGAATATTGTTGAGCAGTAATGATATGAATGACTTTTCTGTCTAATATCTTTCTGATATTTTACATCATATTTCTCATTTTATATTGCTTAGCAGAGGAAAAATGATACAATAACTGTGAGTAGAGGAAACCTGGACTTAGCTTTAATGGGGATGCCTGTGGTATTTGTCTGTAACAATGTGTTCATTAAAAATTATCATCTCAAGTGTCCTCTAAGGAACAAATATCACTCTTCAAAGAAACAACTGGAAACTGTTTACAAAGAGTTTACAGAATTAAAGACCAGATGGGAGAAGGTATGAGACTATAGGGGGAAAGGTGAAGGGTTAGCAGGAACAATAATAAAGGACACATGGACAATAACAAAGTGGGGGCAGAAGCAGGGGACAGAGGTGAGGAGGGCTGGGGTAGTGGGGACGGGTGAGGGGAAAAGGCAGAAAACTCTACTTAAATAACAACAAAAAATGTTAACAGCAAAAGAACTTTAAAAAAATGGTGAAGTACCTGGGACTTGCAACAGTGGGACATCATTACTACTCCAGTTATGAAGGGGAAAAAGGAATAGATTTTTATTCAGAACGTGGGTATAACTCTGCAGAAAAGGAAGGTCATTTGATAGAAGCTGTGTCTTGATTAGAGACACGGCCATTTCTAAACTGGTCATGGTAAAGGTAGAGGAATTAATACCTTTATGTCTCTTCACTCTCTGATGTCTTGTTATTTCCTTCCATTGGTTGAACTTAGCCAACAGCTAAGTTGATGACCATTTTAGTCGTCAGGTTCTTAGGGACCAGAATAAGGTGGAAAATATTAGAGTTTGCTTTACAGGAGGAAATGTAACACATCTGTAACACTCACCGTTTTTGCTTTTACTATTCACTTACAACTTTGGATGGAAAGTAAAACTCTCTCCCCAACACAGGAAATGTAAAAAGCCCCTTTAACTTCCATTATCATCAATTGATTTCAGCTCAGACATACTGCCACATCCAACGTAATTAAAATATGAACCACCAATTCTCTTCATATGAAGTAGTGGGGGGGGAGATAAAAAGATAAAGAAATGATCACAAAAAACAAAACATCTACTTCAGTCTAAGGTTCCACAGATTGCCATGTGATCAAAGTTAACAATTGTAGCTTCTCAATTACCAATTTTGTATTCCTTCCACTTTCTGCCAATTTCTTGGCTAGTCAGAGAATATTATCCAGTTGGGTGACTCAAACCATAATTATCATTGGATTCAAATCTATAATGGTTCTGTTTTGTTGCTTTTCCCCCTGTTTTACATTGCTGTCTACTGGGCATGGGAGTAGAAGTAGATATTGTGTTTCATGCCTTCATTTGTGTATGGCAACCCAATTTTCTGTTATTAATTAGGACTAAGCACTCTCTACTCAGTCCAGGGAACTTCTTGTTTCATCAGCCTGGGGAGCCCAACATAACCATGGACATTTTTCATTGAAAATCTAATGGAACAGTGACTGTGTTCATTGGTACAAATATTCCTTTGTGGGAAGCAGGGCTTTCAAATGCACCATGTTCAAACTTCCAAGTAACTGAATCAAAAATACCATAGGTGGGTTATCATGTGTAATAGGTGTAAGAATGATGACGCTCATTCTGAGTTCCACATTTGATTCACTATCTTTCTTCTGTTCTGACTACAGGAGAGTTGGCCTGATTTCAGTACAGGCATGACTGAAGTATATAGCTATCATTTAGGACAAGAAACCAACATTGTTTTGTGCTGTCTTTTGTCTCAAGTGGCACTGCCATAGAGACTTCACCATCCCATTTCATCATTTTATAATGTTGGATGCTTCTGAGTAATGGGGAAACTTGTGAGATCAGTGGCATAGACTAGTTACTTTAAAATATTCAAAGAACTGAAGAAAATCATGTGTTACATGCTGAAGGAAAAAACTATAAAACAATGTCTAATTGGCAAGTGATTTATATCAATAAAGAAATAAAAACTATGATAAAGAACACAAATAAATTGTAGACAATAATTGAAAAAGAAATCCACTAAAGTAGCTGAAGATTAGATCTGAGCAAGCAGAAGAAAGTCAGTGAAGTTGAGGATGGGTCACTGAGTTGATCATGTTAGGGGAACTGGTACATAGAGCTGTTAAGACTCCCTTTGTCAAATATTAATTTACATAGAGACTTGGGTTTATTTCTAG
This sequence comes from Artibeus jamaicensis, assembly GCF_021234435.1. Classification (NCBI taxonomy): domain Eukaryota; kingdom Metazoa; phylum Chordata; class Mammalia; order Chiroptera; family Phyllostomidae; genus Artibeus; species Artibeus jamaicensis. Next base: position 184,433 of record NW_026521197.1, on the reverse strand, counting down.
GCTCTTTATTTTGTTCCATTGGTCCATGTATCCGTTCTTATGCCAGTACCAGGCTGTTGTGATTACAGTGGCCTTGTAATACAGTTTGATACTAGGCATTGTGATCTCTCCTACTTTACTCTTCTTTCTCAAGATTGCTGCAGCTCTTTGGAGTTGTTCAAGGTTCTATAGAAATTTTTGAAGTGCTATTTATCTATCTGTGAAATATGCCATTAGTACTTTAATAGGTATTGAGTTGAATGTATAAATTGCTTTGGGTAGTATGGACATTCTGCTGATGTTAATTCCTCCAATCTATGAACACAGTATATGTTTCCATGTTTTTGTGTCGTCCTTAATTTCTTTCTTCAGTGTTCTGTAGTTTTGTTAGCACAGTCTTTTACCTCCTTGGTTTGATTTATTCCTAGGTGTTTTATTTTTCTTGTTGCTATATCAAAAGGGATTTTTTCCCCCTGATTTCTGTTTCTGATGTTTCATTGTTGGTGTACAAAACCGAGTTTGATTTCTGAATATTGACTTTGTATGCTGCTGTTTTGCCAAATTTATTTTTTAAAAAGTGCAGTTTTTTGGTGGGGTCTCTAGGATTTTCTATGTACACTATCATGTCATTTGGAAACAATGATAGTTTTTCTTCCTCCTTTCCAGTTTGGATGCCTTTTATTTTCTTATCTGATTACTGTGGCTAGGACTTCCAATACTGTGTTGAATAGAAGTGGTGAAAGTTGACAATCTTGTCTTGTACCTGATCTTAGTGGGAAAGTTTTCAGTTTTTGCTCATTGAGTATGATGTTGGCTGTAGGTCTCTCATATATGGCCTTTATTATATTGAGGAATGCTTCCTCTATTTCCACTTGGCTGAGTGTTTTTACCATAAATTGGTGCTGTATCTTATCAAGTGCTTTTTCTGCATCTGTTGATATGATCATGTGATTTTTGTCTTTTGTGTTGTTAATGTGATATATTACCTTTATTGTTTCGTGAATATTGCAGCATCCTTGCATCCCTGGGATAAATCCCACTTGGTCAATGGCATATATTTTTAATGTACTGTTGGATGCAGTTTGCTAATATTGCGTTGAAGATTTTAGCATCTATGTTCATCAGTGCTATTGGCCTGAAGTTTTCTTTCTTTGTTTTGCCTTTATGTGGTTTGAGATTAGTATGATGCTGGCTTCATAAAAAGAGTTTGGGAGTCTTCCATCATCTTGGATTTAATGAAATAGTCTGTGAAAAATAGGGGTTAGCTCTTTCTTAAGTGCATTGTAAGATTGTCCTGTGAAACCATCAAGTCCAGGGCTTTTTTGTGTCAAGAATTTTTTTGATTACTGCTTCAATTTCCTCACTGTTCTTGGTCTGTTCATACTTCCTGCTTCTTCTTTATTGAGTTTGGAAGATTATATTTGTTTAAAAATTTGTCCATTTGCATAGGTTTTCAAATTTCTTGGCATATAGGTTTTCATAGTAATTTCTTATGATCCTTTGTATGTCTATGATATTAGTTGTAATCCGTCTCCTTTCATTTCTGATTGTATTTATTTGGGTTCTTTCTCTTTTTTCATTGATTAGTCTTCTTAAAGGCTCATCGGTTTTGTTTATTTTTTCAAAGAACCAACTCCTGAATTTATTGATGCTTATAATTGTGCTTGTAATCTCTGTATCATTTAATTCTTCTCTGTTGTTGGTTATTTCCTTCCTTCTCCTTGATCTGGGTTCTCTTCATTGTTGTTCCTTAAGTTCTTTTAGGCCTGGGGTTACGTTGTTTATTTAAAATGATTTTATGTTTTTTAGATAGGCCTGTATCACTATGAACTTTCTTCTCAGGACTGACTTCACTGTGTCCCACAAGTTTTGAGTTGTTGTGAATTCATTTTCATTGGTTTCCAGAAACTTCTTGATTTCTTCCTTCATCTCATTCTAGGCCCATTCATTAATATCATGCTATTCAATCTCCATGAGTTTGAGTGTTTTTGAGTTTTTTCCTTGAGGTTGGTTTCTAGTTTTAGACCCTTGTGGTCAGAGAAAGTGCGTGATGTGATTTCAGATTTCTTAAATTTGTTGAGGCTTGTTTTGTGTCCTATCATGTAGCCTACCTTTCAAAATGTTCCATGTGCTTTTGAAAAGAATGTATATTTTGTTTCTTTGAGATGAAAGTCTCTGTATATATCAGCAAAGTTCATTTGATCTAGGACAATGCTCAATGCTGCAATATCTTTTTTGATATTTTGTTTGGAAGATGTATCTACTGTTGACAGTGGGGTATTGGAATCCCCTACTATGATTGTGTTGCTGTTGATACGTTTCTTGAAGTTTTCAAAAATTTTCTTTATGTATTTGGGTGCTCTTATGCTGGGTGCATATATATTTACAATATTTATGTCTTCTTGATGGATTCTGCCCTCTAGTATTTTGCAGTGACCTGCTGCATTTCTTTTTATGGTCTTTTCTTTGTAGTCTATTATGCCTGATATGAGAATTGCTACTCTGGCTTTTTTCCCCCCTGTTCCTTTGCTTGGAAAATTTGTTTCCAGCCCTTCACTTCCAGTCTCTGTAGGTCTTTTGTCCTGAGGTGGGTCTCTTGTAGACAGCATATGTGTGGGTCATGCTTTCTTATCCATTCAGTTATTCCGTGTCTTTTGATTGGAGCATTTAATGGTTTTATGTTTAAGGTTATTATTCATATAGGTATTCATTGCCATTTTTTTGAACTCATGTTCTTCTCTCTGGCTCTTTTTCTTCCTTTTCTTTTTTTTCATGTATTTTTTAATTTAAATTATTGTTCAAGTACAGTTTTCTGTGTTTTACTTCCATCCCAGCCCACCCCCTCCAGAACTCCTCACCTCTTTCCCATTTTCAGCCCCCTTAGTTGTTGTCCATGTGTTCTTTATACTAGTTTCTGTAAATCTTTCCCCTTTTCCCCCTAAAACTCCCTCCCCCTCCCCTCTGGTCACTGTCTCCCTGTTCTCTATTTCAGTGTCTTTGGTTACATTTTCTTGCTTGTTTGTTTTGTTGTTTAGCTTCCTGTTAAAAGTGAGATCATATGGTATTTGTCTTTCAACATCTGGCTTATTTCACTCAGCATAATGCTTTCCAGTTCCATCCATGTTGCTGCAATGGGTAGGACCTCCTCTTTTCTCTCTGCTGCATAGAATTCCATTGTGTATATGGACCATAATTTTTTGATCTATTCATTTACTGATGGGCACCTAAGCTGCTTCCAGCTCTTGGCTATTGTAAATTGTGTTGCTATGAACATTGGGGTGCATAGGTTCTTTTGGATTGGTGTTTCAGTGTTCTTAGGATATAATGCCAGCAGTGGAATTGCTGGGTCAAAAGGCAGGTCCATTTTTAGTTTTCTGAGAAAATCTCATGCTGTTTTCCATAATGGTTGTACCAGTCTGCAATCCCACCAACAATGTATTAGGGTCCCATTTTTTTCCGCCTCAATAATTGTTTGTTGCTTTGTTTATGATGGCCATTCTGACCCATGTAAAGTGATATGTCATTGTGGTTTTAATTTGTACCTCTCTGATAGCTAATGATATTGAGCATCTCTTCATGTGTCTCTGGATCTTCTGTATGTCCTCCTTGGAGAAATGTCTGTTCAAGTCCTTTGCCCATTTTTAATTGGGTTAGATGTCTTCTTAGACTGGAATCGTGTAAGTTCTTTGTATATTTTGGAGATTAAAACCTTGTCTGAGGTATCATTGGCAAATATGTTTTCCTACACAGTTGGTTCTCTTTTTATGTTAATACTCTTTTCTTTAGCCATGCAGACACTTTTAATTTTGATGAGATTTCATTTGTTTATTCTTTCTTTCATGTTTCTTGCTCTTGGGGACATATCAGTAAAAATGTTGCTGTGTGAAGTATCTGAGATTTTCTTGCCAATGTTCCCCTCTAGGACTTTAATGTTGTCACGGCTTATATTTAAGTCTTTTATCCATCTTGAATTTATTTTTGTGTATGATTTAAGTTGGCGCTCGAGTTTCATTTTTTTGCACATAGCTGTCCAGTTCTCCCAACACCATTTGTTGAAGAGGCCATCTTTACTCAATTTTATGTTACTGCTCCCTTTGTTGAATATTAATTGTCTGTAGATATTTGGGTTTATTTCTGGGCTCTCTGTTCTGTTCCATTGGTCTATGTGCCTGTTTTTATGCCAGTACCAGGCTGTTTTGATTACAGTGGCCTTGTAATACAGTTTGATATCAGGTATTGTGATCCCTCCTACTTTGTTCTTCTTTCTCAAAAGAGCAGCTGCTATTCGGGCTCATTTATGGTTCCATATACATTTTTGAAGTGTTTGTTCTATGTCTGTGAAATATGCCATTGGTACTTTAATAGGTATTGCATTGAATCTGTATATTGCTTTGGGTAGTATGGACATTTTGATGATGTTAATTCTTCCAATCCATGAACAAGGTATATGTTTCCATTTGTTTGTGTCTTCCTTGATTTCTTTCTTCAGAGCTGTGTAGTTTTCTGCATACAGGTTTTTTACCTCCTTAGTTAGGTTTATTCCCAGATATTTTGTTTTTCTTTTTGCTATATCGAATGGGATTTTTTTTCTTGATTTCTGCTTCTGCAGATTCATTGTTGGTATACAAAAATGCCTTTGATTTCTGGGTATTGACTTTGTAACCAGCTTTTTTGCCAAATTCATTAATTAGTTCGAGCAGTTTTTGGGTAGAGTCTATAAGATTTTCCATATACACTATCATGTCATCTGCAAACAGTGACAGTTTTGCTTCCTCCTTTCCAATTCGGATGCCTTTTATTTCCTTTTCTTGTCTGATCACTGTGGCCAAAACTTCCAACACTATATTGAATAGAAGTGGTGGAAGTGGACAACCTTGTCTTGTTCCTGATATTAGTGGAAAAGGTTTTTATTTTTCCCCATTGATTATGATTTTGTTTGTAGGTCTCTCATATATGGCCTTTATTATATTGAGGAATGCTCCCTCTATTCCCACTTTGCTGAGTGTTTTTATCATGAATGGGTATTGTACCTTATCAAAAGCTTTTTTTACATATATTGATATGAAGATGTGATTTTTGTCTTTGCTTTTTTAAAAAATATATTTTATTGATTAAACTATTGCAGTTGTCCCATTTCCCCCCTTCATTGCGCTCCACCCTGTACACCCTCTCCCACTCACATTCCCCTTCTTTAGTTTGTGTCTATGTGTTATTAGTTCTTTTTGTGTCTGTGTGTGTGTTTCTGAAAAGGATTTTTTAAAAAATTATTCTTCAACTACAGTATTCTGTCTTTTACTCCCATCCCAGCCCACCCTGCCCCATGTTCCCCACCTCCCTCCCCTTTTCACCCCCATTAGTTGTTGTCTATGTGTCCTTTATACTAGTTCCTGTAAATCCTTCCCCTTTTCCCCTGAAATTCCCTCCCCTCTCCCCTCTGGTCACTGTCTATCTATTCTCTATTTCGGTGTTTTTGGTTATATTTTGCTTGCTTGTTTGCTTTGTTGTTTAGCTTTCTGTTAAAGGTGAGATCATATGGTATTTGTCTTTCACTGCCTGGCTTATTTCACTCAGCATAATGCTTTCCAGTTCCATCCAAGCCATTGCAAAGAGTAGGAGCTCCTTCTTTCTTTCTGCTGCATAGAATTCCATTGTGTACATGTACCATAATTTTTGATCCATTCATTTACTGATGGGCACCTAGGTAGCTTCCATCTTGTGGCTATTGTAAATTGTGCTGCTATGAACATTGGGGTGCATAGGTTCTTTTGGATTGGTATTTTAGGGCTCTTAGGATATAGTCCCAGCAGTGGAATTTCATGGTCAAAAGGCAGGTGGATTTTTATTTTTCTGAGAAAATTCCATACTGTTTTTCATAAAGGTTGTACCAGTCTGCATTCCCAGCAACAGTGAACTTGGGTCCCCTTTTCCCCACAACCTCTCCAACATTTGTTGTTTGTTGATTTGATTATGATAGCCATTCTGACTGGTGTAAGGTGGCATCTCATTGTGGTTTTAATTAGCATCTCTCTTATAGCTAGAGATATTGAGCATCTTTTCTTGTGTCTCTGGATTCTCTGCCTAGAGCAAGGAACATAAAGGAAAGAATAAAAAAATGGGATTTCATCAAAATAAAAAGCTCCTGCATGGCTAAAACAACCAGTATTAAAATAAAAAGGCAACCAACTGTGTGGGAAAACATATTTGCCAATGATACCTCAGACAAGGGTTTAATCTCCAAAATATACAAAGAACTTACATGACTCTGCTCTCAGAAGATAAATAACCCAATTATAAATGGGAAAAGGACTTGAACAGACACTTCTCCAAGGAGGATATACAGAGGATCCAGAGACACATGATTTTTTTAATATAATGTATTACATTTACTGATTTGCAAATATTGAGCCATCCTTGCATCCCTGGGATGAATCCCACTTGGTCAATGGTGGATGATCTTTTTAATGTATTGTTGGATACAATTTGCCAATATTTTGTTGAGGATTTTAGTGTCTATGTTCATCAACAATATTGGCTTGAAGTTTTCTTTCTTGTATCTTTATCTGGTTTTGGGTTTAGGATGATTCTGGCTTCATAAAAAGAGCTTTGTAGTCTTCCATCATTTTGTATTTTTTGGAATAGCCTGTGAAGAATAGGGGTTAGCTCTTCCTTAAATGCTTTGTAGAATTCTTTTGTGAAACCATCAGGTCCAGGGCTTTTGGGTGTCGGGATATTTTTGATTACTGCTTCAATTTCATTTGCTATTATTGGTCTATTCAGGCTTTCTGCTTCTTCCTCATTGAGTTTTGGAAGATTATATATATATATGCATATATATATATAATGAATATTTATTAATTGAACTTTTACAATACACAGTCATATACTACTTAACAGTAAGAGTAAGTTCTGATAAATATGTCTGGGATTTTTGTAGTGCACACATTATAGAGTGTAGTCTACTATACATCATGCTATAGTCTACTACACACCTAGGCTATATATGATATAAGTGACTGCTCCTAGACTACAAACCTGTACAACATATTACCATACAAAATGAGATTAAATCAAACAAAAAATGATGAAATCAAGAGACCTGATACATACAAGATGTATGAGGCTACTGGCATAATATGGAGTATTGTTTCATGTCACTTTTTTCTTATGTAGAAAAAATGTACTCTAATCATTCATATTTTTCTAGAAATGTGTCCATTTCCCCTAGGTTTTCAAATTTCTTGGCATATGGTTCTTTGTAGTAATTTCTTACAATCTCTTCTATTTCTGTAGTATTAGTTGTAATCTCTCCTCTTTCATTTCTGATTGTGTTTACTTGGGTTCTCTCTCTTTTTTTCTCGATGAGCCCTCTTAACGGCTTGTGTATTTTGTTTATGTTTTCAAAGTACCCACTCCTGGATTCACTGATTCTTAGATTTGTGATTTTCATCTCTATGTCATTTAATTCTGCTCTGATCTTGATTATTTCCTTCCTTCTACTTGCTCTTCGCTGTCTTTCTTGTTGTTCCTCAAGCTCCTGTAGGCATAGGGTTAGGCTGTTTGTTTGAAATGTTTCTATCTTTTTTAGGTAGGCCTGTATTGCTACAAACTTCCCTCTCATGACTGCCTTCACTGTGTCATAAGTTTTGGGTTGTTGTCCGTTCATTTTCATTTGTTTTGAGAAACTTTTTGATTTCTTCCTTAATTTCATTCTTGACCCATTCATTGTTTAATAGCATGCTATTCAATCTCCATAATTTTGTCTGTTTTGGGTCTTTTCTCTTGTGGTGGATTTTCAGTTTCAGTCCATTGTGGTTGGAGAAAGTGTTCAGGATGATTTTACTTTTCTTAACTTTGTTGAGGCTTGTTTTGTGTCCTATCATGTGGTCTATCTTTAAAAATGTTCCACGCACATTTGAAAAGAATGTGTATTTAGCTTCTTTGGGATGAAGGGCTCTTTCTATTTATCAGTTAAGTCCATTTCATCTGAAGCATTGTTCAATGCCACAATATCTTTGTTGATTTTATGTTTAGAAGATCTGTTTAATTTATGACAGTGGGGTGTTAAAATTCCCAACTATAATTGTGTTGCTGTCAATATCTTTCTTGATGTCTTTTAAGATTTTCTTGATATATTTGGGTGCTCCTATGTTGGGTACATATATATTTATGATGTTTATGTCTTCTTGATGAATTCTACCCTTGAGTATTATGAAGTGGCCTTCTGGGTCTGTTTTTATGGCCTTTTTTTTGAAGACTATTTTGTCTGATATGAGTATTGGTACCCCAGCTTCTTTTTCCTGACCATTTGTTTAGAAAATTTGTTTCCAGCCTTTCACTTTTAGTCTGTGATGGTCTTTTATCCTGAGATGGGTCTCTTGTAGGCAGCAAATGTGTGGGCCATGCTTTCTTATCTATTCAGCCATTCTGTGTCTTTTGATTGGAGCATTTAATCGTTTTATGTTTAAGGTTATTATTCATAGGTACTTATTCATTGTCATTTTTATACCTGTGTTTCTCATTGTCTCTTTCTTTTCCTAAAGCAGTTTCTTTAGCATCCCTTGCAGAGCTGGTTGGGTGGAGGTGTGTGCTTTTAGACTTTGTTTTTCTGTGAAGCTCCTTATTTGTCCTTCCATGTTAATTGTGAGCCTTGCTGGGTAAAGTGGCCTTGGTTTCAGGCCTCTGGTTTTCATTATTTGGAATATGTCTTGCCATTCTATTTGGGGTTGGAGCGTTTCCTTTGAGAAGTCAGCTGCTAGCCTTATGAGGGTTTCCTTGTATGTGACTTCCTGTTTCTATCTTGCTGTCTTTAAGATTTTCTCTTTGTTTTAGAATTTTGGCATTTTAATTATGGTGTGTCTTGGAGTGGGCCGCTTTGAGTTCCTCTAAATTGGGACTCTGTGTTTTGTGGAGTTGTGTGAATTTTCCTCTTGTCAAGTTAGTGAAGGTTTTCATTATTACTTTTTCACAGGTTTTCTGTTTCTTGGTCTTCTTTGCTCTTTCTGGTATCCCTATGATATGGCTATTATTCCATTTCATGTTGTCCTGCAATTCCCTTAGCACCTTGTCATTCTTTCTGAGTCTCTTTTGCTTTTCTTTCTCTATGTAGGTTTTTTTTTTTTTAAATCTTGTCCTCCAGTTCACTTATTTGTTCCCGGGCTTCATGCAGCCTGCTTGCAATTTCTTCTAGTGTGTTTTATATTTCTGAGGTTTTATAGTTCATTTCTTCCTGGTTTTTGTTTATAGTTTTTATCACCTTTTTCATGCTGATGTAGTTCTCACTCAGTTTCTTGTAGTTGTCTGTGAGTTCCTTGAGCATCTTTATAAACATTATTTTGAATTCTATATCTGATAGTTTTGTTACCTCCATTTCACTTAGCTCTTTTAGTTGGAAGTCTTCTATTCCTTTTGTTTGAATATTTTCATTTTGTCTCCCCATTTTAGGTGACTCTTTCTGTTTCTGTGCTTCCTGATGTTTAGCTTTACTAGCTGTCTTTGTAGGGTGAACTTCTATGATAGGAATTCTATGAGGTTCAGTGGTGTGGTCTCCTTGATCTCCTGGGCTGGATGCTGTGGGTTTGCCCTTTCTTCTGTTTGTGTGGGCTCTCTTGTTTTAGTTGGGTTTTTATCTTTGGCAGTTCCTTTGTTGGTGGTTTCTCTCCTCTAGCAGGTATACTGATGTTTGTAGCTCCCACCTATTCTTGCATGTGATCAGTGGCAGGTGGTAGGCAAAATGAATTAAGAGAGCAGGAGAGTATTTGATGGGGTTAAAGTACCATCAAGTAGAGAAGACATAGGAGATTCTTTGGATAAGTATAAGGTTAACTGTGATATTTCACCCAACTAGCCACTACTTACAAAAGGTGAAAGAAAGAAAGGACTCTTGTTAGAGGGGAGGATGATTGTGAGCTGAATCCAGAAAACAGAGCAAGGTTAGGTGACAAGGTATATTGAGAGTAAAAGATAAAAAGTAGGTTTAGTGTGAGAGATAATAGAGTAAACTACAGTAATAATAATGCTGAGGATGGAAGTGACATGGGCTAAGATCAGGGAGAGTTGCTGTGTGTTATGTACAATTGTATGGAACAACAATTATTTACAACAGTACTGGAACAACAATAATATGACCAGAAACATATAATTTGGGTAAGCAGAATAAAAGGCACCTGGTCAATAGTTGTGATGTGTGTTATTGGAACATGGGTGAAGTGAAAGAAGGAAAATTAAAGAGGTAATTAAAGCGACAATAAAGAGAGAATAAAAAAAAACAGTCAAAAAATGAAATTAAACAGAGAAAGAAAATGTGGAAAACTAGTTGTCTAACATGTTTTCATCCACAAATCTGGAGGCTGATGGGAAGATGGCGACGAAGTAAGATGGAGCTGTTGCTAGCTCCTGTACTCATGGGTGAAAATCCCGGCAAATCTATAGAGAAACAGCACAATAAACCATTGGTTACCCAGCAATTATGAAATTAAAAGACCAGAGATTGTGACTGACGCTGAAACACCAGACAGCGGCAGAGTCAGCTACTGGAGATGGGACACACGCGGCCCCTGTGCTGCTGCCAGAGCAACAGGCCTGGGAGCCGGGGAGTCAGGTACGGGAGCCGGACACTCCAAGCCCCTGTGTTGGTCCTGGGTGACAGAGGAGTCAGGCACCTGAGCTGGGACATTCCCAGCCCCTGTGCCGATGCCATAGCTACTGTCCCAGGCAACAGAAGAGTCAGTTGCAGGAGCTGGGACACCGGAGGCCCCTGTGACACCACCATAGAGACTGGCCTGGGAGCCCGGGAGCCAGCTATGGAAGCCGGGACATTCTCAGCCCCTGTGCCGCTGCCATAGCGATGGGACTGGACACCGGGGAGTCAGGTACAGAATCCGGGAAACTCCAAACCCCTGTGATGGACCTGGGAGGCAGAGGAGTTAGCTAAACAGCTGAGGCATTCTCAGCCCCTGTGCTGCTACCATAGCAATAGGTCTGGATGCTCGGGAGTCAGCTACGGGAGCCGGGACATTTTTGGCCCCTGTGCTGCTGCCGTAGCAACTGGCCTGGGCGCTTGAGGAGGCAGCTACTACAGCCGGGACATTCAGCAGTGGTAGGGGACCAACGTAGGGACCAGCGTGAGGACCAGCGTGAGAGTAGATGGAGACAAAGAACATCAAGAAACTTCAAGGAGTCTGCACCACTGAACTTCACAAGGATCATACCACAGAAGTTCACACCATAAAACCAGGGTTTCAGAACAGATCAATTTTAGAAGCAGAGACTAACAAGAAGAGTCTCAAACAATGGCAAGACAAAGAAACAATCCCCAAATGAAAGAAAAAGCAGAAACTTCAGAAAGAATGTTAGATGAAATAGAGGCTAATCAATTATCAGATAGTGAATTCAAAGCACTGGTTATTACGAAGTTCAAAGAGCTCACAGTGAACTACCAGAAACTACAGGGGAACTACAATGATCTTTCTGCAAACTACATCAACAAGAAAAAGGAAATGGAAACTATCAGCAAGGGACAAGAGGAAATGAAGAATACAATTTCTGAATTGAAGACCACAGTAGAAAGTTTCCAAAGTAGGATAGATGAAGCGGAGGATAGGATTAGTGAGATGGAGGACAAGGTAGAAAGCATCTCACAGAAAGAGCAAGAAAATGAAAAGAGGCTCAGAAAGAATGAAGAGGGATTGAGAGAAATGCAAGACAATATGAAACGTAATAATATCCGAATAATAGGAATACCAGAAGGAGAAGAAGAAGAACAAGGGATAGAAAACGTATTTGAACGAGTAATGAGAGAAAATTTTCCTAATTTGATAAGAGAAAAAGTCTCACAAATCCAGGAATCACTGAGAGTACCAATCAAGAGGAACCCAAGGAGGCCCACTGCAAGACACATCATCATCAAAATGGCAAAATGCCAAGACAAAGAGAGAATCTTAAAGGCAGCAAGGGAGAAAAAAGAAATAACATACAAGGGAGCCCCAATAAGGTTAGCTGCTTAATTCTCAATGGAAACACTCCAAGCAAGAAGAGAATAGCAAGAAATATTCCAAGTAATGAGAACCAGAGACCTACAGCCAAGGCTACTTTACCCAGCAAGGCTCTCAATCAAGATAGATGGCCAAATAAAGAGCTTCCAAGACAAAAGAAGCGTAAAAGAATATGCCTCCACCAAATCAGCTCTACAAGAAATACTAAAAGGACTGCTTTAAGGGAAGGAAGGATAAGAGGGAGACAGAGAGGAACACAGGTACAAAAATGGCAATGAATAAGTACCTATCAATAATAACCTTAAACGTAAATGGATTAAATGCTGCAATCAAAAGACACAGAATAGCTGAATGGATAAGAAAGCATGACCCTCACATGTGCTGCCTACAAGAGACCCACCTCAGGACAAAAGACCATCACAGACTAAAAATGAAAGGCTGGAAACAAGTTTTCCAAGCAAATGGACAAGAAAAAAAAAGCTGGGGTAGCAATTCTCATATCAGACAAAATAGACTTCAAAAAAAGGGCCATAAAGAGAGACCCAGAAGGTCACTTCATAATACTCAAGGGAAGAATCCACCAAGAAGACATTAACATTGTAAACATATATGCACCAAACATAGGGGCACCCAAATATATCAAGAAAATCTTAGAGGACTCCAAAAAGGTATTGACAGCAACGCAATTATATTAGGGGATTTGAACACCCAACTATCAAAAATGGACAGATCTTCCAAACAAAATATCAACAAAGTAATTGTGGTATTAAACAACACCCTAGATGAAATGGACTTAACTGATATATAGAGAGCCCTTCATCCCAAAGAAGCTAAATACACATTCTTTTCAAATGCACATGGAACATTTTCAAAGATAGACCACATGATAGGACACAAAAGGAGCCTCAACAAATTCAAGAAAATTGAAACATACCAAGCATTTTCTCTGACCACAAGGGACTGAAATTGGAAACCAACCCCGAAGGGAAAAACCCAATGCACCCAAAATCATGGAGACTGAATGATATGCTATTAAACAACAAATGGGTCAAGAATGAAATTGGGGAAGAAATCAAAAAGTTTCTGGAAACAAATGAAAATGATCTCACAACAACGGAAAAGTTACGGGAAACAGCCAAGGCAGTCCTGAGAGGGAAGTTTATAGCAATAAAGGCCTGCCTAAAGAAGATAGAAACATTTCAAACAAACAACCTAACCCTATGCCTGCAAGAACTCGAGGAACAACAACAAACACAGCCCAGAGCAAGCAGAAGAAAGGAAATAACCAAGATGAGAGCAGAACTAAATGACAAAAGAATAAAAGCACAATTCTAAGGTCAATGAATCCTGGTGTTGGTTCTTTGAGAAGATAAACAAAATAGACAAGCCTTTAAGTAGGCTCATCAAGAAAAGAAGAGAGAGGACACAAATAAACACAATCAGAAATGAAAGAGGAGAGATTACAACTGATACCACAGATATAGAAAGGATTGTGGAGATGCTGGGAAGATGGCGACGGAGTAAGATGGAGCGGATACTAGCTCCTGTACTCATGGGTGAAAATCCTGGCAGATCTATGGAGAAACAGCACAATAAACCATCGGTTACCCAGCATTTATGAAATTAAAAGACCAGAGATTGTGACCGACGCTGAAACAACAGACGGTGGCAGAGTCAGCTACCGGAGCTGGGTCTCACGCGGCCCCTGTACTGCCGCCAGAGCAACAGGCCTGGGAGCCGGGGCCTCAGGTACGGAAGCCGGACACTTCAAGCCCCTGTGACGGTCCTGGGAGACAGAGGAGTCAGGAACCAGAGCGGGGACACCCTTGTGCCGATGCCATAGCTACTAGCCTGGGCAACGGAAGGGTCAGTTGCAGGAGCTGGGACACCAAAGGCCCCTGTGACGCCGCCATAGAGACAGGCCTGGACCCTGAGGAACCAGCTACGGGAGCCGGGAAGCTCTCAAATCCTGTGTCCCTGCCATAGCGACGAGACTGGACCCGGGGAGCCAGGTACGGAAACCCAGACACTCCAAACCCCTGTGACGCAGCTGAGGAGCCAGCTACGGGAGCTGGGAAGCTCTCAAATCCTGGGCCGCTGCCATAGCGACAGGACTGGACGCCGGGGAGTCAGGTACGGAAGCCGGGACTCTCCAAACCCCTGTGACGCAGCTGAGGAGCCAGGTACGGGAGCCGGGAAGCTCTCAAATCCTGTGCCGCTGCCATAGCGAGGGGGCTGGACGCCGGGGAGTCAGGTACGGAAGCCGGGACTCTCCACACCCCTGTGACGCAGCTGAGGAGCCAGCTACGGGAGCCGGGAAGATCTCAAATCCTGTGCCGCTGCCATAGCGACGGGACTGGACGTCGGGGAGTCAGGTACGGAAGCTGGGACTCTCCAAGCCCCTGTGACGCAGCTGAGGAGCCAGCTACGGGAGCCAGGAAGCTCTCAAATCCTGTGCCGCTGCCATAGCGACGGGACTGGACGTGGGGGAGTCAGGTACGGAAGCCTGGACACTCCAAACCCCTGAGACAGCCCGGGGTGGCAGAGGATCCCTCTACGGGAACTGGGAGGGTCACAACCCCTGTGCTGCTGCCATAGCGAGGGGATTGGACACTGGGGAATCAGGTACGGGAGTTGGGACTTTCTAAGCCTCTGTGCCACTGCCATAGAGACAGGACTAGACGCCGGGGAGTCAGGTACGGAAACCGGGACACTCCAAGCCCCTGTGACGGCCCTGGGCGGCAGAGAGAGCCAGATACGGGAGCCAGGACATTCCCAGCCTCTGTGCCACTGCCCTAGTAACGGGCCTGGGTGCTTGAGGAGGCGGCTACTAGAGCCGGGACATTCAGCAGTGGTAGGCGACCAACGCAGAGACCAGTGCGAGGACCAGCGTGAGTGTAGGTGGAGACGAAGAACATCAAGAAACTTCAAGGAGTCTGTACCACTGAACTTCACAAGGAACATACCACAGAAGTTTACATCATAAAACCAGTGTTTCAGAACAGATCAATTTTGGAAGCAGAGACTAACAAGAAGAGTCTCAAACAATGGGAAGACAAAGAAACAATCCCCAAATGAAAGAAAAAGCAGAAACTTCAGAAAGAATGTTAGATGAAATAGACGCTGATCAACTATCAGACAGTGAATTCAAAGCACTGGTTATTACGAAGTTCAAAGAGCTCAAAGAGCTCACAGTGAGCTACCAGAAACTACAGGGAAATTATAATGATCTCTCTGCAAACTACAGCAACATCAAAAAGGAAATGGAAACCATCAGCAAGAGACAAGAGGAAATGAAGAATACAATTTCCGAATTGAAGTACACAGTTGAAAGTTTCCAAAGTAGGATAGATGAAGCGGAGGATAGGATTAGTGAGTTGGAGGACAGGGTAGAAAGCATCTCACAGAAAGAGCAAGAAAATGAAAAGAGGCTCAGAAACAATGAAGAGGGATTAAGAGAAATGCAAGACAATATGAAACGTAATAATATCCGAATAATAGGAATACCAGAAGGAGAAGAAGAAGAACAAGGGATAGAAAACGTATTTGAACGAGTAATGAGAGAAAATTTTCCTAATTTGATAAGAGAAAAAGTCTCACAAATCCAGGAATCACTGAGAGTCCCAATCAAGAGGAACCCAAGGAGGTCCACCTGAAGACACATCATCATCAAAATGGCAAAATTCCAAGACAAAGAGAGAATCTTAAAGGCAGCAAGGGAGAAAAAAGAAATAACATACAAGGGAGCCCCAATAAGGTTAGCTACCGACTTCTCAATGGAAACACTTCAAGCAAGAAGAGAATGGCAAGAAATATTTCAAGTAATGAGAACCAGAGGCCTACAACCAAGGCTACTTTACCCAGCAAGGCTCTCAATCAAGATAGAAGGCCAAATAAAGAGCTTCCAAGACAAAAGAAGTCTAAAAGAATATGCCTCCACCAAACCAGCTCTACAAGAAATACTAAAAGGACTGCTTTAAGGGAAGGAAGGATAAGAGGGAGACAGAGAGGAACACAGGTACAAAAATGGCAATGAATAAGTACCTATCAATAATAACCTTAAACGTAAATGGATTAAATTCTCCAATCAAAAGACACAGAATAGCTCAATGGATAAGAAAGCATGACCCACACATATGCTGCCTACAAGAGACTCACCTCAGGACAAAAGACCATCACAGACTAAAAGTGAAAGGCTGGAAACAAGTTTTCAAAGCAAACGGACAAGAAAAAAAGCTGGGGTAGCAATTCTCATATCAGACAAAATAGACTTCAAAAAAAAGGCTGTAAAGAGAGACCCAGAAGGTCATTTCATTATACTCAAGGGAAGAATCCACCAAGAAGACATTAACATTGTAAACATATATGCACCAAACATAGGGGCACCCAAATATATCAAGAAAATCTTAGAGAACTTCAAGAAAGATATTGACAGCAACACAATCATAGTAGGGGATTTGAACACCCCACTATCAAAAATGGACAGATCTTCCAAACAAATTATCAAAAAAGATATTGTGGCATTAAACAACACCCTAGATGAAATGGACTTAACTGATATATATAGAGCCCTTCATCCCAAAGAAGCTAAATACACATTCTTTTCAAATGTACATGGAACATTCTCAAAGATAGACCACATGATAGGACACAAAAGGAGCCTCAACAAATTCAAGAAAATTGAAATCATACCAAGCATCTTCTCTGACCACAAGGCACTGAAATTAGAAACCAACCCCAAAGAAAAAAACCCAAAGCACCCAAAAACATGGAGACTGAATGGTATGCTATTAAACAATGAATGGGTCAAGAATGAAATTAGGGAAGAAATCAAAACATTTCTGGAAACAAATGAAAATGATCGCACAACAACCCAAAAGTTATGGGACACAGCGAAGGCAGTCCTGAGAGGGAAGTTTATAGCAATACAGGCCTACCTAAAGAATATAGAAACATTTCAAACAAACGACCTAACCCTACGCCTGCAAGAACTTGAGGAACAACAACAAAGACAGCCCAGAGCAAGCAGAAGGAAGGAAATAACCAAGATTAGAGCAGAATTAAATGACATAGAAACTAAAAGCACAATTTTAAGGATCAATGAATCCAGGAGTTGGTTCTTTGAGAAGATAAACAAAATAGACAAGCCTTTAAGTAGGCTCATCAAGAAAAGAAGAGAGAGGACACAAATAAACACAATCAGAAATGAAAAAGGAGAGATTACAACTGATACCACAGAAATAGAAGAGATTGTAAGAAATTACTATGAAGAACTGTATGCCAAGAAATTTGAAAACCTAGGGGAAATGGACACATTTCTAGAAAAATACAATCTTCCAAAACTCAGTGAAAAAGAAGCAGAAAATCTAAATTCACCAATAACAGCAAAAGAAATTGAAGCAGTAATCAAAAAACTCCCATCACACAAAAGCCCTGGACCAGATGGTTTCACAGGAGAATTCTACAAAGCATTTAAGGAAGAGCTAACCCCTATTCTCCACAGACTATTTCAAAAAATTCAGAAGAATGGAAAACTCCCAAATTCTTTTT
This sequence comes from Artibeus jamaicensis, assembly GCF_021234435.1. Taxonomy (NCBI): domain Eukaryota; kingdom Metazoa; phylum Chordata; class Mammalia; order Chiroptera; family Phyllostomidae; genus Artibeus; species Artibeus jamaicensis. The sequence continues at coordinate 166,914 of NW_026521197.1, read as the reverse complement.
ATGAAGCCAGCATCATCTTAATTCCAAAACCAGATAGAGACACAACAAAGAAAGAAAACTTCAGGCCAATATCGCTGATGAACATAGATGCTAAAATCCTCAACAAAATATTGGCAAATCGCATCCAACAACATATCAAAAAGATCATACACCATGATCAAGTAGGATTCATCCCAGGAATGCAAGGATGGTTCAATATTCGCAAATCAGTAAATGTAATACATCATATAAACAAAAGCAAAGACAAAAATCACATGATCATATCAATAGATGCAGAAAAAGCTTTTGATAAGGTACAACACCCATTTATGATAAAAACACTCAGCAAAGTGGGAATGCAAGGAGCATTTCTCAAAATAATAAAGGCCATATATGAGAGACCTACAGCCAATATCATACTCAACGGGAAAAAACTAAAAGCTTTTCCACTAAGATCAGGAACAAGACAAGGTTGTCCACTTTCACCACTTCTATTCAATATAGTATTGGAAGTTTTAGCCACAGCGATCAGGCAAGAAAAGGAAATAAAAGGCATCTAAATAGGAAAGGAGGAAACAAAACTGTCACTGTTTGCAGATGACATGATAGTGTACATGGAAAATCCTATAGACTCTACCCAAAAACTCCTCAAACTAATTGATGAGTTTGGCAAAACAGCTGGTTATAAAGTCAATATCCAGAAATCAAAGGCATTTTTGTATACCAACAGTGAATCAGCAGAAGCAGAAATAAAGAGAAAAATCCCATTTGATATAGCAAAAAGAAAAATAAAATATCTGGGAATAAACCTAACCAAGGAGGTAAAAAACCTGTATGCAGAAAACTACACAGCCCTGAAGAACGAAATCAAGGAAGACACAAACAAATGGAAACATATACCTTGTTCATGGATCGGAAGAATTAACATTATCAAAATGTCCATACTACCCAAAGCAATATACAGATTCAATGCAATACCTATTAAAGTACCAATGGCATATTTCACAGACATAGAACAAACACTTCGAAAATTTATATGGAACCATAAACGAGCTCGAATAGCAGCTGCTCTTTTGAGAAAGAAGAACAAAGTAGGGGGGATCACAATACCTGATATCAAACTGTATTACAAGGCCACTGTAATCAAAACAGCCTGGTACTGGCATAAAAACAGGCACATAGACCAATGGAACAGAACAGAGAGCCCAGAAATCAACCCAACTCTCTACAGTCAATTAATATTCGACAAAGGGGGCAGTAACATAAAATGGAGTAAAGATGGCCTCTTCAACAAATGGTGTTGGGAGAACTGGACAGCTACATGCAAAAAAATGAAACTTGAGCACAGACTTACACCATACACCAAAATAAATTCAAGGTGGATAAAAGACTTATATGTAAGTCATAACACCATTAAAGTCCTAGAGGAGAACATTGGCAAGAAAATCTCAGATATTTCACGCAGCAACTTCTTTACTGATATGTCCCCTAGAGCAAGGAATGTAAAGGAAAGAATAAACAAATGGGATCTCATCAAAATAAAAAGCTTCTGCATGGCTAAAGAAAACAGTATTAAATTAGCAAGACAACCAACTGTATGGGAAAACATATTTGCCAATGATACCTCAGACAAAGGTTTAATCTCCAAAATATACAAAGAACTTACACGACTCCACTCTAAGAAGACACCCAACCCAATTAGAAAATGGGAAAAGGACTTGAACAAACACTTCTCCAAGGAGGACATACAGAACATTCAGAGACACATGAAGAGATGCTCAATATCATTAGCTATCAGAGAGATGCAAATTAAAACCACAATGAGATACCACTTTACACCAGTCAGGATGGCTATCATAAACAAAGCAACAAACAACAAATGTTGGAGGGGTTGTGGGGAAACGGCGTCCTTAGTTCACTGTTGGTGGGAGTGCAGACTGGTACAACCATTATGGAAAACAGTATGGATTTTTCTCAGAAAAATAAAAATCGACCTGCCTTTTGACCCAGCAATTCCACTGCTAGGATTATATCCTAAGAATCCTAAAACATCAATATCAAAGAACCTATGCACCACAATGTTCATAGCAGCACAATTTACAATAGCCAAGAGTTGGAAGCAACCTAGGTGCCCATCAGTAAATGAATGGATCCAAAAATTGTGGTACATATACACAATGGAATTCTATGCTGCAGAGAGAAAGAAGGAGCTACTACCCTTTGCAACAACATGGATGGAACTGGAAAGCATTATGCTGAGTGAAATAGGCCAGGTGCTGAAAGACAAATACCATATGATCTCACCTTTAACAGGAAGCTAAACAACAAAACAAACAAGTAAGCAGAAAAAAAACCCCAAAAAACAAAGACACTGAAATAGAGAACAAGGGGATAGTGACCAGAGGGGAGAAGGAAGGGAAGTTAAGGGGAAAAAAAGGGGGAGGGATTTGGAGGAACAAATAGGAAGGACACAGGGACGAGAACTAAGGGGGGAGGAAATGGGAGGGAGGTGGGGAGCAAGGGGCAGGGGAGGCTGGGATGGGAAAAATAGACAAAAAACTGTACTTGAAAAATAACTAAATAAAATTTAAAAAAAAAAGAAAGACAAAGCAAATAATCATTCCAATAGCTTCATAAAACCCATAAGTTAATTTTTAATAAAAATTAAACAACAGTAAAAAATAATAAAAAAAAATAAAATAAAAAAAAATAAAAAAATAAAAAAAAAAGAAAGGATTGTAAGAAATTACTATGAAGAACTGTATGCCAAGAAATTTGAAAACCTAGGGGAAATGGACACATTTCTAGATAAATGCAATCTTCTAAAACTCAGTGAAAAGAAGCAGAAAATCTAAATATGGCACTAACAGCAAAAGGAATTGAAGCAGTAATCAAAGAACTCCCATCACACAAAAGCCCTGGACCAGATGGTTTTACAGGAGAATTCTACAAAGCATTTCAGGAAGAACTAACCCCTATTCTCCACAGCCTATTCCAAAAAATCCAGAAGGATGGAAAACCCCCAAATTCTTTTTATGAAGCCAGCACCATCTTAATTCCAAAAGCAGATAGAGACAGAACAAAGAAAGAAAACTTCAGGCTAATATTGCTAATGAACATAGATGCTAAAATCCTCAACAAAATATTGGCATATTGCATCCAACAATATATCAAAAGATCATACACCAAGACCAAGTGGGATTCACCCCAGGGATGCAAGGATGGTTCAATATTCACAAATCAGTAAATGTAATACATCACATAAAGAAAAGCAAAGACAAAAATCACATGATCATATCAATAGATGTGGAAAATCTTTTGATAAGGTACAACACCCATTTATGATAAAAACACTCAGCAAAGTGGAAATACAGGGAGCATTTCTCAAAATAATAAAGGCCATATATGAGAGACCTACAAACAAAATCATAATCAATGACATAAAACTAAAAGCTTTTCCACTAAGATCAGGAACAAGACAAGGATGTTCACTTTCACAACTTCTATTCAATATAATATTGGAAGTTTTAGCCACAGCGATCAGGCAAGAAAAGGAAATAAAAGGCATCCAAATTGGAAAGGAGGAAGCAAAACTGTCACTGTTTGCAGATGACATGATAGTGTATATGGAAAATCCTATAGACTCTACCCAAAAACTGCTTGAACTAATTAATGAATTTGGCAAAAAAGCTGGTTGCAAAGTCAATACCCAGAAATCAAAGGCATTTTTGTATACCAACAATGAATCTGCAGAAGCAGAAATCAAGAAAAAAATCCCATTCGATATAGCAAAAAGAAAAACAAAATATCTGGGAATAAACCTAACTAAGGAGGTAAAAAACCTGTATGCAGAAAACTACACAGCTCTGAAGAAAGAAATGAAGGAAGACACAAACAAATGGAAACATATACCTTGTTCATGGATTGGAAGAATTAACATCATCAAAATGTCCATACTACCCAAAGCAATATACAGATTCAATGCAATACCTATTAAAGTACCAATGGCATATTTCACAGACATAGAACAAACACTTCAAAAATGTATATGGAACCATAAACGACCCTGAATAGCAGCTGCTCTTTTGAGAAAGAAGAACAAAGTAGGAGGGATCACAATACCTGATATCAAACTGTATTACAAGGCCACTGTAATCAAAACAGCCTGGTACTGGCATAAAAACAGGCACATAGACCAATGGAACAGAACAGAGAGCCCAGAAATCAACCCAACCCTCTACAGTCAATTAATATTCGACAAGGGGGCAGTAACATAAAATGGAGTAAAGATGGCCTCTTCAACAAATGGTGTTGGGAGAACTGGACAGCTAAGTGCAAAAAAATGAAACTTGAGCACCAAATTACACCATATACCAAAATAAATTCAAGGTGGGTAAAAGAGTTAAATATAAGCCATGACACCATTAAAGTCCTAGAGGAGAACATTGGCAAGAAAATCTCAGATATTCCACGCAGCAACATTTTTACGTATATGTCCCCTAGAGCAAGGAATATAAAGGAAAGAATAAACACATGGGATCTCATCAAAATAAAAAGCTTCAGCATGGCTAAAGAAAACAGTATTAAGTTAAAAAGACAACCAACTGTATGGGAAAACATATTCGCCAATGATACCTCAGACAAAGGTTTAATCTCCAAAATATACAAAGAACTTACATGACTCCACTCTAGGAAGACATCAAACCCAATTAAAAAATGGGAAAAGAACTTGAACAGAGACTTCTCTAAAGAGGACATAGAGAATATCCAGAGACACATGAAGAGATGCTCAATATCGTTAGCTATCAGAGAGATGCAAATTAAAACCACAATGAGATACCACTTTACACCAGTCAGGATGGCTATCATAGACAAAGCAACAAACCACAAATGTTGGAGAGGGTGTGGGGAAAAGGGGACCTTAGTTCACTGTTAGTGGGATTGCAGACTGGTACAACCATTATGGAAAACAGTATGTAATTTTCTCAGAAAAATAAAAATTGACCTGCCTTTTGACCCAGCAATTCCACTGCTAGGATTATACCCCAAGAATCCTAAAACATCAATTTCAAAGAACCTATGCACCACAATGTTCATAGCAGCACAATTTACAATAGCCAAGAGTTGGAAGCGACCTACGTGCCCATCAGTAAACGAATGGATCCAAAAATTGTGGTACATATACACAATGGAATTCTCTGCAGCAGAGAGAAAGAAGGAGCTACTACCTTTTGCAACAACATGGATGGAACTGGAAAGCATTATGCTGAGTGAAATAGGCCAGGCATTGAAGGACAAATACCATATGATCTCACCTTTGACAGGAAGCTAAAGAATAAAACAAACAAGCAAACAGAATAAAAACAAAGACACTGAAATAGAGAACAAGTGGGCAGTGACCAGGGGGGAGAGGGAAGGGAACTTAAGGGGAAAAAGGGGGAGGGATTTTGAGGAACAAGTATGAAAGACACAGAGATGAGGATGGGGGGGGGAATGAGAGGGAGGGGGGAGACCGGCTGGGGGGGGTACGGTGGGATGGGAGAAATAGATAAAAAAAAATGTACTTGAAAAGTAACTAAATAAAATTTAATATTAAAAAAATTAAAAAGCTTCTGCATGGCTAAAGAAAACAGTATTAAATTAGCAAGACAACCAACTGTATGGGAAAACATATTTGCCAATGATACCTCAGACAAAGGTTTAATCTCCAAAATATACAAAGAACTTACACGACTCCACTCTAAGAAGACACCCAAGTCAATTAAAAAATGGGCCAAGGACTTGAAGAGACACTTCTCCAAGGAGGACATACAGAACATTGAGAGGCACATGAAGAGATGCTCAATATCGTTAGCTATCAGAGAGATGCAAATTAAAACCACAATGAGATACCACTTTACACCAGTCAGGATGCCTATCATAAACAAAGCAACAAACAACAAATCTTGGAGAGCTTGTGGGGAAAAGGGGACCCAAGTTCACTGTTGGTGGTTTGCAGACTGGGACAGGCATTATGGAAAACATTATCGAATTTTCTCAGAAAAATAAATATCGACCTGCCTTTTGACCTAGCAATTCCACTGCTAGGATTATATCCTAAAAATCCTAAAACACCAATATCAAAGAACCTATGCACCACAATGTTCATAGCAGCACAATTTACAATAGCCAAATGTTGGAAGCAACCTAGGTACCCGTCAGGAAATGAATGGATCAAAAAATTGTGGTACATATACACAATGGAATTCTATGCAGCAGAGAGAAAGAAGGAGCTACTACCTTTTGCAACAACATGGAGGGAACTGGAAAGCATTATGCTGAGTGAAATAGGCCAGGTGCTGGAAGACAAATACCATATGATCTCACCTTTAACAGGAAGCTAAACAACAAAACAAACAAGCAAGCAGAAAAAAAAAACAAAAACCAAAGACACCGAAATAGAGAACACTGGGACAGTGGCCAGAGGGGAGAAGGAAGGGAAGTTAACGAGAAAAAGGGGGAGGGATTTGGAGGAACAAATAGGAAGGACACAGGGATGAGAACTAAGGAGGGTGGAAATGGGAGGGAGGTCAGGAGCGGGGCGGGGGGGGAGGCTGAGATAGGAGAAATAGACAAAAAAAAACTGTACTTGAAAAATAACTAAATAAAATTAAAAAAAGAAAATGTGGAAAACTAAACATGAAGAAGATAAATGGAAAAAAGTAATGAGAACAGTAAAAATAATAAAAAGATAATAATAATACACATAAACAATAAAATCTCAGCTCCATGGGATGGCCAAGTGACATTTGCCTCAGTTTCTCAGTTTTTGTGGTTAACCTTTTGCTCCCGCTTTGATCTTTCTCTGGACACTTTGTAACTCCACGTCCCATTGTTTCATCTCAGGGGAAACAAAGAAAGAAAAAAGAAGAGAGGATCTAAAAAGAAAAACAAATATTAAGCCTCCTGTTGACTTTAAACCTGTTCAGTGAGTTCTACTGGTCTTCCTAAATTCCACAGGAAGGGGGGAGGATAGGCTTTGCTTTTTTCTCTTCCTATGGTTTTGAGAGGATGGGGACTAGGTCTGAGTTATAATATTCACAGTTTCCTGGCCTCTACTGGCCCAGGTCCTCTGTGAGCTTCCAGGCTCAAATCAGCCCCTTAGTCTCTGGGCCCACAGCATGAGTCAGTCTTGTGCTTGAGTCAATCTTGGGCATAAGTGAATCTTGGGTGTGAGTCAATCTTGGGCGTGAGTCAATCTTGGCCGAGAATCTTAAGACAAGTGGGGTGCCTGATTTTGCTTAGCTGTGCTGTCAGTCTGTGGGTTGGAGCAGCTGAAATCTTCCTCTTGGCGATCCAGCTAGTGCTGAGTTTCTTATGAAGTAGGTCTCAAGAATCACTTGTCTTTCTACATCGCCCAGCTTTCCAACCCGTCTGGAGTCTATCCAAGTCAAGCTCCCATATGGCCCCACTCCTCCCTTCTCCCGGTGTAGCCTAGGACCCCAATTTCTCTGGTGCTGAGGTCCACAGCCAATGGATGTATATTGTGTCTTTGTGTCTCCTACTTTGTCTCTATTCCTCTGAGCAACTCCCAGCATTCAGGTCCCTTCTGGTGCCAGGCTTCCCTCCCTGCTCTGGTAGGGGAGGGAGCTAGTTCTCTAACATTCCTGCCCATATCAGCAGCAGGTGCTGGATCAGAGGCCATAGCAGCCTTGGTCCCCACACAGATTCTAGGCACCTTACTGTCCCATAGCAATCTCCTTACCATCTGTTTTACAATGTGCTCTGCAATTTTTTGCCTCCAAACTCCATATAAGCTGGGATTCCATTGGCTGTTCATGCTGTTCCTCAGAAGATCAGCCAGGTGTTCCAGCTGGGCACAGGGAGAAATGGGCTCTGCTCCCACCTACCTCACTGCCATCTTCTCCTAACAGTGTCATTAAATGTTGTGTAGGTTTATAATTTCAGTAGTATACTAGATGCTCTATCTAATTAAAGAGTTGTCATCTTGGGGTCTGACACTTTGGAGACCTCACAAAGTTGAGGCTTAAATGCCATAGCTTCTGAATAGACTTGACACCCAGAGACAGCTGTGTACAAAGGTGGGGCTGTTTTAAGTTCACGTGTACCCATACAATACAGATGGTCTCAGAGACACATTCCGTTGTTGGACACTGGCAATGAGCCATGTTTCTTTTCTCTTTTTTTTTTCTTCTTTTTTTTTAATTTATTTTTTAAAATTGATTATGCTGTTACAGTTGTTCTATTCCCCCCTTCATTCCCCTCCACCCTGCCCTCCATCCCCACCATTACCCCCCTTTAGTTTATGTCCATGTGTCCCAAGTCCTTTAGGTTCTATATTTCCCATGCTATTCTTGCCCCCCCCCCATCTATTTTCTATCTACTGTCTATGCTACTTATTTTCTGTACCTCCTCCCCCCATCTCCTCCTCCCACTCCCCTGTTGCTAACCCTCCTTGAGATCTTCATTTCTATGTTTCCACTCCTGATCTAGCTGTTCTTTTAGTTTGCTTTTGTTGTAGGTGTGGTTGTTAATAACTGTGAGCTTGTTGTTCTTTCACTGTTCATGTTTCTTTAACTTCTTTTTCTTAGATAAGTCCCTTTAACATTTCATAGAATAAGGGCTTGGTGATGATGAACTCCTTGAATTTGATCTTATCTGAGAAGCACCTTATCTGTCCTTCCATTCTAAATAAAAGTTTTGCTGGATAGAGCAATCTTGGTTGTAGGTCTTTAGATTTCATGACTTGGAATATTTCTTTCCAGCCCCTTCTTGCCTGTAAGGTCTCTTTTGAGAAATCTGCTGACAGTCTGATGGGGACTCCTTTGTAGGTGACTGTCCCCTTAGCTCTTGCTGCTTCTAGGATTCTCTCCTTCATTTTAATTTTGGCTAATGTAATTATGATATGCCTTGGTGTGTTTCTTCTTGAGTCCAACTTTTTTGGTACTCTCTGGGCTTCTTGGATTTCTTGGAAGTCTATTTCCTTTGCCAGATTGGGGAAATTTTCTTTTATTATTTGTTCAAATAGTTTTTCCACTGGTGGTTGTTTCTTTCCCCCTTCTGGTACCCCTATAATTCGGATATTGGAGCGTTTAAAGATGTCCTGGAGGTTCCTAAGACTCTCCTCATTTCTTTGAATTCTTGCTCCTTGACTCTTTTCTGTTTGGCCATTATTTGCTTTCTTCTGGGCCACTTCATTGATTTGAGTCCCAGTTTCCTTTTCATCTCTATGGGTTTTCTGTGGAATTCCATTCATTTCCCTTAGTTTAGCCTTCATATGTTTCTCTAATTTGTGGCTATAATCAACCAGATCTGTTAGGAACCTGATGACCAGTGTTTTAAACTGTGCGTCTGAGAGTTTTGCTATTTCTTCGTCGCTTAGATTTATCTCTGGGGCTCTGAGGTCTTTCTGCGACATTTTTGGTCTGTTCTGGCCCTTTAAGCGGGAGAAGCGGTGCCTTGGACTCCCAGGTCGCTGGGTTGTGACGCTGTATGTGGGGGCGTGGTCAGAGCGGGGATATGGCGGCGCCCTCTACTGCCGCAAGCCACGGGGACTGCCGGGCCCCATCCAAGCGCCCACTCCCTCGCCTGTCTGCTCGCCCACAGATAGGCAACCGCAGTCAACACACAGCCCCGCCTCTCCACTGTCTCCTCAGCAGTAGCTCACCCGGTGGGTTGCTCGGTCGCTCACTAGGTCCAATCCTGGGTTTGGAACCCGTGCGTCTGGATTCGCGCCTGGGTCCCTCCTACCGGAGTCCTGTGCAACCCCTCACGAGACGCCGGTTTCGCCCCTTACCGGTTGGGCTGAAGAATTTGCTGTTACCGGACTTCCAAAAAGTTCAATTTTCCGTGTTCTGGTTGTGTTTTCTGATGCTCATATTTAGTTGTCCCTAAACTTGGTTGTGTGAGGAGGTAGGGCACATCCATCTATACCTCCATCTTGGCGGAAGTCTGTTTCTTTTCTCTTAAGATGCACCCTTACCTGTTTCTTCTTGAACATTAGATGAAATGCGTACCAAGTGATATGTATTGTCTGTGGACTGTTGGGCTCACAGTCCCCACTCACTGTCCCTCTACCTCTGAGGCTGAGTTCAGAAGTAAATCTTTTCTTGATGTGGTTATATTTGGAGGTGGGGTCTTTGGGAATTGATTAGGTCATGAATGTAGAGTCCTTATGAATAGGATTCATGTTCTTATTATAGAGACCACAGAGTGCTCTCTTATCTCTAATGTCTGCTGAGGACCCAGGGAGCAAGCTCACCAGACGCTGCAGCTGCCAGCACGTTGACCTGGTCTTTTAAGTTTCTAGACCTGTGAGAAATAATTGTTAGTTGTCTACCACCCAGTCTATGGTATTCTATTGGTAGCTCAAAAGGAGGAAGACAGGCATTTAGCTAATTTTTAAATTTGTATAGTTACTTCGTGTGATAAGATAAGAAAGTCTTGATTAATTGTCTGCATTCAATGGTCTCTGTGAAGTCAGGGAAAGCTATTTCACTGTCTTTGTGCTCTTTGTTCCATGAGCAATGGCTGGGACATTGAATCTACTCCATTAACATTGTCACGTTTATTCTCGAATACTTGATCTACTGGAATAAGAATTTTACCGATGAGTTTTGATGAACTTTTTCTATATTAAATTTATGTGCATATTTGCTACAAACATTTGTTCTTCTTTGATATTTGTTAGAAATTTTTAATGTTATTTATGCTATAATGATAGGTGTTCTTACATAAATATGTTATATTTTGATATTCTTTCACTTTTTGATTTCTTCTATCTAAGACTGATGTGTCTTAGAAAATTTCATTTTCTTCTTAAAAGATTGTATTAATTATAATGGCTAAGGTTTTTTAAATGGCTTAAGCATTTTTTTAATCCCATATAGAATTTATTTTATGAAGAAAAAATATCAAAGCTTATTTCTTCTAAATAGATAAAATAATTTGTTTTATGATTCCTTATATTAATAATTAAATACTTTGTATTTACTGTGTCAAATTTTATACACCTACGAGTTCAGAGTTAGGGCTGTTTCTCCTTGTTCTCTTCATGCCTCTTCTGTTAGTTCAGAAATAACGTGACTGAGTGTTTCTTTTCATGTGGACTGTGGTCACTCTCTAGAGTTCAGTTGATTGTGGGGCATTTAAGGAGGGTACAATATTAGTATGTTCATATGAATGGTGCCTAAAAGGGATGGCTAGGATATTAGGCTGTTCTGAGTTCTCCTTTTTGTTTTTTCCCATGTAGATAAAGGACTATATAGACAAGTCTCTCCAGCGACATTGTCAGACTTGTTAAATGGCAACTTAGGGCTCACAGAGGGAGGCAGAAGAAGGTCAGTCCAGTTAAGATGCTTTTATTTTCTAATTGTTGTTGAAGCTAATATATAGAAGTGCAACTGAATAATTCTTTGGACCTTGAATTTTAGTAACTTGGTAAATTCACTTTCTATTTCTAGTAATCTCTGAAGGTTCCTAGTGTTTCCTATGACATAATCATGTCTACAGAAAAGGATGGTTTAATTCTTAGGAGATAGAGGAGTACTTAGCTCATCAATTTCCTTGAGGCATTTCAGCAGTTTGTGTTTTTCCTATACTTTGCCCATTTCATCTATATTACCAGATTCATTGAGTTAGCATTTTGTCTAACTATAATTGCTTAATCTTTAAATTTTATTTATATTTATTAATTTTATATTTGACTTCACTTGGAAGATGTTTTCAATCCATAGCCCACAGTAGCCTGTAAGTGTCCTTGTTTCACTGAGATAATGTGGGAAATCGTTCCAGTCTTGTTTACTCAGATTGAATTGGCTTTGAGGATACTAATTTTATTTTATTTTTTCCGCATTAAAAAATTAATTTTATTGGGGTGACATTGCTTAATAGGATTATGTAGGTTTCAAGTATACATTTCTATGACACATGCTCTTCATATTGCTTTATGTCCTCACTACCCTAAGTCAACTTTTCTTTTCTTAAATTAGGTTTTATTCATTTATTTTTAGAGAAAGAGGAAGGGAGAAAGAAAGAGAGGTTGAGCATCAGTTAGTTGCCTCCATACTTCCCCAACCAAGGACCTGGGCCACAGCCCAGTCGTGTTCCCTGGCTGAGAATAGAATCGTTGAACTTTAGTTTTGTGGAATAACACCCAACCCACTAAGACCAATCAGGGATAAAGTCAAATCCTCTGTTGCCATGTTATTGACCCCCTTTCCTCTGTATGAGGGATCTTTATGATGTTTATCTGCTTTTATTTGTGATATTAATACTTTGGCTTTTCTCTCTTACCTGTTTAGGTACCAACTTTTGGCTGTTTTCCTTTTCTTTGTTTCTATTTTATTGATTTTTAAAAATCTTACCTTCATTATGTCCTCCCATTACATACTTATGTATAAACTGTTTTCATTTCATTAGAGAGCTTTATTATGCTACTTCATGCTTTTGGGATTGAAGTTTTGACATCAACTGTGACATAAAGGGCACTTGTGATGCCATTAAACTGTGTCTGTATGAAAATGCAATGATCTCCAGTGGTTTTCTTCCCAATGAGCTGCATGTGAGCACTGTGTTAGGGAATTACTGAATCTCCAATTCAAGTTTTCAAAAGAGGATGTTGGGATTAGGCTTCTGCCAAAGTCACCAGGCTTCAAATATTCATATAGTAGACCCTTCTGAGAAAGTCTGAGCACTTGCACTATGGGGTCCCAATGGCACTGCATGAATAACCTTCCATTTAAGTCCCCCGGAGGCAGCATTCTTTCTTTCTTGTTATATACTTGGGTGTGAGAGAGAGAATAATGGATTAGGTGTGATTTGTAGAATTCTGTAATGGTCATGGACCATGTTATTTCCATCTATTTGCCAGATTGCTGTACACTTTGTATTTTAGCTAGATTGAACCATAGTAGTTGACTAAAAATGTTTACTATAGCTCTCACATTGTTCTTTAAGAAACTCTTATGATGTTATCAATGTAACAGCTTCACTAATGTAGAGTATGTTTGTATCTAAATTTCCTTTCCAAACATGACAATAGATATGGCTTATAGAGAATTATTATGGATTATTGCATATTTTGAGGCAATATTTGTATTTGTTAATATTCACAGTGTATCATTCTAATTGGGGTATATAAATTGAGATTCTCCACTAATGTAATTGTGGTTGGATCTGGCAAACATCTATAGTTCATATAAAAAGGAAGCATTAGTAGTTCTTTTCATTCAGCAGGAAGAATGTGGAGAATTGAATTTACGCATGTATTTGTTCTCAAGTTATGAGTACTAATTTAGTCCAGAGTAACCTTATCATATCAGATAGTTTTTCTAAATTAAGGATATCTTTTCCATTTTTGCCACTAAACTCAAGAGAAGAACAGTGCTTACATGTACCCTTTAAATCTTAGAAGTAATGTGTGTAACATTTTGGGTGTCTAGATTTCATCCATTTCTTTGTTAAGCTGGAAACCACTATCTACTGGTGGGCTTAACACATAGTTAAAATCTTCAGCTGGTACACATAGGTATTTAACATCTCCTTATCTAAGGCCCTTAGGCAATACATGTGGATGTGGAGATGCTCAGTGGAGCCCATAGTAAACCATGCTAGGGAAATTACAGTGGAAGCCATCACAGACTTGATGTAGAGGCAGGCTCTTGTTGGAAAATAATTCCTGTCTTGTAGAAAGTAACTCACTTGATACTAGGCTGAAAATAAAGAACTGAATTAATGGACTAGAAGTCATAATGATTCTGCTGACATGGATTCACGCCTTCGGTACTACACAGCTGTGATTACTTGTCCATTCAGTAGTTAAAAGATCAACTTCAGTAAATCCCCCAAGCCCTCACTTCTCTACTTCTGAGCTCTGGGTCTCTACATCTAGCAGGGCCATGCAAAATTTGGCATCCCTGGGTCACACTGGAAGAAGAATTGTCTTGGGTCATACATTATATACAGAAATAATAATGTGAAGCTTATGAGCGAAAAAAGGTTTTAAGTAACTTTATGATTTTGTGTTGGGCTACATTCATAGCCATCCTGGGCTGCACCTTGCCTGGGAACAACAGTAACACTCCTGGCAGTAAGGACCTTTTTTCTAAGGATATGGCTGATAAAGGGACTCAAGACTGGTTCTCTCTTCATTTGGGCTTAAATAAGGTTTGCCTTACCTAAAGATTTCCTAAAATGAAACCCGTAAATTTTTATTCATTTTATTTAATTGTTTCTTTTCAAAGCAAAGGCTTTTCATCTAATTTTCTGTGTGTTATTCTTTCTTGGCGAGACCCAAATCTTTTTCTCTGAGGATCGATGTAGGGGAAAAACTGCCATTACTTCATTTGAATTTGTACCAAATATTCTAACAATGTAATCTATAAAGACCTTACATTCCCTTTTCTTTAGAGTAGAAATGACATAAAAAGCCAGAGAGGCTGGGTCTGCCCATAAATGTGGAAGAATTAATTTTTTCTGATAGAAATACCTGAGAGATTTCTGGAAACTCAACTTTGTGCCTAAGCTGGAGTCTATCTTCAAGTAATCTCTGATTCTTCAGATGTTTCCTTGTATATTGTCCTCAGCATAGATATCTCTCACTGCTTGTAGAAACATGTGTAAAGTCCCAATTTTCTGGGATGAAGTTGGGGAGAGGAAGAGACATACTTTTAATTAGGAAAAAGGGATCTTTAGGGATATGCTGCTTGAGTGACTGAAAGGCTAAAGAGTTGTATTTCCTGAGAGAACGCCCAGACACTGGCTATTTGAAGAAAATAAATCCCAGCAGTTGTCTTGTTAGCTACAGAGATTAATTGTCAGAGACACAAATGCTGTCCTAAGTCACCATGGGAAAGTACTTTTTGTTTACCTTACCACAATCGGCTGAGGAGAAGTACATTGAAGTAACTACTTTCAGTGTTTTAAAATTTCTGGGGTTTTTGCATTGGCTCATAATGGATTTGACCAAGTTAATTTCCACAAATTCAGCCAGTTTTTCTTAGCTATAAGAACACAGCATCGTTGTTTTTCTGTGAAGGGATTTTCTCAGCAGGTGAGAGTGTTCAAGTATTTTACAAGTACATATTTATGTTTTATTTAAGTGTCTTTATATCCTAGATATCTGTGTTGGATACTGCAACCCTTGTGTGAAAGACTGAGGTGATGGGGAGTCTGTGTGGACACATGGGTAGTGTGGCCACATGAAGCTATTTGCACATCTACTGATTTGTATACATTGCTCAGTGTTCCATGGTCACACATAGATACATGAGGTACCCACAGTCACTGCCAATGAAAGAAGCACTGATATTAAAAACTGAGGAACAGACCTGAGGTGAGTTCTTAGAAAAACCAAAATTTATACAACATATTTAAATGTTGCTAATGTCCTAAATTATGCATTTTCATTGGAAGAAATCTGAGTTAAGAAATTAAGCTAGCAAAATAAGAAAATGAACCAGAATATACAAAATGTGTTTGTTTTCTAGCACTATATTCTGATAGATATTTTTTGTTTGTTTTGTTAAATAACAAAGAGAAACTTTCAATGCAATCCAAATATACTAATGGGTTCCTACTCTTGGTCCATGGGGTATTATATTTTCCATGGTAAATTACCATTTCTAATTATTTTAAGACCTTTAAATGAGAGAATTTATGATACATCATTTGTATATTGCATTGTGTGTTTACCACCCAAAGTCAAATTTCTTTCTGTCACTATACATTTGACCTCCTTTATGCTTTACTACCCTCGTGGCTAGCCTCTGGGGTAACAACCATACTGTTGTCTCTCTCTATGAGTTTTTGTTTTTCTTCTTTGTTAATGTGTTGCTTTCAATTTTCTTTCCCAGATATGAGTGGAATCATATGGTCCTTGACTTTTCCTGTCTGACTTATTTCACTTGGTAGAGTCTTGTGGTCCATCCACATTGTTGCAATGGCAGGGTTTCATCTTTTCTTATGAGGAGTAGTGTTGTGTGTATGTGTCTCATCTCTTTTATCCAGTCACCTACTGAGGGACACTTTGGTTGTTTTCATGTCTTGGTCACCATGAATAAGGCTGCAAGGAACATAGGGGTGCATATATCTTATGTCGTTCCCCAAACTTAGTATAAAAATAATGAGAGAATTTAAAATTTTAATGTAGCAATGTGTTAAAGTAGGGAGAAATAAATTCCTATCGTATTTCAAAAGCTGGAAGTAAGATTTTCGATTTTTTTATTTTGATTTAAAAATTATACTTTACATTCAATATTATTCTGTACTAGTTTCAGGGCTACAGCATAGTGGCCATCAAATCATATACTCCACAGTGTTTTCCCCTTGATATTTAAAGTACCCACCCTGCTCCATACATAGTTATTACAATATTACTGACCACGTTTTCTTTGTGGGATTTTGTTTCTGATATGGAAGCTCAATATCTGTGAACATTTTCAAAACCTAAATTTATAGACACAAAAGAGTCAGTGGTAACCAGAGGGAATGTAGGTGTTAGTAATGAAGGATGAGGGGGTGAAATGTATGGTGATGGAAGATGATTTGACTTGAAGTAGTGGGCACACAGTGCAATATACAGATCATGTATTATAGAAATGTACAACTGAAACGTATATGAGCTTACTAACTAATACCATCCCAATAAATTTAGTGAAAAATCAGTATAGCAATGCATATTAGTACATATTTGAAAGAAACCTGTGTTCAGAAAAGTGCTGTGTTTATTATTACTTATAGAGGCATAAAACTGTGATTTTAAAGTACTTTCAAGGGTATTTTTGTTACTATGGAATTTTAACTTATCTTTTTAAAACGCCAGGCTCTTAAGAAACTATGTTAAATAATTTTTTTTTTAAATAGAGAAGTGTTAACTTCGTAGTTTAAGTAGAAAGCCTAATAATACTCTCTGGCAGTTTTTATAGTATTGGATCTTTGATGACTTAAAATACAGAGCATAGATTATATACTGAGTTTCTGCATCTAAATAATTTACCTGGCTAGTAGAAGTTTTATTCTGGAGAAATCTAATATTGATGATTAATAAGAATAAGGGCACTAGATAGATTCTGCATAAAGGAAGGAGTGAGAAAAAGAGAATTGGATATAGACTACCTTATATCCTCATGTTCTTCAGTAGGTGTGCCTTTATCAGCCTGCAGCTTCAAGAATGGTAGAGCTCCTGAAGAAACTGGAAGCAGCAATGTGAATGAGGCAGGTAGAGTGGTTCTCACAGCTGGCTTCTAAAGAAAGGTCTGCCTTTCAGCACATCTGCCTCCCTCCCTGCCCTCCAAATCTGTGGGAATGGTATCAGTTTGTCTGTCTTCAAACTTAAGTGATTGTGTAATTTTCCTCAGCAAGAATAAGAAAACATTTAGGTCTCTGTGTATAGTTGTACAATTCTTCTCTCTTATTAATTTTGTCCTTTACTATCAGTTGTAGTGGAATCTGAGGAATCAATCAGTTCTTAAATAATTGTCTTTGCTTTTTTAAAAAGGAAGCTGTCCTCTGTGTTCATTTCTTATTGCATCTTAGGATGCCTGCAGAGTCAATCCTGGAAGTCTTAAGGGGGAATTCCTAGTGGAAGGCTCCTAACACTTCCTCAAGAAAAAAATTTTTTGAAGAAGACTTTTTAAAGACTACTGATCTCACCTAATTATCACATTAATATTCTTATTATTGTTGGTACTTATTTCTTAAATATAATTTATCTTCCTTAATTTGATCCTTTTTTCATTCATTTTATACTATTCAGTTCTTCCTATGATATATGGCTCCAACTTTTCCCCCTGTTATTCTGCTTGCTTCTAGTCTAAATACATTCCATCACAGGTGAATACTACTACTCATGTGTAATCAAATAGATAGTTCCTGAGACATACAATCTTAACCTATGCCTAAATAGGGGTTCATAAAGTATTATATTTTTATCCTTGGCCTATATCTATAATTCTTACCACGTTGACAAAGATCTAGATAATTCCTTGTGATACATATTGATAGTGAAGTATTCAAGAACATTAATGAGACCTATCATTTATTGAACCTTTACTGGGGACCAGCCAGTATTCTAGGTATTTACTTGTAATAAAACAGTAACCCAAGAGGTAGGCTCTATTGTTATCCCCATTGTAAAAAGGATGAAACTGAGGCACAGAAAGGCTTATTCCGTTTCCTGAGGTCACATAGTAGTAAGTGGCAAAGTTGGGATTTCAACACAAGGCAATGTGTCTCCAGAGTCCTTGTGATTCATTACTGTGCTACACTCTCCCTGAAAGGGTGTTTTGGGTATTAAATAAGTATGAGCTGAATAGAGTAACTTGTAATCAGTATTTGGTTTCTGTAATGATAAAGTGCCACTTACCACTGGGTAGCCTTTTTTAAGGAACAGTTATAGGCTTGGACATATCTATTTTATTATAAAATATGAAAAACTCATTATACTGGAATGTAAGATGGGGTTGCACAAAGAGTGTCATGGAAGGTAAGAGTGGATAAGCTTTCTGAGATTGTCTAGTTCTACCCCTTTATCTTCCAAAGAGCAAACTGAGACAGAAATGCAATTACATTTAGAAATGACTCAACCCCATGCCTTTTTACACAGATGTTGGGCTCTTCCCTTAAGTATGCTGATTTTTTAAACCTGGGCACCAATGCTCCATTTCTGAGCACTCTCAGTACCTTGGAAGAGTTATAAATACAACCCCATCTCATTGTCTTCTACCTTTTTTGTTAGTGCCTGTGTTCCCCTTCCTCAATACCTAGGTTACCCCAAGAGTTCTGAAAAAAATAATACCAGCTGGTAATGTAAGAGTTGATGATAGTCACCAGTGAGTGAATTTCAAAAATATTTGGTGAAAATATAAATAGTGTCTCTGTGTTCAGAGTTGTGGGATAGTCAAAATACATGGAGAGAATTACAACTTGTTAAAAAGCTGATACTAATAAAATAAAAGAAGCAGAAACATTGCTGAGAGTCACGGAATCTAACTTAGTAATTGTATTAGAGAACAATGTGCTAATTATATTATGGTTGGATACAGTCCTGTCTGTGGAAACTTATTGAGAATCCATGAAGACTGAACATTCTTGAGAAGTAAAGGACTGAGTACCTAGTAGCAACTTATTAAGTGAGTTATTGCAAAAGAGACATTATTTTTGGTGCTTCATTAATTATAGTATAAATGTTCTCACCATGAATACTACCAACTCAGAGGCCTGACGTCATGCCTATTTATTTAGAGAGGTTGTGTTTTGCCACCACCAGAGAATAAGTGATTGCTGACCTGTGTGCCCAGGACTGACAGTTTAAATAAGGCTTTATTAAAGATACGACTAGCTGTGGAGCCTTTGATACTTTCTCTGTCAAAAATCCACTAAGACTGAGAGGGTAAACCTCTTACTTGTAGCCAACACAAAATCATCTGAGGAGAAGCAAAATTGTCAAGGGAAGGTGCAATAGCATATTAGGAAGAACAACTCATAGATGTTCAGCAGACATTTATTGTGTGTAAACTCCTTTAAAAGATAAAATAATGAATACATGCTCCAAGATATAATGTATGTATTCATAGTGTGTTCACGATTTAATTACAGGTCCCTTCTCCTGACCTCTCATTCTGGAAACAGGCTTTAGAGAAGACTAAATGGGACATAGCAACAATGTGACAGAATTTGTCCTCTTGGGCCTCACTCAGGATCCTGGGGGCCAAAAAGCATTATTTGTCATATTTTTACTCATTTACATTGTGACAATGGTGGGCAACCTGCTCATTGTGGTGACTGTTCTTGCCAGCCCCTCTCTGGGTTCCCCCATGTACCTCTTCCTTGTCTATTTGTCACTCATAGATGCAGCATATTCCACTATCATTTCACCCAAATTGATCATAGACCTACTCTGTGGTCAAAAGACAATTTCCTTCTCAGCTTGCATGGGACAGCTCTTTCTGGACCACCTTTTTGGAGGTGCTGAGATCTTCCTTCTGGTGGCCATGGCCTATGATCGCTATGTGGCCATCTGTAAGCCACTGCACTACATAACCATCATGAATAGAAAGATTTGCATCCTGTTGATGTTGGGGGCCTGGGCTGGAGGATTTGTTCATTCTGTGGTCCAACTTGTCTTTGTGTACAACCTCCCCTTTTGTGGTCCCAATGTCATCGACCACTTTCTCTGTGATATGTACCCACTATTGGAAATTGCCTGCACAGACACCTACTTCTTAGGCCTCACTGTGGTTGCCAATGGTGGAGCAATGTGTACAGTCATCTTTATTTGTCTACTAACATCCTATGGAGTCATCCTAAGTTCCCTTAAAAGTCACAGTCAGGAAGGGAGGCACAAAGCCCTGTCTACCTGTGGTTCCCACATCATGGTGGTGGTTCTCTTTTTTGTTCCCTGCATTTTTATGTATGTTAGACCTGTTTCTAACTTCCCTGTTGATAAATTCATAAGTGTGGCTTATACTGTTATGACTCCCATGTTGAATCCTCTAATATACACTTTGAGAAATTCAGAAATGACAAATGCTATGAAAAAACTTTGGTTTAAGAAGTTAGCTATGGACAGAATGAGAATGTGTCATTCATATTGAGCATGAGAATGTGTCATTCTATGTATACTTGTTAGTAATTCAGAAGCAACAAACAGGCAGGGCATTCTAACAATGGATGACTTAGTCAACCCAATGAGTTCTCTTGGGATGCTTTTCTTTATTCATACAAAGATATCAAAAAATAGAACAAATTATCCTTTGAGGTTAGAATCAGTCTAATACAGAAATTCTGAAGGATGAATAAAAGGCACAGGTATTTTCCCTAGTATTAGGAAAAATAAACTAAGTTTACCTTGTAACTTTTCTTCATTGTTCAGTTACAGTTGTTCTGAGTTTTTTCCGCATTGCTCTCCCCTGCCCCTTAGGGACAGCCTCTACCTCCTGCAGTCAATGCCTTCCACATTGTCGATGCCCATGAATTTCTCATTTGGATTTCTGGGCTAGCCCCTACCCCTTATCTCATTAAACCCCAACATTCTCCTCTCTGATTATCGTCAGTTTGTTCTCTATTGTTTATATTGAAATGGGGTTTAGAAGTTTAACTTTTCCTTTGAAAAGTGATAAAAGAGCTACCTTTGAAAATTTGTTTTATACAAAATAATGACAAAGCAATTATGCTAATGTTTAGAAAAAATTTCTAAGGTTAAGACTGTGTTATTTATTTATTCTTTATTGGTGCTCAACTACAGTTGTCTTCATTTTCACCCCACCATGCTTCCCTCCCTCACCCATTTTCACCTCCCAACCTCAAAACTACACCCTTTGAATTTATGCATGTGTCCTTCATACATGTTCTTTGATGTTCCTTCCCCTATTTTCCCTCAGCATCCCTCTTCCCTGTCCCTTCTGGTTATTATCAGTTTGTATTTATTTCAAAATTTTGATGTTATTGTATGCATACAACAGGTTTTAGCAGTTTCCTTAAGCATTTTGTCTTCCAGATTACTTCTTTTTTTTCTTTTTAATATATTTAATTGAGGATGCCAGTACAGTGGTTCCATTTCCCCCCCTTCATTCCCCTCCACCCTGCACACCCCTCCCCCAACATTCCCCCTCCACTTTAGTTTATGTCCATGTGCCACAAGTTCTTTAGATTCTATATTTTGCATACTATTCTTTCCCTCCCCCCTGTCTATTTTCTACCTACCGTCTATGCTACTTATTCTCTGTGCCTTCTCCCCGCTTCTCCTTCTCCCATTCCCCCTGTTGCTAACCCTCCATGTGATCTCCATTTCTATGGTTCCGCTTCTGATCTAGCTATCTGCTTAGTTTGCTTTTGTTTTAGGTGTGGTTCTTAATAACTGTGAGTTTGCTGTCCTGTCACTATTCATCTTTTTAATCTTCTTTTTCTGAGATAAGTCCCTTTAACATTTCATATAATAAGGGCTTGGTGATGATGAACTCTTTGAACTTGACCTTATCTTAGAAACACTTTATCTGCCCTTCACCTTTAACAGGAAGCTAAATAACAAAATAAACAAGCAAATAGAATAAAAACAAAGACACTAAAATAGAGAACAAGTGGGCAGCCACCAGAGGGGAGAGGGAAGGGAATTTAAGGGGAAAAATGAGGAGGGATTTGAAGAACAAGTATGAAAGACACAGGGATGAGGTCTGTGGGGAGGGAGGGGATGGGAAGGAGGTGGGGAGATGGGGTGGAGGGGGGGTTGGGATGGGAGAAATTGACAAAAGAAAACTGTACTTGAAAAATAACTCAATAAATTAAAAAAAATAAAAAAAAAAGAAACACTTTATCTGCCCTTCCATTCTATGTGGAAGCTTTGCTGGATAGAGCAAACTTGGATGTAGGTGTTTGGATTTCATGACTTGGAGTACTTCTTTCCACCCCCATATTGCCTGTAAGGTCTCTTTTGTGAAATCAGCTGACAGTCTGATGGGAACTCCTTTGTAGGTGACTGTCCCCTTGTTTCCTGCTGCTTCTAGGATTCTCTCCTTCATTTTAATCTTGGCTAATGTAATGATGATGTGTCTTGGTGTGTTTCTTCTTGGGTCCAACTTCTTTGGGACTCTCTGAGCTTTGTGGATTTCCTGGAAGTCTATTTCCTTTGCCAGATTGGGGAAGTTCTCCTTTATTATTTGTTTAAATAAATTTTCCACACATGGCTGTTCCTCTTCCCCTGTTGGTGTCCTTATAATTTGGATGTTGGAACATTTAAAGATCTCCTGGGGGTTCCTTAGCCTGTCCTCACTCTTTTGAATTCTTGTTTCTTCATCCTTTTCTGTTTGGTCAATTTTTTCTTCCTTCTGGTCCATTGTTTTGATTTGAGTCCCAGTTTTCTTTCCATCACTATTGATTTCCTTTTCATTTCCCTTCATTTCAGTTAGTTTAGGCTTTTTTTGTTCCTCTAATTTGTCACTAAAGTCAAGCAGTTCTGTGAGATCCTGATCACCAGTGTTTTTAGCTGTGCATCTGATAGGTTCGCTATCTCTTGGTCACTTAGAAGTATTGGCTCTGGGGCTTTGAGCTTTCTTCTTGAGGCATAATGTTTTGGTCTGTTCACACCTTTTACCTATGAGGGGCAGAGCCTTAGGTGTTTACCAGGGTGGGGCAACCAGGGTAGTTGCTGAGTTGTGACACTGTATGTGGAGGAGAGTTAGAGAGTGGCAATGGAGTTTGTTCTGCTCTTTTGGATTTCAGTCCCTTCTGCTGCTTCCCGCAAGCAAAGTGTACCCCCGTAGTGCTGACTTCCAGGTGTGTGGGCCTGTGGACCCTCCAAGACCCTTTGGGTCTCTCCAACAATTTCTTTGTGAGCTTGGGAGCTTCTCCAGGAACCTCGACACTGAAAGTTTTTCCAATTGGTGCTTTTAGACTTTAATTTCCATCACTGGGGCCCTAGCCTGTGCGGTGTGTGTCACTGCTTGCTCCTTAGCTTGGCTTATCTGCATGTGAATGTGTGACTGGTCAGCCAGCCGCCTTGCACCCTCACTGGGTCTGCTTGTTGCCACCCTATCCCTGGGATCTTCCAACCTCCACCTGCACTGCTGGGTCAGATGGTTGCTTTTTCCTGCCCTACCCTGCTCTGCCAGCCACTGACTCTGGTTTTTTTACTAGTCTGGCTGAATGGTACATTGTTGTTGTTGGACTTCCATACAGTTTAATCTCCTGTGTTTTAGTTGGATTTTTGTTGCTGAAACTTTGTTGTCTTTAAACTTGGTACTGGGAGGAGGAACGGTGTTTCCACCTACACCTCCATCTTGGCTGTAAGTGCCAGATTACTTCTGTTTCTCATTTTGATGCCTGTGCATTTGAAGTTCAGGATGTCTAGATGGGAGATGATACCATATTTGGTTAAATGCACAATCATGAAGCAGTTCTGGTAGATGGGATGTTGGATATACTCACAGGTTGGGATGATCCGGATTGGGATTCTTGACAATGAAAATAGATTCTAGCTCTTGATTAGAGTATAGAATACTGTACTAATCCAAGGTGTAAACATATTTTCATGCTTTTTCATACTAGTTATTATGTGCCTTTTTGCCATTCTTCATCTTAAAAGATGAATCTTATTTTGTCTTCATGACACTGAAGATTGGATAAAAAAATGTATTATTTTACGCAGCAATGCATTCCCTAAAAATTGCATTCAACTTCAGTACTTTAAATTATAGACTGAATAATAATATGGATTTTTAAAAAAGATTTATTTATTTATTTATCTTTAGAGGGGAAGGAGAGTGGGAGAGAAACATCAATGTATGGTTGCCTTTCGTGTATCCTCTGCTGGGAATTGGCCTGCAGGGAACTGGTCTGCAACCCAGGAATATGCCCTGACTGGGAATTGAACCAAGGTCCTCTGATTCACTGAGAATCAAAATATGTTTTTATATAAACAAAATTTTCGTTTTCAATCCTATTTTAAAACAAAATTTTCCCTCACTGTTTAGTCCCTTTAGAGCATCACAAACTAGAAAAAAGGTGAAATTGCTTTCACTGTATTGTAGAAACATCATTTGTGTTTTGTAAGTTTTTTCTTCAATAAAAAAAGAACATTTCTTATTTTAAATTTTGTTATGTTTTTTATGCATACCATTAGTATATGCAGTTTATACACAGAATACAATCAATATTGAAATTACCTATTTATACCATTCCTCTTTCTCTTTCCAGAGGTAATTCCAATGTTGAATACGGTATTTTTTCAAGTTATTTTTTATGCATTTTATTGATTATGCCATTACATTCGTTCTATTTCCCCTCCTTCATTCCCCTCCACCCTGTGCACCTGTCCCCCACCATCCCCATTTAGTTTATGACCATGTGTCTCAAGTTCTTTAGATTCTATATTTCCCCTACTATTCTTACCCTCCCCCTATTTTCTATCTATGTTCTATGCTACTTATTTTCTGTACTTTCTCCCCTTTCTCTTTCTCTCACTCCCCTGTTGCTAACCCTTTATGTGATCTTTATTTCTATGGTTCCACTCCTGATCTAGCTGTCCTCTTAGTTTGCTTTTGTTTTAGGTGTGGTTCTTAATAACTGTGAGTTTGCTGTTCTTTCACTGTTCATCTTTTTAATCTTCTTTTCCTTAGATAAGTCCCTTTGACATTTCATATAATAAGGGCTTGATGATGATGAACTCTTTGAACTTGACCTTATCTGAGAAGCACTTTATCTGCCCTTCCATTCTAAGTGGAAGCTTTGCTGGATAGAGCAATCTTGGATGTAGGTGTTTGGATTTCATGACTTGGAATACTTCTTTCCAGCCCCTTCTTGCCTATAAGGTCTCTTTTGAGAAATCTGCTGACAGTCTGATGGGAACTCCTTTGTAGGTGACTGTCCCCTTGTTTCTTGCTGCTTCTAGGATTCCCTACTTCATTTTAATCTTGGCTAATGTAGTTATGATGTGCCTTGGTGTGTTCCTTCTTGGATCCAACTTTTTTGGGACTCTCTGAGCTTCCTGGATTTCCTGGAAGTCTATTTCCTTTGCCAGATTGGGGAAGTTCTCCTTTATTATTTGTTCAAATAAGTGTTCCACTTGTTGCTCTACCTCCTCCAATTTTGGTACCCCTATAATTCAGATGTTGGAACATATAAAGATGTTCTGGAGGTTCCTTAGCATCTCCTTCTTTTTTTTTTTTGAATTCCTTAGACTCTCCTAATTTTTTCGAATTCTTGTTCCTTCATATTTTTCTGGTTGGTCATTTTCTCTTCCTTCTTCTTCGCTCCCTTGATTTGAGTCCCAGTTTCCTTTCCATCACTATTGCTTTCCTGTGCATTTCCCCTTATTTCAATTAGTTTTGCCTTCGTATGTTCCTCTAATATATGGCTAAAATCAACCAGTTCTGTGAGCATCCTGATCACCAGTGTTTTGAACTGTGCCTCTGATAGGTTGGCAATTTCTTGTTCGCTTAGATTTATGGGCTCTAGGGCTCTGAGTTCTTCTTGAGCCATGTTTTGATCTGTTCATGCCTGTTACATATGAGGTGAGGAGCCTTAGCTGTTCGCCAGGGTGGGGCCATGCAGGTTGCTGGTTTGTGACGCTCTGTGTGGGGGCGTAGTCAGAGAGGGGGCAATGAGGGTTTCCTCTGGTCATTCCTGCTGCTGGGGCCTGCCCAGTCTGGCTCACTGCTTGCTCCTTCCCTGGTTTATCTGCATGCAAATGTGTGACCATGGTCAGCCTGCCGCATTTCACCTTCACTGGGTCCGCCTGTCACTACACCACACCTGGGGTTCACTCTTGACTGCCTGCACACCTGGGTAGTGTCATCTTTTTTACCTGACCCGCTCCTCTGCTGTGTTTGCCCCTCTTAGCAGTCTATCTGAGTGGTTCATTGTTGTCGGACTCCCGTATTGTTCATTTTTCTGTGGTTTGGCTGCGTTTTTTGTTGCTAAAACTTTGTTGCTTCTAGGCTTGGTTGTATGAGAAGGCAAAGTGTTTCCACCTACACCTTCGTCTTGGCGGAAGTCCCCAATGTTGAATTTTGTATTAATCATAGTTAAAAATAGTTTAACTGCATACATATGTATCCTTAAGTTATAGAGTGTACAATTTTGTATTCCTTACCTTTATTAAAATTATGGTATATGGTACATAGTTTTCTGAATCTTTTATCCACAATGTTGACTTCCTCACATTTAATCATGTGGTTGCTCATCTCTGTATTTTCACCAGTTTTCTGCTTTGTATTATTCCATGTCTCAATAGACCACATGTTATGAACACATTCACACAGTGTGCTACTCTGTGCTGCTATGGACATCCTGAAAGAAATTAGTTTGTGTTAAGTAGGCTGTTTGCATGCTCACTTTTATGGATGGTTAGAGTTTTCTCCTAAAGATGTATTATCAGTTACACTCCTGCTTGTGTTTATATGTGTGCATTTGTGTGTGTGCATGTGTGTAAAGAATTTAAATCTACTTTTCAAAGGGCTTTCTGTTGTGATAAAACCAAGTTTTTCTTTAACACATTAAAAAATGAAACCTACTTTTCTAATCTGATTTTTCATATTTACAATAAAGTCCAAATACTTGTTTACCTGTTTGTAGACTCTTTTCTTTTTATTGGTTTATTATACCTAAGACAATACTACATTATTTTAGGTCATGTAAGTACCTTTTTATATCTGTTAAGAGTCTTACTACACCATAGCCTAATTAATAATGCTTTCTCTTTCCAACAAATATTTTGCACAAATGATTAAAAGAATTTCAGAGGTCTAAACCCCAAACACTCAAAATCATGGAGCCTGAATGGTATGCTATTAAACAACGAATGGGTCAAGAATGAAATTAGGGAAGAAATCAAATTGTTTCTGGAAACAAATGAAAAAGATCTCACAACAACCCAAAACTTATGGGACACAGTGAAGGCAGTCCTGAGAGGGAAGTTTATAGCAATACAGGCCTAACTAAAGAAGATAGAAATATTTCAAACATACAACCTTACTCTACGCCTGCAAGAACTTGAGGAACAACAACAAAAACAGCCCAAAGCAAGTAGAAGGAAGGAAATAACCAAGATTAGAGCAGAACTAAATGACATAGGGACTAAAAGCATAATTCTAAGGATCAATGAACCCAGGAGTTGGTTCTCTGAGAAGATAAATAAAGTAAACACACCTTTAAGTAGGCTCATCAAGAAAAGAAGAGAGAGGACCCAAATAAGCACAATCAGAAATGAAAGAAAAGAGAATACTACTGATACCACAGAAATAGAAGGGATTTTAGAAATTACTATGAAGAACTGTATGCCAAGAAATTTGAAAACCTAGGGGAAATGGACACATTTCTAGATAAATGCAATCTTCTAAAACTCAGTGGAAAAGAAGCAGAAAATCTAAATATGGCAATAACAGCAAAAGGAATTGAAGCAATAATCAAAAAACTCCCATCACACAAAAGCCCCGGACCACATGGTTTCATAGGAGAATTCTACAAAGCATTTAAGGAAGAGCTAACCCCTATTTGTCAGAGACTATTCCAAAAAATCCAGAAGGATAGAAAACTCCCAAATTCTTTTTATGAAGCCAGCATCATCCTAATTACAAAACCAGACAGAGACAGAACAAAGAAAGAAAACTTCAGGCCAATATTGCTGATGAACATAGACGCTAAAATACTCAACAAAATATTGGCAAATTGCATCCAACAATATTTCAAAAAAATCATACACATGACCCAGTGGGATTCATCCCAGGGATGCAAGGATAGTTCAATATTTGCAAATCAGTAAATGTAATACATCACATAAACAAAAGCAAAGATAAAAACCACAGGATCATATCAATAGACGCGGAAAAAGTTTTTGATAAGGCACAAATCCCATTTATGATAAAAACAGCAAAGTGGGAATAGGGGGAGTATTCCTCAATATAATAAAGGCCACATATGAGAGACCTACAGCCAACATTTCATTCAATGGGCAAAAACTAAAAGCTTTTCCACTAAGATCAGGAACAAGACAAGGATGTTCACTTTCACCACTTCTGTACAATATAGTACTGGAAGTTTTAGCCACAGCGATCAGGCAAGAAAAGGAAATAAAAGCATCCAAATAGAAAAGGAGGAAGCAAAACTGTCACTGTTTGCAGATGATGTGATAGTGTACATGAAAATCTTGTAGATTCTACCCCAAAACTGCTCAAACTAATTAATGAATTTGGCAAAACAGCAAGATACAAAGTCAATATCCAGAAATCAAAGGCATTTTTGTATACCAACAATGAATCAGCAGAAGCAGAAATCAAGGAAAAAACCCCATTTGATATAGCAAAAACAAAAATAAAATATCTGGGAATAAACCTAACTAAAGAGGTAAAAGACCTGTATGCAGAAAACTACATAGCTCTGAAGAAAGAAATCAAGAAAGACACAAACAAATGGAAACATATACCTTGTTCATGGATTGGAAGAATTAACATCACCAAAACGTCCATACCACCCAAAGCAATATATACATTCAATTCAATACCTATTAAAGTACCAATGGCATATTTCACAGACATAGAACAAACACTTCAAAATTTTATATGGAATCATAAACGAGCCCGAATAGCAGCTGCTCTTTTGAGAAGAAGAACAAAGTAGGAGGGATCACAATACCTGATATCAAACTGTATTACAAGGCCACTCTAATCAAAACAGCCTGGTACTGGCATAAAAACAGGCACATAGACCAATGGAACAGAACAGAGAGCCCAGAAATCAACCCAACTCTCTTCAGTCAATTAATATTTGACAAGGGGGCAGTAACATAAAATGGAGTAAAGATAGCCTCTTCAACAAATGGTGTTGGGAGAACTGGACAGCTACGTGCAAAAAAAGGAAACTTGAGCACCAACTTACACCATACACCAAAATAAAGTCAAGGTGGATGAAAGACTTAAATGTAAGCCGTGACACCATTAAAGTCCTAGAGGAGAACATTGGCAAGAAAATCTCAGATATTTCACGCAGCAACATTTTTACTGATATGTCCCCGAGATCAAGGAATATAAAGGAAAGAATAAACAAATGGGATCTCATCAAAATAAAAAGCTTCTGCATGGCTAAAGAAAACAATATTAAATTAAAAGACAACCAACTGTATGGGAAAACTTATTTGCCAATGGTTCCTCAGACAAAGGTTTAAGCTCCAAAGCTCCAAATATAAGCTCCAAAATATACAAAGAACTTACACAACTTCACCCTAAGAAGACAAGCAACCCAATTAAAAAATGGGAAAAGGACTTGAAGAGACACTCCTCCAAGGAGGACATACAGAACATCTGGAGACACATGAAGAGATGCTCAATATTGTTAGCTATCAGAGAGATGCAAATTAAAACCACAATGAGATACCACTTTACACCAGTCAGGATGGCTATCATAAACAAAGCAACCACAACAGATGTTGGAGAGGTTGTGGGGAAAAGGGGTCCTTAGTGCACTGTTGGTGGGATTGCAGACTGGTACAACCATTATGGAAAACAGTATGGATTTTTCTCAGAAAAATAAAAATGGACCTGCCTTTTGACCCAGCAATTCCACTGCTGGGATTATATCCTAAGAATCCTAAAACATCAATTTCAAAGAACCTATGCACCACAATGTTCATAGCAGCACAATTTACAATAGCCGAGAGTTGGAAGCAACCTAGGTGCCCATCAATAAATGAATGGATCAAAAAATTGTGGTACATATACACAATGGAATTCTATGCAGCAGAGAGAAAGAAGGAGCTACTACCCTTTGCAACAACATGGATGGAACTGGAAAGCATCATGCTGAGTGAAATAGGCCAGGTGTTGAAAGACAAATACCATATGATCTCACCTTTAACAGGAAGCTAAACAACAAAACAAAGAAGCAAGCAGAATAAAAGCAAAGACACTGAAATAGAGAACAAGGGGACAGTGACCAGAGGGAAGAGGGAAGGGAATTTAAGAAGGAAAAAGGGAGAAGGATTTGGAGAAACAAATAGGAAGGACACAGGGATGAGAACTAAGGGGTATGGAAATGAGAGGGAAGTGAGGAGCATGGGGAGGGGGAGGCTGGGATGGGAAAAATAGACCAAAAAAAACTGTACTTGAAAGATAACTAAATAAAATTTAAAAAATGATAATAAAAAAAGAGAAATGAGGAATAAGATCTTGATGGGTAGAAAGGAGAAGGGAAAAGCTTTATATGGCATAAAAGTTTAATTCAAAGTGATATCCAGCATATAAAATGTTTACATTCATTCAATATATTTAACTTTAAAACAAATTTCTAACTAACAGAATTCAAAAGTAATAATTTCATGAAAGGCACTGAAGGCAGATCAGATTTTCTTTCTTCAATCAACTCTATAGTTTCTAAAGACATTTAGACATAATCATTTTCATCTAATAAAACACATTGTTTTTTAAAAGATTTTATTTATTAATTTTTTTTAGAGAAGGAAAGGGAGGGAGAAAAAGAGGGAGAGAAACATTGATGTGTGGTTGCCGCTTGAGTGTCCTCTACTGGGCACTTGTCCCACAACCCAGGCATGTGCACTGAATGGGAATCAAACCAATGACTCTTTGTTTTGCAGGCCTGTGCTCAATACACTGAGCCATACCAGCGAGGGTTAAAACCACATTATTGAGGCAAAGTTTAAGAGTTTCATACCATATCTGTTTGTCTGTGGAGCTGAATTAAAATATAAAGTAATTAAAAAAAATCTTCATCTGGTACTGATAGGTACTTAATGCCTCCGTATCTAAGTCCCTTATGACAATATATGTGGATGTGGAAATGCTCAGTGGAGCCCATAGTAAACCATCCTAGGGAAGTTACAGTGGAAGCCATCACAGACTTGATGTAGAGGCAGGCTGTTGTTGGAAAATAATTCCTTTCTTATAGAAAGTTACTCACTTTTTACTAGGATGAAAATAAAGAACAGAATTAATGGACTAGAAATTGTTATGATTCAGCTGACATGGATTCAGGCCTTCAGAACTACACAGCTGTGATTACTTGTCAATTCAATTGTTGAAACAACTTCAATAAATCCCCCAAGCCCCCACTTCTCTGCCTCTGAGCTCAGGGCCTGTAACATCTAGCAGGGATGTCCAACCTTTTGGCATCTCTGGGCTACCCTGGAAGTAGAAAAATTGTCTTGAGCCATATATGAAATTAACAAACACTAATGCAAACTGATGAGCAAGGAAAAAAGAAAAAAGGTTTTAATTGAATGTATGATTTTGCGTTGGGCTACATTCATAGCCATCCTGGGCCAGACGTGGCCTGTGGGCAGCAGGTTGGACACTCGTGGCAGTAAGGACCTCCTTTTCTAGAAATATGGCTGATAAAGGGACCTAAGACTGGTTCTCCCTTCATTTGGGCTTAAATAATGTTTGCCTTACTTAAAGATTTCCTAAAATGAAACCCATAAATTCTTATTCACTTAAAAAAATTTCTTCTTTTGAAATTAAAGGCTGTTCATCTATTTGTGTGTTATTCTTTCTTGGCAAGACCCAAGTCTTTTTCTCTGAGCATTGTTCTAGGGGAGAAAACCGTCATTACTTCACATGAATTTGTTCCATTATTCTAATAAACTAATCTATAATAAGGCCTTACATTCTCTTTTTCTTAAAATGGAAATGATGTAACAAATCAGAGAGGCTACCTCTGCCCATGAATGTGAAACCATTTT
Source organism: Artibeus jamaicensis (assembly GCF_021234435.1). Taxonomy (NCBI): domain Eukaryota; kingdom Metazoa; phylum Chordata; class Mammalia; order Chiroptera; family Phyllostomidae; genus Artibeus; species Artibeus jamaicensis. The sequence continues at coordinate 134,756 of NW_026521197.1, read as the reverse complement.
TTTTCTGATAGAAATACCTGAGTGATTTCTGGAAGCTCAAATATCTGTCTAGGCTGATCCTCTAGATGGTACCTGATCCTCTAGATGTTTTCTTTGGCATAGATATCTCTCATTGGTTGTAGAAACTTGTGTAAAGTCCCAATTTTCTGGGACAACGTTGGGGAGAAGAGAAATACTTTTAATTAAGGAAAAGGGGTCTTTAGGGATATGCTGTTTGAGTGACTGAAAGGCTGAAGAGTTCTACTACCTGGGAGAACGCCCAGTCATTTGCTATTTGAGAAAGATAAATCCCAGCAGTTGTTGTTTTAGCTACAGAGATTAATGGTAAGACACATGAATGCTGCTCTAATTCCTCACAGGAAAGTACTTGCTGTTTACTGCAATCTGCTGAGGAGAAGTACATTGAAGTAACTACTTTCAGTGTTTTAAAATTTCTGGGGTTTTTATATTGGCAAATAATGGATTTGACCAAGTTAATTTCCACAAATTCAGCCAATTTTTACATAACCATGAGAACACAGCATTGTTGTTTTTCTCTGGAGGGATTTTCTCAGCAGGTGAGAGGTGTTCAAGTATTTTACAAGTACATATTTATGTTTTATTTAAGTGTCTTTATATCCTAGATATCTGTGTTGGATACTGCAACCCTTGTGTGAAAGACTGAGGTGATGGGGAGTCTGTGTGGACACATGGGTAGTGTGGCCACATGAAGCTATTTGCACATCTACTGATGTCTATACATTACTCAGTGTTCCATGGTCACACATAGATACATGAGATACCCATAGTCACTGCCAATGAAAGAAGCACTGATTTTAAAGACTAAGGGAAAGACCTGAGGTGAGTCTTAGAACAAGCAAAATTCATACAATGTATTTAAATATTGCTAATGTCTTAAATATACATATTTTCATTGGAAGAATTCTGAATTAAGAAAAATAAGCTGGCAAAATAAGGAAATGAACCAGAATATATAAACTGTGTTTGGTTTTTAGCATTACAGCCTGGCAGGTATTTCTTGTTTATTTATTTTTTTGTTATGTAACAAAGAAAAACATTCAGTGCATTCCAAATAAAGTAATAGGTTCATGGTCTTACTTCATAGGGTATTGTATTTTATATGGTAAATTAACATTTCTAATTATTCTAAAACCTTTAAATCAAAGAATTTATTATACATCATGTGTATATTGCTTCCTGTATTTACCACCCAAAGTCAGATCTTTTTCTTTCACCACATATATGACCCCCTTCCCCCTTCCCTTTGGGGTAACTAGCATACTATTGTCTGTGCCTGTGAGTTTTTGTTTGCTTTTCTCCCTGGCTAATCTGTTACTTACAATTTTCTTTCCAACACATGCGTAAAATCATATGGCCCTTGACTTTTTCTCTCTGACTTATTTCACTTGGTAGAATCTCGTGGTCCATCCACTTTGATGCAATGGCAGGGTTTCATCATTTCTCATGGTGTAGTATTGTGTGTATGTGTCTCATCTCTTTTATCCAGTCGCCTACTGAGGGACACTTTGGTTGTTTTCATGTCTTGGTCACCATGAATAAGGCTGCAATGAAGATAGGGGTGCATATATCTTATGTCACCCCTCAAACTTAGTATAAAAATAATGAGAGAATTAAAAATTGTAATGTAGCAATGTGTTAGAATGGGGGATAAATAGCTTCCTATTCAATTCTAGAAACTTGATATAAAGTTTTGGAGTTTTTATTTTGAAATTTTAAAATTATACTTTACTTTCAATATTATTCTGTACTAGTTTCAGGGCTACAGCATAGTGGCCACACAGGCATGTACTTCACAGTGTGTTTCCCTTGATACTTAAGGTACCCACCCTGCCCCATACATAGTTATTAGAATATTATTGACAGTATTTCCCATGTGGGATTTAGGTTCTGATATGGAAACTTGATATGTGTGAACATTTTCAAAACTGAAATTCATAGACAGAGACAACACTATGGTGGCAACCAGAGGGAATGTAGGTGTTAGTAATGAAGGGTAGAGGGGCCAAGTCTATGGTGATGGAAGATGATTTGACTTTGGGTGGTGGGCAACAGTGCAATATACAGACCATGTATGATAGAAATGCACACTTGAAACTTGTATGAGCTTACTAACTAATACCATCCCAATAAATTTAATATAAAATTAGCAGAGCAACCCATGTTAGTGCATATTTGAAAAAAGCTGTGTTCAGGGAAGTGCCTTATTTTTTTTATTGCTTATAGAATCATAGCACTGTAATTTTAAAGTACTTTAGAGGGTATTTTTGTTACTATGGAATTTTAATTTTTCTTTTTTAAAAGCCATACTCTTCAAAAACTAAGTTAAATAATGTTTTTTTTTAAATAGAGAAGTGTTAACCCAGCAGTTTAAGTTGAAAGTCTAATAATACTCTCTGGAAGTTTTTATAGTATTAAATCTTTGATGACTTAAAATACAAAGAATAGATTATATACTGATTTTATACATCTAAATAATTTAACTGGCTATTAGGAGATTTATTCTGGAGAAATCTAACATTGATGATTAATAAGAGTAAGGGCACTAGATAGATCCTGCATAAAGTAAGGAGTGAGAAAAAGAGAATTGGATATAGACTACCTTATATTCTCATGTTCTTCAATAGGTGTGCGTTTATCAGTCTACAGCTTCAAGAATGGTAGAGCTTCTGAATAAACTGGAAGCAGCAATGTGAATGAGGCATGTAGAATGGTCCTCACAGCTGGCTTGTAAAGAAAGGTCCACCTTTCAGCACTTCCTCCCTCCCTCACTGCCCTTCAAATGTATGGGAATGGAATCAGCTTGTCTATCTTTGAACTTAAGTGATTTTGTAACTTTCCCTTGGAAAATATAAGCAAAAAATTTAGGTCTGTATTTGTAGTTGTACGATTCTTCTCTCTTACTTAATTTTGTCCTTCAGCATCAGATGTAGGGGAATATGAGGAATCAATTTAAAAAATTTTTCTTTGCTTTTCTGTATTGTACTGTGTCTTGTGTTTATTTCTTATGGCATCTTATTATGCCTCCCAAGTAAACCCTGGAAGTCTTAGGGGATCAGCTTCTAACACTTCCTCAAGAAAGAAAATGCTTTTGAAGAAGAGGTTTTAAAAGACTGCTTACCTCACCTAATTATCACATTAGTATTCTCCTTACTTGTGAATATTTATTTCTTAAATATAATTTCCCCTTCTTGATTTGATCCTTTTTAAATTTATGCTATTCAATTCCTTCTATGATGTATGGCTCCAACTTTTCCCCCTGTTACTCTGCTTGCTTCTAGTCTAAATACATTCTGTCACAGGTGAATACTACTACTCATGCGTAATCAAATAGATAATTCCTGAGACATGCAATCTTACCCTATGCCTAAATAGGGGTTTATAAAGTATAATATTCTTTTTATCCTTTGCCTATGTCTATAATTCTTACCACATTGACAAACACTCAGATGATTCCTTGTGTTACAATGTTGACAGTGAAGCATTCAAGAACATTAGTGATAGTTATCACTTATTGAATGTTTGCTGGGTGCTAGCCAGGATTCTAGGTATTTACTTGTAATAAAACAACAACCCAAGAGGCAGGCTCCATTGGTATCCCCATTCTAAAAAGGATGAGACTGAGGCACAGAAAGGCGTATTCCATTGCCTAAGGTCATATAGTAGTAAGTGGCAAAGCTGGGATTTCAACACAGTGCGTCTCCAGAGTCCATGTGACGCATCACTGTGCTACACTCTCCCCAATAAGAATACACTGAATCGAATAACTCGTAATCAGTATTTGGTCTCTGTAATGATAAAATGCCACTTACCACTGGGTAGCCTTTTTTAAGGAACAGTTATAGGCTTGGACATTTCTGTTTTATTATAAAAATATGAAAAAGTCAGTAGAATAGAATGTAAGATGGGGTTGCACAAAGTGTGCCATGGAAGGTAAGACTGGACAAATTTTCTGAGATTTTCTAGCTCTAGCCCTTTATCTTCCAAAGAGCAAACTGAGACACAGATGCAATTACATTTAGAAATGACTCAACCCCATGCCTTTTTACACTGATGTTGGGCTCTTCCCTTGCGTATGCTGAATTTTTGAACCTGGGCACCAAAGCTCCATTTCTGAGCACTCTCATTACCTTGGAGAAATTATAAATATAACCATGTCTCATTGTCTTCTACCTCTTTTTTCAGTGCCTGTGTTTCCTTTCCTCAATACCTAGGTCACCCCAAGAGTTTTGAAAAAAATAATACCCGCTGGTAACATAAGAGTTCATGATAGTCACCAGTGAGTGAATTTCAAAAATATTTGGTGAAAATATAAATAGTGTCTCTTTGTTAAGGGTTTTAAGATAGACAAAGATTACATAGATCAAATCACAATTCTTAAAAAGCTAATAGTATAAAAAAAGAAACAAAAATTGCTGACAGTCATAGAGTCCAACTGAGTAATTGCTTTAGGGAACAATCAGCTAATTATATCATAATTTGATGTATTCCTGTCTGTGGGAATTTAATGAGAGATCTATGAAGACTGAACATCTTTTGAGACATAAAGGACTGAATACCTAATAGCAATTTATTGTAGTATTAAGTGCATTATTCCAAAAGAGACATTATTTTTGATGCTACATCACTCATATTACAAAGGTCCTCCTCACAAATGCTACCAACTCAGAGGACTGACTTCATGCCAATTTAGAGATTTTGTTTTGTCACCACCACCAGAGAGTAAGTCATTGCTGACTTGTGTGCCCAGGACTGCCAGTTTAACTAGGCTCTATTAAAGATATGACTGGCTGTGGGGCCTTTGATACTTTTCTCTGTCAACAATCCACTAAGACTTAGAGGGAAAACCTTGACTTGTAGCTCACACAAAATCATCTGGGGACAGAATTGTCAAGGGAAGGTGCAATCAGCTATTAGAAAGAATTCATAGATGTTCAGCAAGCCTTTATTGTGTGTAAACCCCTGTAGAAAATAAAAGAATGAACATATACTCCAAGATATAATGGATGTATTCATAGTGTGTTCATGATTTCATTACAGGTCCCTTCTCCTGACCTCTCATTCTGGAAACAGGCTTTAGAGAAGACTAAATGGGACATAGTAACAATGTGACAGATTTTGTCCTTCTGGGCCTCACTCAAGATCCTGGGGGCCAAAAAGCATTATTTGTCATATTTTTACTCATTTATATTGTGACAGTGGTGGGCAACCTGCTCATTGTGGTGACTGTTCTTGCCAGCCCCTCTCTGGGCTCCCCCATGTACCTCTTCCTTGTCTATCTGTCACTCATGGATGCAGCGTGTTCCACTGTCATTTCACCCAAATTGATCGTAGACCTACTCTGTGGTCAAAAGACAATTTCCTTCTCAGCTTGCATGGGACAGCTCTTTTTGGAACACCTTTTTGGAGGTACTGAGGTCTTCCTTCTGGTGGCCATGGCCTATGATCGCTATGTGGCCATCTGTAAGCCACTGCACTACATAACCATCATGAATAGAAAGGTTTGCATCCTGTTGATGTTGGGGGCCTGGGTTGGAGGATTTGTTCATTCTCTGATCCAACTTGTCTTTGTGTACAACCTCCCCTTTTGTGGCCCCAATGTCATTGACCACTTTATGTGTGACATGTACCCACTATTAGAACTCGCCTGTACTGACACCTATGTCTTAGGCCTCACTATGGTTGCCAATGGTGGAGCAACTTGTACAGTTGTCTTTATTTGTTTACTAACATCTTATGGAGTCATACTAAGTTCCCTTAAAAGTCACAGTCAGGAAGGGAGGCGCAAAGCCCTGTCTACCTGTGGTTCCCACATCACGGTGGTGGTTCTCTTTTTTGTTCCCTGCATTTTTATGTATGTTAGACCTGTTTCTAACTTCCCTGTTGATAAATTCATAAGTGTGGCTTATACTGTTATGACTCCCATGTTGAATCCTCTAATATACACTTTGAGAAATTCAGAAATGACAAATGCTATGAAGAAACTCTGGTGTAGGAAGTTAGCTATGGACAGAATGAGAATCTGTCATTCATATTGAGCATGAGAATGTGTCATTCTATGTATACTTGTTACTAATTCTGAAGGAACAAAGAGGCAGTGCATTCTAAGAATGGATAACTTAGTCAACTCAATGAGTTCTCTTGGAATGCTTATCTTGATTCATACAAAAATATCAAAAAGTAGAACAAATTATTCTTTGAGTTATAATTAATCTAATACAGAAATTCTGAAAGATGAATAAAAAGGCACAGATATTTTTCCTATTATTAAAAAATAAACTAAGTTCAGCTCATACTTTTTTATTGTTCAGTTACAGTTGTCCTGATTTTTTCCCTATTGTTCTCCCCTGCCCCACACCACCAAGCCCCAACTCATGGTCAATGTTTCCCACACTGTGAATCCCTTATTCATGTTTCTTGGCTTGCCCCTTCCCCTTTTCTCTACTTTAGTCTTCTTTAATTGAAGAAGTGTGCTTAAGAAGAGTCTTTTTTTTTCTTTATAAAATGAAAAGCAAGCTATCTTTAAAAATTTGGTTTTACCCCAAATAATGAGAAATCAATTCGGGTAATGTTTAGAACAAATCTGTAATGTGAAAACAGTGTATTTATTTATTTATTTATTTATTTATTTATTTATTTATTTATTTATTGTTGTTCAAGTACAGTGGTCTTTATTTTCACTCCACCATGCTTTTCTGCCTCAGACATCTCCACCTCCCACCGTTGAACTTACCACCTTTGGCTTTGTCCATGTGTCCTTCATACATATTCCTTGATTGCCCTTCCTCTGTTTTCCTCCAGGGTCCCTCTCCCCTGTCTTCTCCGGTTACTGTCAGTTTGTACTTTGTTTCAAAATTTTAAAATTTTTCAGCTGCCTTACACATTTTGTCTTCCAGATTACTTCTGTTTCTCATTTTGATGCCTGTGCATTTGAAGTTCAGGATGTGTAGATGGGAGATGATACCACATCTGGTTAAATGCACAATCATGGAACAGTTCTGTTAGATGCGATGTTGGACATATTCACAGGTTGGGATGAACCTGAATGGGATAGTTGACAAAACAAAAACAGATTCTAGCTCTTGATTAGAGTATAGAATACCATACTAATCCAAGTTGTAAACATCTATTCATGCTTTTCCTCACTAGCTACTATGTGCCTTTTTGCTATTCTTCTAAGTGTAGATGGAGCTTATTTTGTTGATGACACTGAAGATTGGGTAAAGAAATGTATTATTTTACACAGCAATGTGTTCCCTAAAAGTTGCCTTCATCTTCAGTACTTTAAATTATACTTTAAAGTATACTTCAGTACTTTCAATACTTAATAATGGTTTGTTTTTATATAAACAAAATTTTGTTTTTCAATCTGATCTTAAAAAAATTTTATTTCCTCAGTGTGTATCCTCTCCAGAACATCACAAAGTAGGAAGAACATGGAATTGCTCCCACTGTATTGTATGAACATCATCTATGTTTTGTAAGAGTTTCTTCCTAACTAAAAACCAGTAGAACCTTTCTTACTTAAAAATTTTATTATGAATTTTTTATGCATACCAGTAATATATGCAATTTGTACCCAGAATATGATCAATATTGAAATTACTTGTGTATACCATTCTTCTCCTTCTTTCTAGAGGTAATCCTAATGTTGAATTTTATATTAATCATAGTTAAAAATAGTTTAACTGCATATGTATGTATCATTAATTTATAAAGTGTACAGTTTCATATTCTTAACCTATATTAAAATTATTCTACATAGTACTATGTTTTCTGAGTCTTTTATCCACAATGTTGACGTCCTCAGATTTAATCATGTTGTTGTTCATCTCTGTAGTCCCTCCAGTTCTGTGCTCTGTATTATTTCATGTCTGAACATACCACATGTTTTGAACCTGTTTAGCCAGTGTCCTAGTGTGTACTGCTATAGACATCCTGAAAGAAATTACTTTGTGTTAAGTAGGCTGTTTGCATGATCACTTTTATGGATGGTTACAGTTTCCTTCTGAAGGTGTGTTATCAGTTAAACTCCTACTTGTGTTCATATATGTGTGTTTGTGTGTGTGCATGGGTGTAAAGTATTTAAATCTACTTTATAAAGGGCTTTCTGCTGTGATAAAACCAAGTTTTCAACACATTTTTCAAAAATGCAACCTACTTTCCTGATCTGATGTGTCATATTTGTGATAAAGTCTGAATAGCTGTGTACCTATTTCTAAACTGTTTTCTTTTGATTGGTGTATTATTCTTAAAACAAGGCTACATTATTTTAGGTCATGTAAGAAGATTTTGATATCTGTTAAGAGGCCTATGACAATAGTCTTATTGAAAATGGTGTTTTATGTTTCCAAAAACTATTTTCTGTATAAGTATTAGAATAATTTCAGAAATTGTAGAAACCTACCAGGATTTAGACAGACCGTATATTAAATGTCTAATTAACCTGGAAAGGAATTAATATGTTGATCACATTGAATCATTCTTTCTAGGAACATGAACAATCTGCGTATTTATTTAGGTCTTTAAGATTCAGTTACCTTTTGGAATATTGCTGAGCAGTAATGATATGAATGACTTTTCTGTCTAATATCTTTCCGATATTTTATATCATATTTCTCATTTTATATTGCTTAGCAGAGGAAAAATGATACAATAACTGTGAGTAGAGGAAACCTGGACTTAGCTTAAATGGGGATGCCTGTGGTATTTGCCTGTAACAATGTGTTCATTAAAAATTATCATCTCCAGTGTCCTCCAGGAAACAAATATCACTCTTCAAAGAAACAACTGGAAACTGTTTACAAAGAGTTTACAGAATTAAAGACCAGATGGGAGAAGGTATGAGACTATAGGGGAAAAGGTGAAGAGTTAGCAGGAACAATAATAAAGGACACATGGACAATAACAAAGTGGGGGCAGAAGCAGGGGACAGAGGTGAGGAGGGCTGGGGTAGTGGGGACGGGTGAGAAGAAAAGGCAGAAAACTGTACCTGAATAACAATAAAAAAATTTAAAAGCAAAAGAACTTTAAGAAATGGTGAAGTACCCAGGACTAGCAGTAGTGGGACATCATTACTACCTCAGTTATAAAGGAGAAAAAGGAATCAATTTTTTTCCAAACATGGAATTAGTGTAATTGAAAAATGAGGTTCATTTGACAGGAGTTGTGCCTTGAGTAGAGAGCCAGCGATTTCCAAACTGGCCCATGAAAGAAAGGAGCAGATGAATTAATCTTGAGTCTCTTCACTGTCTGATATCCTGTTTTCTTCCATTGGCTGAACTTAACCAACAGCTAAAGGGTGAGTTAGCTTGCTTGATAACCATTTTAGCAGTCAGTTTCTCAGGGACCAGAATAAGGTGGAAAATATTAGAGTTTGTTGTACAGGAGCAAATGTAACACATCTGTAACACCCAACCCTTTTTGCTTCTACTATTCACTTACAACTTTGGATGGAAAGCAAAACTCTCTCCCCAACACAGGAAACATAAAAGGTGCCCCTTTAACTTGTCCATATCATCAATAGATTTCAGCTCAGACATACTCCCACTTTAAACTTAATTGAAATATGAACCACCAATGCTCTTCATATGAAGTAGCAGAGGGGGGAAGATAAAGAGATGAAGAGATGATTACATAAAACAAAACATCCTCTTCAGTCTCAGCTTCCACAGACTGTCATGTGATCAAAGTTAACAATTGTAGCTTCTCAACCACCAATTTTGTATTCCTTTAACTTTCTGTCAATTTCTTGGATAGATAGAGAATATTATCCAGTTGGATCATTGAAACCTTAATTACCATTGCAGTCAAATCTATAGTGGGCACTGGCTTGTGTAGCTCAGTGGATTGAGTGCGGGCCTGCAGACCAAACAACTGTGGTTCGATTCCAAGTCAGGGCACATGCCTAGGTTGTGAGTCAGTTCCCAGTTCCCAGCAGGGGACGCATGAGACGCAACCATACATTGATATTTCTCTCCCTCTCTCTGTCCCTTCCCCTCTAAAGAAAAATAAATAAAATCTTAAAAAAAACTATGATGGTTTTGTTTTGGTGTTTTCCTTCTGTTTCTCATTGCTGTTTACTGGGCATGGGAGTAGAAGAAGATATTGTATTTCATGCCTTCATTTGTGTGTAGGAACCCAATTTTCTGTTACTAATTAGGACCAAGCAGCGAACTCAGTCCAGGGAACTTCTTGTTTCATTAGCTTGGGGAGCCCAACATAACCATGGACATTTTTCATTGAAAACCTAATGGAACAATGACTGTGTTCATTGGTACAAGTATTCTTCTATGGGCACCAGGGCTTTCAAATGTACCAAGTTCAAACTTACAAGTAACTGAATCAAAGATACCTTAGATGGGTTATCATGTGTAATAGGTGTAAGAATGATGACACTCATTCTGAGTTCCACATTTATTTCACTATCTTTCTTCTCCTGTTCTGACTACAGGAGAGATGACCTGATTTCAGTATAGGCTTGGCTGAAGTATATAGCTATCATTTAGGACAAGAAACCAACATTGTTTTATGCTGTCTTTTGTCTCAAGTGGCACTGCCATAGAGACTTCACCATCCCATTTCATCACTTTATCATGTTGGATGCTTCTGAGTAATGGGGAAACTTGTGAGATCAGTGGCATAGACTAGTTTAAAATATTCAGAGAACTGAAGAAAATCATGTGTTATGTGCTGAAGGAAAAAAAAACTATAAAACAACGTCTCATTGGCAAGTGATTTATATCAATAGAGAAATAAAAACTATGATAAAGAACACAAATAAATTGTAGACAATAATTGAAATAACAAATCCAGTAAAGTAGCTGAAGAGTAGATCTGAGCAAGCAGAAGAAAGTCAGTGAAGTTGAGGATGGGTCACTGAGTTGATTGTGTTAGGGGAACTGGTACATAGAGCTCTTCAGAGCGCCCCTTGTCAAATATTAATTTAGAATAGATACTTGGGTTTATTTCTAGGCTCTTTATTCTGTTCCATTGGTCTATGTGTCTGTTCTTAAGCCAGTACCAGGCTGTTGTGATTACAGCGGCCTTGTAATAAAGTTTGATATCAGATATTGTGACCCCTCTTTCTTTACTCTTCTTTCTCAAAATTGCTGCAGCTATTTGGGGTCATTTATGGTTCCATAAATTTTTTTGAAATGTTTTTTCTCTATCTGTGAAATATGCCATTGGTGCTTTAATAGGTATTGAGTTGAATGTTTAAATTGCTTTGAGTAGTATAAACATTTTGATGATGTTAATTCTTCTGATCCATGAACATGGTATATGTTTCGATGTTTTTGTGTCTCCTTAATTTCTTTCTTCAGTATTGTATAGTTTAGTGAGTACAGTCCATCACCTCCTTGGTTAGGTTTATTCCTAAGTATTTTATTTTTCTTGTTGCCATATCAAATGGAATTTTTACTTCCTGATTTCTGTTTCTGATGTTTCATTGTTGGTGTACAAAACCGAGTTTGATTTCTGAATATTGACTTAGTATCCTGCTGTTTTGCCAAATTCATTTGTTAGGTAAAGCAGTATTTTTTTTGATAGGGTCTATAGGATTTTTCTATGTATACTATCATGTCATTTGCAATCAATGACCATTTTTCTTCCTCCTTTCCAATTTGGATGCCTTTTATTTTCTTATCTGATTGCTGTGGCTAGGACTTCCAATACTATGTTGAATAGCAGTAGTAAAAGTTGACAATCTTGTCTTGTTCCTGATCTTAGTGGGAAAGTTTTCAGTTTTTGCTCATTGAGAATGATGTTGGCTGGAGGTCTCTCATACATGGCTTTTATTATGTTGAGGAATGCTTCCTCTATTCTCACTTGGCTGAGTGTTTTTTATCATAAATTGTTGGTGTATATTATCAAATGCTTTCTATGCATGTACTAGTATGATAATGTGTGTTTTATCTTTGCTTTTGTTTAATTGATATACCACCTTTATTGATTTGTGAGTATTGTACCATCCTAGCATCCCTGGGATGAATCCCACTTCAATGGAGTATGATATTTTTAATGTATTGTTGGGTGTGGTTTGCCAATATTGTGTTGAGGATTTTAGCATCTATGTTCATCAGTGCTATTGGCCTGAAGTTTTCTTTCTTTGTTTTGCCTTTATGTGGTTTTGGGATTAGGTAATGCTGGCTTCATAAAAATAATTTTGGAGCCTTTCATATTCTTGAATTTTTTTGGAATAGTCTTTGAAAAATAGGAATTAGCTCTTTTTTAAGTGCTTTGTAGAATTCTCCTGTGAAACCATCAGGTCTAGGGCTTTGGTGTTTGGGAATTTTTTGATTACTGTTAAATTTTCTCAGCTGTTATTGGTCTGTTCAGGCTTTATGCTCTTCATTGAGTGTGGAAGATTATATTTGTCTAAAAATCTGTTCATTTTGTGTAGATTTTCAAATTTCTTGGCATATAGTTTTTCATAGTAATTTCTTACAATGCTTTGTATGTCTATGGTATCAGTTGTAATCTGTCCCCTTTCATTTCTGATTGTGGCTATTTAGGTCCTTTCTCTTTTTTCGTTGATTAGTCTGCTTAAAGGCTCATCAATTTTGTTTATTCTTTCAAAGAACCACCTCCTAGATTTATTAATCCTTATAGTTGTGCTTATAGTTTCTATGTCATTTTGTTCTGCTCTGATCTTGGTTATTTCTTTACTTCTACTTGCTCTGGGTTGTCTTCATTGTTGTTCTTAGAGTTTTTGTAGGTGTGCGGTTATGTTGTTTAGTTGAAATGATTTTGTTTGTTAGGTAGGCCTGTATCACTATGAACTCTTCTCAGGACAGACTACATTGTGTCCCACAAGTTTTGGGTTGTTGTGAGTTCCTTTTCGTTTCCAGAAACTTTTTGATTTCTTCCTTCATCTCATTCTAGACCCATTCATTAATAACATGCTATTCAATCTCCATGATTTTGAGTGTTTTTGAGTTTTTTCCTTGAGGTTGGTTTCTAGTTTCAGACCCCTGTGGTCAGAGAAAGTGTGTGATACGATTTCAATTTTCATAAATTTGTTGAGGCTTCTTTTGTGTCTTATTATGTAGTCTATCTTTCAAAATGTTCCATGTGCCTTTGAAAAGAATGTGTATTTTGTTTCTTTGGGATGAAAGTCTCTGTATATATTGGTTAAGTTCATTTGGTCTAGGACTATGCTCAATGCTGAAATATCTTTGTTGATATTTTGTTTGGAAGATGTATCCATTGTTGACATTTGGGTGTTTGAGTCCCCTACTATGATTGTTTTGCTGTCAATATGTTTCTTGAAGTCTTCCAAGATTTTCTTTATTATTTGGGAGCTCTTATGTTGGGTGCATATATATTTACAATGTTTATGTCTTCTTGATGGATTCTGCTCTCTAGTATTTTGCAATGACCTGCTGGGTTTCTTTTCATGTCCTTTTTTTGTAGTTTATTTTGTCTGAGATGACAATTGCTCCTCCAGCATTTTTTTCCTGTTTGTTTGCTTGTAAAGTTTGTTTCCAGCCCTTCACTTTCAGTCTGCATTAGTTCTTTGTCCTGAGGTGGGTCCCTTGTAGGCAGCATATGTGTGGGTCATACTTTCTTAACCATTCAACTATTATGTGACTTTTAATTGGAGCATTTAGTCTTTTTATGTTTAAGGTTATTATTGATAGGTACTTACTCACTGCCATTTTTTTGTACTTACGTTCCTCTCTCTCTGGCCCTTTTACTTTTCTCAAAGCAGTCCCTTTAGCATCTCTTGCAGAGCTGGTTTGGTGGAGGTGGATTTTTTAGCCTTCTTTTGCCTCTGAAGCTCCTTATTTGGCCTCTCATTTTAATTGAGAACCTTGGTGGGTAACATAGCCATTGTTGCAGGCCTGTGATTTTCATTATTTGGAATATTTCTTGTCGTTCTCTTTGGACTTGGAGTGTTTCCTTTGAGAAGTCAACTGCTAGTCTTATCAGGGCTCCCTTGTATGTGACTTCCTGTTTCTCCCTTGCTGCCTTTAAGATTCTCTCTTTGTTTTAGAATTTTGGCATTTTAACTGTGGTGTGTCTTGGTGTGGACCTCTTTGAATTCCTCTTGATTGACACTCTCTGTGTTTTCTGAAGTTGTGTGAATTTTTCTCTCAACAAATTGGGGAAGTTTTCTATTATTACTTTTTCAAGCAGGTTTTCAATCTTTTGGTCTTCTTTTGTTCCTTCTGGTATCCCTATTATATGGCTATTATTCTATTTCATGTTATCCTGCACTTCCCTTACCACCTCATCATTCTTTCTTAGTCTTTTGCTTTTCTTGCTCTATCTAGGTTTTTTTTTTGGTTTTTTTTTTTACCTTGTCCTCGAGCTCAGTGATTTGGCCCCCGGCTTCATGAAGGCTGCTTGCAATATCTTCTAGCGTGTATTTTATTTCTGCAATTTTATAGTTCATTTTTTCCTGGTTTTTGTTTATAGTTTTTATTTCCTTTTTCATGCTGATATAGTTCTCACTCAGTCCCTTGTAGTTTTATGTGAGTTCCTTGAGCATCTTTATAAACATTATTTTGAATTCTATATCTGATAGTTCTGTTACCTCCATTTCATTTAGCTCTTTTAGTTGGGAGTCTTCTATTCCTTTTGTTTGAATATTTTCTTTTTGTCTCCCCATTTTAGGTGACTCTTTCTGTTTCTGTGCTTCCTGATGTTTAGCTTTACTAGCTGTCTTTGTAGGGTCAACTTCTATGATAGGAATTCTATGAGGTTCAGTGGTGTGGTCTCTTTGATCTCCTGGGCTGGATACTGTAGGTTTGCCCTTTCTTCTGTTTGTGTGGGCTTTCTTGTTGTAGTTGGGTTTTTATGTTTTGGCAGTTCCTTTGCTGGTGGTTTCTCTCCTCTAGCAAATATACTGATGTTTGTAGCTCCCACCTATTCTTGCATGTGATCAGTGGCAGGGGTTAGGCAAAATGAATTAAGAGAGCAGAAGAGTATTTGATGGGGTTTAAAGTACCAGGAAGTAGAGTAGACATAGGAGATTCTTAGGATAAGTATAATGTTAACCGTGATATTTCACTCAACTAGCTACTTTTTACAAAAGGTGAAAGAAAGATTGGATCTTGTTAGAGGGGGGATAATTGTGGGCTGAATCTAGAAAACAGAGCAAGGTTAGGTGATAAGGTATATTGAGAGTAAAAGATAGAAAGTAGTTTTAGTGTGAGAGGTAACAGAGTTCACCACAGAAATAATAATACTCAAGATTGAAGTGAAGTTGGCTAAGACCAGGGAGGATTGCTGTGTAATATGTACTCTTGTGTAGAACAACAGTTATATACAATAGTACTGGAATAACAATAATATGACAAGAAATATATGATCTGGATAACCAGAAAATAAAGTACCTGATTAAGCATTGTGTGGTATTGAAACACAGGTGAAGTGAAAGAAGGAGAATTAAAGAAATAATTAAAGCGACAATAAAGAAAGAATAAGGAAAATCAGTCAAACAATGCAATTAAACTGAGAAAGAAAATGTAGAAAACTAACCATAATGAAGAGAAATGAAAAAAGCAGTAAAAGTGTTAAAAATAATAAAAACATAATAATAATAATACACATAAACAATAAAATCCCAGCTCAATGGGATAGCAAAGTGACATTTGTCTCAGTTTTCCCTTGTTCTCCCACTTTTTTTTTGAGATTTTGATAGAAATTTTATTAAATCTGTATAGAAATTTTTAAAATCTTTTTCTTTTTAAAAAAGTTATTTAATTTTTGTTCAAGTACAGTTTTCTATTTTTTACTCCCATCCCCCCCCCCAGTGCTTCTCACCTTCATCCCATTTCCACCCCCCTTAGTTGTTGTCTATGTGTCCTTTATCCTACTTCCTGTAAATTCTTCTTCTTTTTCCCCTAAAATTTCCTCCCCTCTCTCTTCTGGTCATTTCCCCCCTGTTCTCTATTTCTGTGTTTTTGCTTTTATTTTGCTTGCTTGTTTGTTTTGTTTTTTAGCTTTCTGTTAAAGGTGAGATCATATGGTATTTGTCTTTCAACACCTGGCCTATTTCACTCAGCATAATACTCTCCAGTTCCATCCATGCTGTTGCAAATGGTAGAAGCTCCTTCTTTCCCTCTGCTGCATAGAATTCCATTGTGTATATATACCATAATTTTTTTGATCCATTCATTTACTCACAGGCACCTAGGTTGCTTCCAACTCTTGGCTATTGTGCTTCTATGAACATTGGGGTGCATAGGTTCTTTTGGATTGGTGTTTTAGAATTTTTAGGATATAATCCTAGCAGTGGAATTGGTGCATCAAAAGGCAGCTCTATTTTTAGTTTTTTTTTGAAAATTCCATACTGTTTTCCATAATGGTTGTACCAGTCTGCAATCCCACCAACAATGGATTTGGGTCCCCTCTTCACTACAACTTCTCCAACAGTTTTTGTTTGTTGCTTTGTTTATGAATGCCATGTTGACCGGTGTAAAGTGGTATCTCATTGTGGTTTTATTTTTTTTATTTTATTTTTTAAAATTTTATTTAGTTATTTTTCAAGTACAGATTTTTTGCTATTTCTCCCATCCCAGCCCCCCCTGCCCTGTGCTCCCCACCTCACTCCCATTTCCACCCCCTTTAGTTCTCATCCCTGTGTCCTTCCTATTTGTTCCTCCAAGTCCCTCCCCCTTTCTCCCCTTAAATTCCCTTCCCTCTCCCCTCTGGTCACTGTCCCCTTGTTCTCTCTTTCAGGGTCTCTTTTTTTTTTTTTACTTGCTAATATGTCTTTTATTATTCAAAATTACTCAGTGAGTATTCATTTCTGAGTATTTATGAATAGTTTTAAATGTTTCTTAAAGAGAGATAAACAAGTGATTATTGAAATTGAGTCTACACCTCTTGTTCCCACTTCTCTATCTGATATAATTACAATAAGTCTGAGTTGTGCATATCTGAATATCTTCTGGCTTTCATTGTCAAGCAATCAATTAGCATTTCTCACCTCCACTCAGACCATAATTTAGAAAATTCTTTGCAGTGACACTTGGTGTAGTTTAATTATAGTGTTCTTCAATCCACAAAGCTTTTTAAAGAATGATGAAAGCTTTGCACTTTCAATCTTTTCTTTTCGTTTTTTGAGTTATTTTTCAAGTACAGTTTTATGTCCATTTCTCCCATCCCAGCCCCCCCTGCCCCATGTTCCCCACCTCCCTCCCATTTCCACCCCCCTTAGTTCTCATCCCTGTGTCCTTCCTATTTGTTTCTCCAAATACCTCCCCTTTTTTCCCCTTAAATTTTCTTCCCTCTCCCATCTGGTCACTGTCCCCTTGTTCTCTATTTCAGTGTCTTTGTTTTTATTCTGCTTCCTTGTTTGTTTTGTTCTTTTGCTTCCTGTTACAGGTGAGATCATATGGTATTTGTTTTTCAACACCTGGTCTATTTCACTCAGCATAATTCTTTCCAGTTCCATCCATGCTGTTGCAAAGGGTAGTAGCTCCTTCTTTCTCTCTGCTGCATAGAATTCCTGTGTGTATATGTACCACAATTTTTTGATCCATTCATTTACTGATGGGCACCTAGGTTGCTTCCAACTCTTGGCTATTGTAAATTGTGCTGCTATGAACATTGTGGTGCATAGGTTCTTTGAAATTGATGTTTTAGGATTCTTAGGATATAATCCCAGCAGTGAAATTGCTGGGTCAAAAGGCAGGTTCATTTTTATTTTTCTGAGAAAATTCCATACTGTTTTTCATAATGGTTGTACCAGTCTGCAATCCCACCAACAGTGAACTAAGGTCCCTTTTTCCCCACAACCTCTCCAACATTTGTTGTGTGTTTCTTTGTTTATGATAGCCATTCTGACTGGTGTAAAGTGGTATCTCATTGTGGTTTTAATTTGCATCTCTCTGATACCTAGCGATATTGAGCATCTCTTCATGTGTCTCTGAATGTTCTGTATGTCCTCCTTGGAGAAGTGTCTCTTCATGTCCTTTTCCCATTTTTTAATTGGGTTAGTTGTTTTCTTAGTGGGGAGTCGTGTAAGTTCTTTGTATATTTTGAAGCTTAAACCTTTGTCTGAGTTATCATTGGCAAAAATGTTTTCCCATACAGTTGATTGTCTTTTTAATTTAATACTGTTTTCTTTAGCCATGCAGAATCTTTTTATTTTGATGAGATCCCATTTGTTTATTCTTTCCTTTATATTCCTTGCTCTAGGGGACATATTGGTAAAAATGTTGCTGCGTGGAATATCTTAGATTTTCTTGCCAATGTTCTCCTCTAGGACTTTAATGGTGTCACAGCTTATATTTAAGTCTTTTATCCACCTTGAATTTATTTTGGTGTATGGTGTAAGTTTATGTTCAAGTTTCATTTTTTTGCATGTAGCTGTCCAGTTTTCTCAACACCATTTGTTGAAGTGGCTATCTGTACTCCATTTTATGTTACTGGCTCCTTTGTCGAATATTAATTGACTGTAGAGAGTTGGGTTTATTTCTGGGCTCTCTGTTCTGTTCCATTGGTCTATGTGCCTGTTTTTTGCCAGTACTAGGCTGTTTTGATTACCGTGGCCTTGTAATGCAGTTTGATATCAGGTATTGTGATCCCTCCTACTTTGTTCTTCTTTTTCAAAAGTGCAGCTGCTATTTGGGGTCATTTATGGTTCCATATAAATTTTTGAAGTGTTTGTTCTATGTCTGTGAAATATTCCATTGGTACTTTAATAGGTATTGCATTGAATCTGTATATTGCTTTGGGTAGTATGAACATTTTGAAGATGTTAATTCTTCCAATCCATGAACAAGGTATATGTTTCCATTTGTTTGTGTCTTCCTTGATTTCTTTCTTTTTTTCTTTTCTTTTAATTTTTTATTGATTATGCTGTTACAGTTCTATTCCCCCCTTCATTCCCCTCCACCCTACCCCCATCCCCACCATTACCCCCCCTTTAGTTTATGACCATGTGTCTCAAGATCTTTAGATTCTATATTTCCCATGCTATTCTTCCCCCCCATCTATTTTCTATCTACTGTCTATGCTACTTATTTTCTGTACCTTCTCCCCCCTTCTCCTCCTCCCACTCCCCTGTTGCTAACCCTCCTTGAGATCTTCATTTCTATGTTTCCACTCCTGATCTAGCTGTCCTTTTAGTTTGCTTTTGTTTTAGGTGTGGTTGTTAATAACTGTGAGTTTGTTGTCCTTTCACTGTTCATGTTTCTTTAACTTCTTTTTCTTAGATAAGTCCCTTTAACATTTCCTATAATAAGGGCTTGGTGATGATGAACTCCTTGAATTTGATCTTATCTGAGAAGCACCTTATCTGTCCTTCCATTCTAAATGAAAGTTTTGTTGGATAGAGCAATCTTGGTTGTAGGTGTTTGGATTTCATGACTTGGAATACCTCTTTCCAGCCCCTTCTTGCCTGTAATGTCTCTTTTGAGAAATCAGCTGACAGTCTGATGGGGACTCCTTTGTAGGTGACTGTCCCCTTAGCTCTTGCTGCTTCTAGGATTCTCTCCTTCATTTTAATTTTGGCTACTTTAATTATGATGTGCCTTGGTGTGTTCCTTCTTGGGTCAACTTCTTTGGTACTCTCTGAGCTTCCTGGATTTCCTGGAAGTCTATTTCCTTTGTCAGATTGGGGAAATTCTCCTTTATTATTTGTTCAAATAAGTTTTCCATTGGTGGCTGTGCCTTTCCCCCTTCTGGTACCCCTATAATTCAGATGTTGGAGCATTTAAAGATATCCTGGAGGTTCCTAAGACGCTCCTCATTTCTTTGAATTCTTGCTTCTTGACTCTTTTGTGTTTGGCCATTATTTGCTTTCTTCTGGTCCACTCTATTGATTTGAGTCTCAGTTTCCTTTTCATTGCTATTGGTTTCCTGTGCAATTCCATTCATTTCAATTAGTTTCGCCTTCATATATTTGTCTAATTTGTGGCTATAATCAACCAGTTGTATGAGGATCCTGCTCACCAGTGTTTTAAACTGTGCGTCTGAGAGTTTTGCTATTTCTTCATCACTGAGATTTATAGGCTCTGGGGCTTAGAGATCTTCTTGAGCCATTTTTGGTCTGTTCCTGCCCTTTAAGTGTGAGGAAAGGAGCCTTGGACTCCCAGGTCGCTGGGTTGTGACGCTGTATGTGGGGGCGTGGTCAGAGCAGGGAAATGGCCGTTCCCTCCCTGCCGCTTGCTGTGGGGACCTGCTGGGTCCGGGTCCAATCGCTCACTCCCTGGCTTGTCTATCCGTGCACAAATGCATGATCACAGTCAACCAGTAGGCCTGTTCCCTCAGTGTTTTCCCGCGTTCACTCGCTTGGTGGCCTGCTTGGTCGCTCACTAGGTCCAACCCTGCTCCTGGATTCTGCGCGCCCCAGTCCGTCTGACTGAGTTTTTTTGTGCTACCTGGCTCCACCTGCTGCTGGTTTCGCCCCTCTTACCGGTCAGACTGAAGAATTTGTTGTTAACAGACCTCCGAATAGTTCAATTTTCTGTGTTCTGGCTGTGTTTCCTGTTGCTAACATTGAGTTGTCTCTAAACTTGGTTGTGTGAGAAGGCACAGATATCCACCTATGCCTCCATCTTGGCGGAAGTCTGATTTCTTTCTTTAGTGCAGTGTAGTTTTCTGCATACAGGTGTTTTACCTCCTTAGTCAGGTTTATTCCCAGATATTTTATTTTTGTTTTTGCTATATCGAATGGGATTTTTTTCCTTGATTTCTGCTTCTGCTGATTCATTGTTGGTGTACAAAAATGCCTTTGATTTCTGGATATTGACTTTGTAACCTGCTGTTTTGCCAAATTCGTTAATTAGTTTGAGCAGTTTTTAGGTAGAGTCTATAGGATTTTCCATGTCTACTATCATGTCATCTGCACACAGTGACAGTTTTGCTTCCTCCTTTCCTATTTGGATGCCTTTTATTTCCTTTTCTTGTCTGATAGCTGTGGTTAAAACTTCCAATACTATAATGAATAGAAGTGGTGAAAGTGGACATCCTTTTCTTGTTCCTGATCTTAGTGGAAAACCTCTTAGGTTTTGCCCATTGAGTATAATGTTAGCTGTAGGTCTCTCATATATGGCCTTTAATATATTGAGGAATGCTCCCTCTATTCCCACTTTGCTGAGTGTTTTTATCATAAATGGGGGTTGTACCTTATCAAAAGCTTTTTCCGCATCTATTGATATGATCATGTGGTTTATGTCTTTGCTTTTCTTTATGTGATATATTACATTTACTGATTTGCGAATATTGAAGTATCCTTGCATCCCTGGGATGAATCCCACTTGGTCATGGTGTATGATCTTTTTGATATATTGTTGGATGCGATTTGCCAATATTTTGTTGACAATTTTAGCATCTGTGTTCATCAGCAATATTGGCCTTAAGTTCTCTTTCTTTATTGTGTGTCTATCTGGTTTTGGAATTAGGATGATGCTGGCTTCATAAAAAGAATTTGGGAGTTTTCCATCCTTCTGGATTTTTTGGAATAGTCTGTGGAGAATAAGGGTAAGCTTTTCCTTAAATGCTTTGTAGAATTCTCCTGTGAAACCATGTGGTCGGGGGCTTTTGTGTAATGGGAGTTTTTTGATTACTGCTTAAATTCCTTTTGCTGTTATTGGACTATTCAGGTTTTCTACTTTTTCATTGAGTTTTGGGAGATTATATTTTTCTAGAAATGTGTCCATTTTCCCTAGGTTTTCAAATTTCTTGGCATACAGTTGTTCATAGTAATTTCTTACAATCCCTTCTATTTCTGTGGTATCAGTTGTAATCTCTCCTCTTTCATTTCTGATTGTGTTTCTTTGTGTCTTCTCTCTGAAGAGCCTACTTAAAGGCTTGTCTGTTTTGTTTATCTTTTCAAAGAACCAACTCCTGGGTTCAATGATCCTTAGAATTGCGCTTTTAGTTTCTATGTCATTTAATTGTGCTCTAACCTTGGTTATTTTCTTCCTTCTGCTTGCTCTGGGCTGTCTTTGTTGTTGTTCCTCAAGTTCTTGCACGCGTAGGGTTAAGTTGTTTGTTTGAAATGTTTCTATCTTATTTAGGTAGGCCTGTATTGCTATAAACTTCCCTCTCAGGACTGCCTTCACTGTGTCCCATAAGTTTTGGGTTGTTGTGAGATCATTTTCATTTGTTTCCAGACAGGTTTTGTTTTCTTCCCTAATTTCATTCTTGACCCATTCATTGTTTAATAGAATACCATTCAGTCTCCATGATTTTGGGTACTTTGGTTTTTTTCCTTTGGGGTTAGTTTCCAATTTCAGTCCCTTGTGGTCAGAGAAGATGCTTAGTATGATTTCAAATTTCTTGAATTTATGGAAACTGCTGAGCAAAAAAATTGTTTTAAGTAAATTTGTGATTTTTGCATTGGATTGCATTCATAGGCATCCTTGGCCAGAAGTGGCCTATGGACAGAAGGCTGGAGATTCCTGGCAGTAAGGACCTCGTATTCTAAGGATATGGCTGATAAAGGGACTTCAGACTGGTTCTCCCTTCCTTTGTGCTTAAATAATGTTTGCCTTACCTAAAGATTTGCTAAAATGAAACCCATAAATTCTGATTTTCTTTATATAATTTTTCTTTTGAAATTACTGGCTGTTCATCTACTTGTCTGTGTGCTATTCTTTCTTGGCAAGACCCGAATATTTTTCTTTGAGGATTGTTGTAGGGGACAAAACTGCCATTACCTCATTTAAATTTGTTCTAAGTTTCTAATAAAGTAATCTATAATGGCTTTACATTTTCTTTTCTCTTTAAATAGAAATGGTATAAAAAGCCAGAGAGGCTGGGTCTGCCCAAAAACTTGGAAAAATTATTCTTCTGATAGAAATACTTAAGAGAGTTCTGGAAACTCAACTTTCTGCCTAAGCTGTAATCTATCTTCAACTGGTATCTGATTCTTCAGATGTTTCCTTGTATATTTTTCTCGGCATAGATATCTTTCATTGCTTGTAGAAATGTGTGTAAGGTCCCAATTTTGGGGGACAAATATGGGGAGAAGAAGAGATGTTGTGGACTGCTCTGCCTAGTTCTAGGAATTGTAACTCTACCTGCTGTGGCTAAGGATGAACAAGTGACCTCTGGAATGTGAGCTGCAGGAGACAAAGTTTGTCTCTGGTAGCAAACACTGCCTCAGTTTCCTCCCCGCCCCTAAAGTATGGTCGGAAGTCCTTGATGGGTAAGACTCCTCAGAGGAGGGGCAACCTAGGCCATACACTATCACTTTGGAGACCATCATGGAAAGACTCTGGGGGCTGCAACAAAGAGCAATGAACTCTTCCCCCCTGCCCCCCTCCTCTGCCTCTGAGATATCCTGAGTCCCCATTTCAATCTGGGAGAAGTGCTGCCTGGCTCTAATCCACTTAAGCCTAAAAACCTACATTGGTGAACGCAGTGCAGTCTGTGCTGGAAAGGACTTTATCAGGGTCAAATCAGTCATAAGAAAGAATATGTAAAATCCTGTGAAACTTGCTTTGTTTAGAATGATCTCATTTAAATGGTAAGGTTCTAAGCAACAAGTTTCTTCCTCAAAGATTTATGGCTCATTAGCTATCTGATCCTAACTGAGAATAAGCACTCATAGTTCTTTGAATATCTATTGTTTGATCCCTACCTGTATTCTCGTGTAAATGAAACCCAGTAAAAGCCCCTTGAGCTGGGGGCTGTTGGCCCTTCCCTTTTGAGGGTTGGGCCACCATTCCTCCCCAAGCTGATCATGTCTTGGCAGTGTTTACTTTCATCCGTGGTTGACCGGGGGACCTTGTGAGGAAAGTCACCCCTACAAACAGACATACTTTTAATTAGGAAAAAGGAGTCTTTAGGGATATGCTGTTTGAGTGACTGAAAGGCTGAAGACTTCTAACTGGGAGAACACCCAGTCATTGGCTACTTGAGGAAGATAAATCTCAGCATTTGTCTGTTAGCTACAGAGATTGATGGTCAGAGACATGAATGCTGTCCTAAGTCCTCACGGGAAAGTACTTGCTGTTTATTTTACTGCAATCTGCTGAGGAGAAGTACATTGAAGTAACTGCTTTCAGTGTTTTAAAATTTCTGGGGTTTTTGTATTGGCAAATAATGGATTTGACCAAGTTAATTTCCACAAATTCAGCCAGTTTTTACATAGCCATGAGAACACAACATTGTTAGTTTTCTCTGAAGGGATTTTCTCATCAGGTGAGAGTGTTCAAGTATTTTACAAGTACATATTATGTTTTATTTAAGTGTCTTTATATCCTAGATATCTGTGTTGGATACTGCAACCCTTGTGTGAAAGATTGAGGTGATGGGGAGTCTGTGTGGACACATGGGAAGTGCAGCTGCATGAAGCTATTTGCACATCTACTGATCTCTATACATTACTCAGTGTTCCATGGTCACACATAGATACATGAGGTACCCACAGTCACTGCCAGTGAAAGAAGCTCTGATTTTAAAGACTAAGGAACAGACCTGAGGTGAGTTCTTAGAACAAGCAAAATTTATACAACATATTTAAATATTGCTAATGTCTTAAATATACATATTTTCATTGGAAGAATTCTGAATTAAGAAAAATAAGCTGGCAAAATAAGGAAATGAACCAGAATGCACAAAACGTGTTTGGTTTCTGGCATTATAGCCTGATAGGTATTTCTTGTTTGTTTTGTTAAATAACAAAGAGAAACATTCAATGCATTCCAAATATACTAATGGGTTCATAGTCTTTGTTCATGGGGTCTTATATTTTATATGGTAAATTAACATATCTAATTATTCTAAGACCTTCAAAGCAGACAATTTATGATACATCATTTGTATATTGCATTGTGTGTTCACCGTCCAAAGTCAAATCTTTTTCTGTCACCATATATATGACCCCCTTTACCCTCCCCCTCCCCCTCTTCCCTCTGGGGTAACCGCCATACTGTTGACTCTGTCTATGAGTTTTTGTTTGTTTTTCTTCCTTATTAATGGGTTGCTTTTAGTTTTCTTTCCCAGATATGAGTGAAATCATATGGCCCTTGACTTTTCCTGTCTGACTTATTTCACTTGGTAGAATTTTGTGGTCCATCCACATTGTTGCAATGGAAGAGTTTCATCTTTTCTCATGAGGAGTAGTGTTGTGTGTATGTGCCTCATCTCTTTTATCCAGTCACCTACTGAGGGACACTTTGGTTGTTTTCATGTCTTGGTCACCATGAATAAGGGTGTAATGAGCATAGTGGTGAATATATCTTATGTCACCCCCCCAACTTAATATAAAAATAATGAGAGAATTTAAAGGGAAGGATTCACAGGAACAAGTACAAAGGATGCATGGACAAAAACTAACAGGGGTGGAAATGGGAGGGACGTGGGGAGCACTGCGGGGGTGGGCTGGGATGGGAATAAAAGACAGAAAACTGTGTTTGAATAATAATTAAATTTAAAAAATTTACATAACTTATAGAAAATAATGAGAGAATTTAAAATCGTTAATGTAGCATGTGTATTAAAATAGGGAGAAATAGTTTCCTGTTGAATTCTAGAAACTTGATATGAGATTTTGGATTTTTTATTTTGAAATTTTAAAATTATACTTTACATTCAATATTATTCTGTACTAGTTTCAGGGCTACAGCAAAGTGGCCACACAATCATATACTCCACAGTGTGTTCCCCTTGATACTTGCATAGTTATCACAATATTTCGGACCACATTTCCCATGTGAGATTTTGGTTCTGATATGGATGCTTGATTTGTGTTTTCAAACTGAGTTCATAGACACAGACAACAGTATGGTGGTAACCAGAGGGAATGTAAGTATTAGTAATGAAGAGTGGAGGGGGCCAAATCTATGGTGATGGAAGATGATTTGACTTTTGTTAGTGGGCGCACAGTGCAATACGTATATCAAGTATCATAGAAATGCACACTTGAAACCTATATGTTCTTACTAACTAATACCATCCCAGTAAATATAATAAAAAATTACTGCAGCAACTTATATTGGTAAATATTTCAAAGAAACCTGTGTTCAGGGAAGTGCCTTGTTCATTATCACTTATAGAATTTTAAAGCTGTAATTTTAAAGTACTTTAGAGGGTATCTTTGTTACTATGGAATTTTAACTTATCATTTTAAAAATCCAGGCTCTTAAGAAACTAAGTTAAATGATGTTTTTTATTTATTATTTATTTAAAAAAATATTTTATTTATTTATCTTTAGAGGGGAAGGGAAGGAGAGAGGGAGAGAAACATCAATGTATGGTTGCCTCTTGTGAGTCCCCTGCTGGGAACTGGCCTGCAACCCAGGCATATGCCCTGACTGGAAATCCATCCGTGATCATGTGGTCCACAGGCCCATGCTCAATCCACTGAGCTACACCAGCCAGGACCTAAAAGATGTTTTTTTAAGTAGAGAAGTGTCAACTTAGTGGTTTAAGTTAAAAGTCTAATAATACTTTCTGGCAGTTTTTATAGTCCTGGATCTTTGATGAGTTAAACAGCAGAAAACAGATTATATACCGAGTTTGTACATCTAAATAATTTACCTCGCTAGTGGAAGATTTATTCTGGAGAAATCTAACGTTGATGATTAATAAGAATAAGGGCACTAGATAGATTCTGCATAAAGAGCAAAAAAAGAGAATTGGATATAGAGTACCTTATATTCTCATGTTCTTCAATAGGTGTGCCTTTATAGGCCTACAGCTTCAAGAATGGTAGAGCTTCTGAATAAACTGGAAGCAGCAATGTGAATGAGGCATGTAGGGTGGTCCTCACAGCTGGCTTGTAAAGAAGGGTCTACATTTCAGCACATCCTCCATTCCTCCTTCCCCCGCCAAATTTATGGAATAAAATTAGTTTGTCTGTCTTTGAATGTAAGTGATTTTGTAATTTTCCTCTGCAAGCAATAAGCAAAAAATTTAGGTCTGTGTTTATAGTTGTGCAAGTCTTCTCTCTTATTTAACATTGTCCTTCACCATCAGATGTAGGGGAATCGGAGGAATCAATTTTTAAAATAATTTTCTTTGCTTTTCTTTATTAAGTTGCATTCTGTCTTTATTTCTTAAAGCATTTTAAGATGCCTCCTGAGTAAATCCTGGAAGATCCCTGGGGACCAGGCTTCTAACACTTTCTCAAGAAAGAAAATTTTTCTGAAGAAGAATTTTGAAAAGAGTATTGATCTCACTTAATATTCACATTAATATTCTTATCACTGCTGGATATTTATTTCTTAAATATAATTTCACCTTCCTGATTTGATCTTTTGTTTCGTTCATTTTATGCTATTCAGTTCTTCCTATGTTGTATGGGTCCCACTCTTACCCCTGTTATTCACCTTGCTTCTAGTCTAAATACATTCTAACACAGGTGAATGCTACTACTCATGCATAATCAAATAGATGATTCCCGAGACAAACAATTTTATCCTATGCCTAAATAAGGCTTCATAGAGTATAATATTCTTTTTATCCTTGGCCTATGTCTATAATTCTTACCACATTGACAAAGACCTAGATGATTCCTGTGATACAGTGTTGATAGTGAAGCATTCAAGAACATTAATGATAGCTATCATTTATTGAACCTTTACTGGGTGCCAGCCAATATTTTATGTATTTACTTGTAATAAAACAACAACCCAAGAGGCAGGATCCATTGGTATCCCCATTCTAAAAAGGATGAAACTGAGGCACAGAAAGGTTTATTAGTTCCCCCAGGCTCACATAGTAGTAAGTGGCAAAGCTGAGTTTTCAACACAGACAATGCGTCTCCAGAGGCCATGTGATGCATTACTGTGCTACACTCTCCCCAATCAGAATACACTGAATCGAATAACTCGTAATCGGTATTTGGTCTCTGTAATGATAAAATGCCACTTACCAGTGGGTAGCCTTTTTTAAGGAACAGTTATAGGCTTGGACATTTCTGTTTTATTATAAAAATATGAAAAAGTCAGTAGAATAGAATGTAAGATGGGGTTGCACAAAGTGTGCCATGGAAGGTAAGCCTGGACAAAGTTTCTGAGATTTTCTAGCTCTAGCCCTTTATCTTCCAAAGAGCAAACTGAGACACAGATGCAATTACATTTAGAAATGACTCAACCCCATGCCTTTTTAAACTAATGTTGGGCTCTTCCCTTGCATATGCTGATTTTTTGAACCTGGGCACCAAAGCTCCATTTCTGAGCACTCTCAGTACCTTGGAAGAATTATAAATATAACCATGTCTCATTGTCTTCTACCTCTCTTTTCAGTGCCTGTGTTTTCCTTCCTCAATACCTAGGCAACCCCAAGAGTTTTGCAAAAAAAAAATAATACCCTCTGGTAACATAAGAGTTCATGATAGCCACTGGTCAGTGAATTTCAAAAATATTTGGTGAGAATCTATATGATGTCTCTGTGTTAAGGGGTATAGGATAGACAAAGATTACATTGAGAAAATTACAACTTCTTCAAGAACTGATAGAAAAAAAAAGGAAACCAAAAAGTTGCAGAGAGTCACAGAGTCTAATTTAGTAATTGCATTAGGGAACAATGTGCTAATTATGTCATGGTTGGATACAGACCTGTCTGTGGATACTTATTGAGAATCCATGAAGACTGAACATCCTTGAGACAGAAAGGACTGAATACCAAATAGCAACTTATCATAGTATTAAGTGAGTTGTTCCAAAAGAGACATTATTTTTGGTGCTTCATTAATTATAGTATAAAGATTCTCACCATGAATACTACCAACTCAGAGGCTTGACTCATGCCAATTTATTTAGAGATTTTTTTTGCCACCATCTGAGAGTAAGTCATTATTGACTTGATGCCCAGGACTGACAGTTTAACTAGGCTTTATTAAAGATACTACTTGCTGTGGGGCCTTTGATGCTTTCTTGGTCAACAATCCACTAAGACTGAGAGGGTAAACCTCTTACTTGTAGCCAAAACAAAATCATGTGAGGAGAAGCACAATTGGCAAGGGAAGGTGTAATCGGCTACTAGGAAGAACTTATAGATGTTCAGCAAAACTTTATTGTGTGTAAACCCCTGTAGAAGATAAAATAATGAATATGCACTCCAAGATATAATTAATGTATTCATAGTTCACTCACCATTTCATTACAGGTGCCTTCTCCGGACCTCTCATCCTAGAAACAGGCTTTAAAGAAGACTAAATGGGACATAGTAACAATGTGACAGATTTTGTCCTCCTGGGCCTCACTCAGGATCCTGGGGGCCAAAAGGCATTATTTGTCATATTTTTACTCACTTACATTGTGACAATGGTGGGCAACCTGCTCATTGTGGTGACTGTTCTTGCCAGCCCCTCTCTGGGCTCCCCAATGTATCTCTTTCTGGTGTATCTGTCACTCATGGACACAGCATATTCCACTGTCATTTCACCCAAATTGATCATAGACCTACTCTGTGGTCAAAAGACAATTTCCTTCTCAGCTTGCATGGGACAGCTCTTTCTGGAACACCTTTTTGGAGGTGCTGAGGTCTTCCTTCTGGTGGCCATGGCCTATGATCGCTATGTGGCCATCTGTAAGCCACTGCAGTACATAACCATCATGAATAGACAGGTTTGCATCCTGCTGTTGGTGGTGTCCTGGGCTGGAGGTTTTGGTCATTCTGTGGTCCAACTTGTCTTTGTGTACAACCTCCCCTTCTGTGGCCCCAATGTTATTGACCATTTCACCTGTGACATGTACCCACTATTAGAACTCGCCTGCACTGACACCTACTTCGTAGGCCTCACTGTGATTGCCAATGGTGGAGCAATCTGCATGATCATCTTCATTTGTCTACTAATATCCTATGGAGTCATCCTAAGTTCCCTTAAAAGTCACAGTCAGGAAGGGAGGCGCAAAGCCCTGTCTACCTGTGGTTCCCACATCACGGTGGTTGTTCTCTTTTTTGTTCCCTGCATTTTTATGTATGTTAGACCTGTTTCTAACTTCCCTCTTGATAAATTCTTAACTGTGGCTTATACTGTTATGACTCCCATGTTGAATCCTCTAATATACGCTTTGAGAAATTCAGAAATGACAAATGCTATGAAGAAACTCTGGTGTAGGAAGTTAGCTATCGATAGACTGGGAATGTGTCATTCATATTGAATGCACTTGTTACTAATTCTGAAACAACAAAGAGGCAGTTCATTCTAACAATGGATGACTTAGTCAACTCAATGCATTCTCTTGGGATGCTTTTCTTTTTTCATAGAAGGTATCAAAAGTAGAGGCAATTACTCATTGAGGTTAGAATCAATCTAATACAGAAATATGGAAGGATGAATAAAAAGGCACAGGTATTTTTTCCTATTATTCAGAAGAATAATCTAAGTTCAACTTGTACCCTTCCTTTTCATTGTTCATTTACAGTTTTCCTGATTTTTTTCCCCATTGCTCTTCCATGCCCCATACCACCAAATCCCACCTCCCACGATCAATGCCTCCACATTGTTCATGCCCATGTGTCCCTTATTCTTGCTACTTGGCTTGCCTCTTTAGCTTTTTCTGCTATCTCCCTACTTTCTCCCCTCTGATCATTGTCAGTTTGTTCTCTATTGTTTATACTGAAATGAGCTTTAGAAGAGTTTTATTTTTCCTTTAAAAAGTGAAAAAGAAGCTACCTTTGACAATGTGTTTTATACAAAATAATGACAAAGCAATTTTGCTAATGTTTAGAACAAATTTCTGAGGTTAAGACAGTGTCTTTATTTATTAATTTATTGTTGTTCAAGTATAGTTGTCTCCATTTTCACTCCACCATACTTCCCTCCCCACCCATCCCTACCTCCCAACATCAAACTTTTCTGTTTGGCCATTATTTGCTTTCTTCTGGTCCACTCCATTGATTTGAGTCCCAGTTTCCTTTTCATTGCTATTGGTGTCCTGTGCAATTCCATTCATTTCAATTAGTTTCGCCTTCATATGTTTGTCTAATTTGTGGCTATAATCAACCAGTTCTGTGAGGATCCTGATCACCAGTGTTTTAAACTGTACATCTGAGAGTTTTGCTATTTCTTCATCACTTAGATTTATAGGTTCTGGGGCTTTGAGATCTTATCGAGCCATTTTTGGTCTGTTTGCAACCATTAAGTATAAGGAGTGGAGCCTTGGACTCCCAGGTGGCTGGGTTGTGACGCTGCATGTGGAGGCGGGGTCAGAGCGGGGAAATGGCAGCCCCCTCTGCTGTTTCTCACAGCCTGGTGAGGAGCAGAGCCTTAAGTTGTTCACCAGAGCAGGGCCACTTAGGTCGCTGGATTATGACGCTGTATGTAGAGGCGGGGTCAGAGTGGTAAAATGGCGGCCCCTTCTGCCACCGCTAGCCTTGCCGCTGGGGCTGCTGGCTCTCGTCCAATTGCCCACTCCCTCGCTTGTCTATCCACACAGGAATGCGCGACCACAGTCAACCTGCAGCCCTATTCCCTCGCTGTTTCCCTGCAATCGCTTGCTGAGTTGCCTACCAGGTCCAACCCTGAGCCTGGATTCCATGTGCCTGAGTCCCTCCTGTGCTACCCTGCTCTGTCAGCTGCTGGTTTTGCCCCTCTTACTGGTCAGGCTGAAGAATTTGTTGTTATCAGACTCCTGAAAAGCTCAATTTTCTGTGTTCTGGCTGTGTTTTCTGTTGCTATTATTTAATTGTCTCTAAACTTGGTTGTGTGAGGTAGCACGCCGTCTCCACCTATGCCTCCATCTTGGTGGAAGTCTCCAGTTGCTCCCTTTGTTGAATATTGATTGACTGTAGACACTTGGGATTATTTCTGGGCTCTCTGTTCTGTTCCATTGGTCCATGTGCCTGTTTTTATGACAGTAAATACTCCCACTTTTAACCTAATTGATATATGAACCTCCAATGCTTTTTACTTGAAGTAGCAGAGGGGGGGAAATAAAGAGATAAAGAAATGGTTACATAAAATAAAACATCCACTTCACACTGAGGTTCTACAGCTTGTCATGTGATCAAAGTTAACTATCATAACTTCTCAACCACTAATTTTGTATTTCTTTCACTTTCTGCCAATTTCTTGGCTAGTCAGAGAATGTTATTTGGTTGGGAGACTCAAACCTTAATTATCATTGAAATTAAGTCTATAATGGTTTGGTTTTGTTGTTTTCCCCCTGTTTTATATTGCTGTCTACTGGGCATGGGAGTAGAAGGAGATATTGTATTTCATGCCTTCATTTGTGTGTAGCAACCCAGTTTTCTGTCATTAATTAGTACCAAGCACTGAACTCAGTACAGGGATCTTCCTGTTTTATCAGCCTGGGGATCCCAACATAACCATGGACATTTTCCATGGAAAACCTAAAGGAACAATGACTGTGTTCATTGGTACAAGTATTCCTCTTTGGGCACTAGGGCTTTCAAACATACCAAGTTCAAACTTTTAATTAACTGAATCAAAAATATCTTAGCTGGGTTATAATGTGTAATAGGTGTAGGAATGATGATGCCCTTCTGAGTTCCACATTCTATTCACTAACTTTCATCTGTTCTGAGTACAGAGATGGCTTCATTCAAGTGTAGGCATGTCTGAAGTATATACCATATCATATTGGATAAGAAATCAACATTGTTTTGTGCTGTCTTTTGTCTCAAGTGGCACTCTCATAAGAGATTTCACCACCCCATTTCATTATTTTATCATGTTGAATGCTTCTGAGTAATGGGGAAACTTGTGAGATCAGTGGCATAGACTGATCAGTGGCATATAGTTATTTTAAAATATTCATAAAGCTAAGGAAGATCATGTCTAAAGAGCTGAAATAAAGAAACTATAAAACAATGTCTTAATGACAAGTGATTGATATCATTAAACAGATGAAAATCATGAGAAAGAACACAAATAAATTGTAGAAAATAATTGAAATAAGAAATCCACTAAAGTGGCTCAACAGTAGATCTGAGCAAGCAGAAGAAAGTCAGTGAAGTTGAGGATGGGTCACTGATATGATCCTGTTAGGGGAGCTGGTACATAGAGCCGTTCAGAGCCTCTTTTGTCGAATATTAATTTACACTAGAGACTTAGGTTTATTTTTAGGTTCTTCATTTTGTTCCATTGGTCTATGTGTCTGTTCTTATGTCAGTACTAGGCTGTTGTGATTACAGTGGCCTTTTAATACAGATTGATATGAGATATTGTGATCTCTCCTACTTTATTCTTCTTTCTCAAGATTGCTGCAGGTCTTTGGAGTCATTCAAGGTTCTATAGAAATTTTTGAAGTGTTTTTTCTCTATGTGTGAAATATACTATTAGTACTTTAATAGGTACTGAATTGAATGTATAAATTGCTTTGAGTAGTATAGACATTCTGCTGATTTTAATTCTTCTGATCCACAAACATGGTATGTTTCCATTTGTTTGTGTCTTCCTTAATTTCTTTCTTTAGTGTTGTATAGTTTTGTTAGCACAGTCTTTAACATTCTTGGTTAGGTTTATTCCTGGGTGTTTTATTTTTCTTGTTGCTATATCAAATGGGATTTTTTTCCTGATTTCTGTTTCTGATGTTTCATTGCTGGCGTTCAAAAGTGAGTTTGACTTCTGAATATTGTCTTTGTATCATGCTGTTTTTACCAAATTCATTTATTAAGTCGAGCAGTTTTTTTGGTGGTGTCTACAGGATTTTTTATGTACATTATCATGTCATTTGCAAACAATGACAGCTTTGTTTCCTCTTTTTTTGCTTGGATGTCTTTTATTTGTTTTTCTTGTCTGATTGCTATGGCTAGGACTTTCAATAGTATGTCCAAAAGAAGTGGGTAAAGCGGACCTCCTTGTCTTGTTCCTGATCTTAGTGGGAAAGTTTTCAGTTTTTGCCCATGGAGTATAATGTTGACTTTAGGTCTCTCATATATGGCCTTTATTATGTTGAGGAATACTCCCTATATTCCCACTTGGCTGAGTGTTTTCATCATAAATGGGTGCTGTATCTCATCAAATGCTTTTTCTGTATCTATTGATATGATCATGTGATTTTCATCTTTGCTTTTGTTTATGTGATGTATTACCTTTATTGTTTTGTGAATGTTGTACCATCCTAGCATCCCTGGATGAATTCCACTTGGTCAATGGTGTATGATCTTTTTAATGAATTGTCGGATGCAGTTTGCAAATATTTCATTGATGTTTTTAGTGTTTATGTTCATCTGTGATATTGGCTTGAAGTTTTGTTTCTTTGTTGTGTCTTTATCTGGTTTTGGGATTATGATGATGCTGGCTACATAAAAAAAGTTTTGGAATGTTCTACCTTCTTGGAATTTTTGTAATAGTCTGTAAAGGATTGGGGTTAGTTATTCCTTAAATACTTTGTTGAATTGTCCTGTGAAAAAATCCAGTTCAGGGCTTTTGTTGTTTGGGAGTTTTTTGATTACTGCTTCAATTTCAGCAGCTGTTATTGGTCTATTCATGCTTCCTGCTTCTTCTTCATTGAGCTAGGAGAATTACATTTTTCTAGAAAATTTTCCATTTTTCCTAGGTGTTCATAGTTTTACCTAATTTTCTTGACAAATAGTTTTTCATAGCAATTTCTTATAATCTTTTGCATTTCTGTGCTATCAGTTGTAATCTGTCCTGTTTCATTTGCGATTGTGTTTATTTAGGTCCTTTCTCTGTTTTCCTTGGTGGGTCTGCTTAAAGGCTTGTTAATTTTGTTTATCTTTTCACAGAACCAATTCCTGGATGTAATGATTCTTAGAATTGTGCTTTTAGTCTCTATGTTATTTAATTCTGCTCTGATGTTGTTTTTTTCCTTCCTTCTCTTGCTCTGGGCTGTCTTTGTTGTTGTTCCCTGAGTTCTTGTCGGTGTAGGGTTAGGTTGTTTATTTGAAATGTTTCTATGTTTTTTTCTTGTTTGTTTGTTTTAGGTAGGCCTGTATTGCTATGACCTTCCCTCTGTTGTATGCCTTTGATGTGTCCCCTAAGATTTGGATTGTTGTTAGGTCATTTTCATTTGTTTCCAGAAACTGTTTGATTCCTTTCTTGATCTAATTTTTGACCCATTCATTAATAACATGCTATTTAATTTCCGTGAGTTTGAGTGTTTTT
Source organism: Artibeus jamaicensis (assembly GCF_021234435.1). NCBI lineage: Eukaryota > Metazoa > Chordata > Mammalia > Chiroptera > Phyllostomidae > Artibeus > Artibeus jamaicensis. Next base: position 99,781 of record NW_026521197.1, on the reverse strand, counting down.
GAGTTTTTTTTCATTGGGGTTGTTTTCTAGTTTCAGTCCCTTGTGGTTAGAGAAAGTGCTTGATATGATTTCAATTTTCTTGAATTGTTGAGGCTTGTTTTGTGTCTTATCATGTAGTGTATCTTTGAAAATGTTCCATGTGCATTGGAAAAGAATTTGTATTTGGCTCTTTTGGGATGAATGGCTCTCTATGTATCAGTTTAGTTCATTTAATTTAGGACATTGTTCAATGCTGTAATATCTTTGTTAATACTGTGTTTGGAAGATCTATCCATTTTTTTACAGTGGAGTGTTAAACTCCCCTACTATATTTGTCTTTCTGTTAGTATCTTTGTTGAAGTTCTCCAAGATTTTCTTTATGTATTTGGGTGCTCCTATCTTGGGTGCATATATATTTAACATTTATGAATTCTTATTGGGTATTCCCTTGAGTATTATGAAGTGAGCTTCTGGGTCTCTTTTTATTGTTCTACTTTTGAAGTCTATTTTGTCTGATATGGAAATTCCTAGTCCAGCTTCCCCACCCCCCTCCCCCGTTTGTTTGCTTGAAAAATTTGTTTTCAGCCCTTCACTTTTAGTCTGCATAGGTCTTTTGTCCTGAGGTGGGTCTCTTGTAGGCAGCATATGTGTGAATCATGCCTTCTTATCCATTCAGCTATTCTGTGTCTTTTGATTGGAGCATTTAATGTGTTTACGTTTAAGGTTATTATTGATAGGTACTTACTCATTGCCATTTTTGTACCTATGTTCTTCTCTCTCTCTGGCTGTTTTCCTTCCTTTTCTTAAAGCAGTTCCTTTAGCATCTCTTGCAGAGCTGGTTGGGTGGAGATGTGTGCTTTTAGATTTTGTTTTTCTGGGAAGCTCCTTATTTGTCCTTCCATGTTAATTGAGAGCCTTGCTGGGTAAAGTGGCCTTGGTTGCAGGCCTCTGGTTCTCATTACTTGGAATATTTCTTGCCATTCTCTTTGGGTTTGGAGCATTTCCTTTGAGAAGTGAGCTGCTAGCCTTATCAGGGCTCCCTTGTATGTGACTTCCTGTTTTCCCCTTGCTGCCTTTAAGATTCTCTCTTTTCTTGGAATTTTGGCATTTTAATTATGGTGTGTTTTGGAGTCGGCCAGTTTGGGCTCCTGTTGATTGGGACTCTGTGTTTTCTGGAGTTGTGTGAATTTTCTGTCATCAAATTAGGGAAGTTTTTCATCATCACTTTTTCAAACATGTTTTCTATTCTTTGATCTTCTTTTGTTTTTTTCTGGTATTTCTATAATATGGCTATTATTCTATTTCATGTTGTCATGCAGTTCCCTTACCACCTAGTCATGATTTCTGAGTCTCTTTTGCTTTTCTTGGTCTATGTAGGTGTTTTTTCAAATTTATTTAATTATTGTTCAATTACAGGTTTCTGTTTTTTACTCCCATCGCAGCCCCCCCACCCAGTGTTCCCCACCTCCCTTTTATTTCCACCCCCCTTGGTTGTTGTCCATGTGTCCTTTATACTTGTTTCTGTAAATGCTTTCCGTTTACCCCCCTGAAATTTCCTCCCCCCACCTGTGGTCACTATCCCTGTGTTCTCTATTTCAGTGTCTTTGTTTTTTATTTTGCTTGCTTGTTCTTTTCCTTGTTTAGCTTTCTGTTAAAGGTGAGATCATATGGTATTTGTCTTTCAACTCCTGGCTTATTTCACTCAGCATAATAGTTTCCTGTTCCATACATGCTGTTTCAAAGGGTAGGAGCTCCTTCTTTCTTTCTGCTGCATAGAATTCCATTGTGTATATGTACCATAACTTTATGATCCATTCATTTACTGACAGGCATCTAGGTTGCTTCCAGGTCGTGGCTATTGTAAATTGTGCTGCTATGGACATTGTGGTGCATATGTTATTTTGGGTTGGTGTTTTAGGGTTCTTAGGATGTAATCCCAGCAGTGGAATTGCTGGGTCAAAAGGCAGGTTCATTTTTAGTTTTTTTTAGAGAATTCCATACTGTTTTCCACAGTAGTTGTACCAGTCTGCAATCCCACTAACAATGGATTAGGGTCCCCTATTCTCCACAACCTCTCCAACACTTATTGTTTGTGGCTTCGTTTATGATGGCCATTCTGTAGGTGCTTTTTAAAATGTATATTATTTTTAAAAATATATTTTATTAATTATTCCATTGCAGTTCTTCTCTTCCCCCCATCATTCTCCTCTACCCTGCACATTACCTCCCCCACCATTCCCCCCTTTAGTTTATGACCACGAGTCTCAAGTGCTTTAGATTCTATATTTCCCATACTATTCTTGTCCTCCCCCTATCTATTTTCTACCTACCGTCTGTGTTACTTATTTTCTGTACCTACTCCCCCCTTCTACTTCTCCCACTCCCCTGTAGCTAACCCTCCATGTGATCTTCATTTCTATGGTTCTGCTTCTGATCTAGCTGCCCTCTTAGTTTGCTTTTGTTTTAGGTGTGGTTCTTCATAACTGTGAGTGCTGTCCTTTCACTGTTCATATTTTTTTATCTTCTTTTCCTTAGGTAAGTCCCTTTAACATTTATATAATAAGGGTTTGGTGATGATGAACTCCCTGAATTTGATCTTATCTGAGAAGCACTTTATCTGCCCTTCCATTCTAAATGAAAGCTTTGCTGGATAGATCAATCTTGGATGTAGGTCTTTGGATTTCATGACTTGGAATACTTCTTTCCAGCCCCTTCTTGCCTGGAAGGTCTCTTTTGAGAAATCCACTGACAGTCTGATGGGGACTTCTTTGTAGGTGACTGTTCCCTTAGCTCTTGCTGCTTCTGGGATTCTCTCCTTCATTTATCCTTGGCTAACGTAATGATGATGTGCCTCGGTGTGTTCCTTCTTGGGTCCAACTTTGGGACTTTCTGAGCTTCCTGAATTTTCTGGAAGTCTATTTTTCTTTGCAAGAATGGGGATGTTCTCCTTTATTATCTGTTTAAACAAGTTTTCCACTTGTGGTTGTTCCTTTTCCCCTTCTGGTACCCCTATAATTTGGATTTTGTAACGTTTAAAGATGTCCTAAAGGTTCCTAAGCCTCCCCTCCTTTTTTTGAATTCTTGTTTTTCATCCTTTTCTGTTTGGTCATTTTTTTCCTCCTTCTTGTCCACTCCTTTGATTTGAGTCCAAGTTTCCTTGTCATTACTATTGTTTTCCAGTGCATTTCCCTTCATTTTAATGAGTTTAGCCTTCATATGTTCTTCTCATTTGTGACTAAAATCAACCAGTTCTGTGAGCTTCCTGATCACCAGTGTTTTGAACTGTGCATCTGAAAGTTTGGCTATTTCTTCTTCACTTAGATTCATTGGCTCTGGGGCTCTGAGTTGTTCTTGAGCCATGTTTTGATCTGTTTGTGCCTGTTATGTATGAGGAGCGGAGCCTTAGTTGTTCACCAGGGTGGAGCCACCCAGGTTGCTGGTTTGTGACACTGTATGTGGGGAGGGGTTCAGAAAGGAACAATGGCTGTTCTGTCTACCACTTCCTGCTGCTGGGGCCTGCAATCTTTCTCACTGCTCACTCCTTCACTGCTTTATCTGCACGCGAATGTGTGGCCACGATAAGCCCTCAGTGGGTGCACCACCTTTTGGCCTCAGTGGGTCCACCGCCTTGTGTCCTCAGTGGGTGTGCCCGATTCTCCACACCTGGGATCCGCCCACCGCTACTGGTTCACCTTGGTTGCAGGCCCGGGTCAATCTGGTGTATCTTTCCTGCCTGACCTCACTCTGCTGTTGGCTCTGCCCCTCTTACCAGTTTGGCTGAAGGGTTTGTTGATGTCAGATTTCCGTGTAGTTCAATTTTCTGTCATTTGGCTTCATTTTTGTTGCTAAAACTTTGTTGTTTTTAAACTTGGTTGTGCGAGAAAGTACAGTGCTTCCTTCTACGACTCTATCTTGGGAGATGTCTATAAATGTTTTTTTTTTTTTTTAACCTTGTCCTCCAGCTCACTGATTTGGTCCCCTGCTTCATGAAGCCTGCTTGCAATTTTTTCTAGTGTTGTTATTTTTGAGATTTTATAGTTCATTTCTTCCTGGTTTTTGTTTATAGTTTCTATTACCTTTTTCATGCTGATGTAGTTCTCACTCAGTTCCTTGTAGTGTCTTTGAGGTCCTTGAGCATCTTTATAACCATTATTTTAAAGTCTACATCTGATCATTTGGTGCCTCCATTTCGTTTAGCTCTTTTACTTGGGAGTCTTCCATTCCTTTTGATTGCATGTTCTTTTTTTGTCTCCCCATTTTAGGTGACTCTTTTTGTTTGTTTCTGTGCTTCCTGATGTTTAGCTTTGCTAGCTGTTTTGTAAGGTGAACTTCTATGATAGGAATTCTATGAGGTTCAGTGGTGTGGTCTCTTTGATCTCCTGGGCTGGATGTTGTAGGTTTGCCCTTTCCTCTGTTTGTGTGGGCTCTCTTGTTATAGTTGGGTATTTATCTTTTGGTGGTTCCATTTTTGGTGGTTTCTCTCCTCTAGTAGGTATACTGATGTTTGTAGCTCCCACCTATTGTATGTGATCAGTGGCAGCGGGTAGGCAACATGGATTAAGGCAGCAGGAGAGTATTTCATGGGGTTTAAAGTTCCAGCAAGTAGGAGATTCCTTGGATAAGTATAAGGTTAACTGTGATATTTCACCCAACTAGCCACTTTTTACAAAAGGTGAAAGAAAGAAAGGACTCTTGTTAGAGGGGAGGATGATTGTGAGCTGAATCCAGAAAACAGAGCAAGTTTATGTGATAAGGTATATTGAGAGTAAAGGATAGAAAGTAAGTGTAGTGTGAGAGATAATAGAGTTAACTACAGTGATAATAATGCTCAGGATGGAAGTGACGTGGGCTAAGATCAGGGAGAGTTGCTGTGCGTTATGTACAATTGTATGGAACAACAACTATTTACAACAATATTGGAACAACATTAACATGGCAAGGAACATATCATTTGGGTAAGTGGAATAAAAAGTACCTGGTCAAGAGTTGTGTGTTATTGGAACATGGGTTCTGTGAAAGAAGGAAAATTAAAGAGATAATTAAAGCGACAATAAAGAGAGAATAAAAACCAGTGAAACAATGCAATTAAACAGAGAAAGAAAATGTAGAAAACTAAACATAAAGAAGATGAATGGAAAAAAGTAGTGAGAGCAGTAAAAATAATGAAAAGATAATAATAATACACATAAACACTACAATCCCACCTCCACGGGATGGCCAAGTGACATTTGCCTCAGTTTCTCAGTTTTGGGGTTTGCTTTGTGCTCCCACTTTTGATCTTTCTCCGAACCTTTGGTAATTCCATGTCTCATTGTTTCCCCTGGGGGAAGAAGAAAAGAAAGGAAAAAGAAGAGAGGGTCCAAAAAGATAAACAAATATTAAGCCTCCTGTTGACTTTAAACCTGTTCAGTGAGTTCTGCTGGTCTTCCTGGATGCCACAGAAAGAGTGGGCCAGGCTTTGCTTTATTCTCTTCTAAAGGTATTGAGAGGATGGGTACCAGGTCTGGCTTACAATATTCACAGTTTCCTGGGCAATGCTGGCCCAGGTCCTCTGTGAGCTTTCAGGCTCAGATCAGCCCCTTAGTCTTTGGGCGCACAGTGTGAGTCAATCTCGGGTGTGAGTCAGTCTTGGGTGTGAGTCAGTCTTATGCATGAGTCAATCTTTGGCGTGGAGCTTAACACAAGTGGGGTGCCTGATTTTGCTCAGCTGTGCCGTCAGTCTGTGGGTGGGAGCAACTGAAATCTTTCTCGTGGTGATTCAGCTAGTGCTGAGATTTCCTTACGAAGTAGCTCTCAACAATCACCTGCCTTTCTACATTGCCCAGCTTTCCAACCAGTCTGGAGTTTATCCAAGTCAAGCTCCCACATGGCCCCACTCCTCCCCTCTCCAGGTGTAGCCTAGGACCCCAATTTCCCTGGTGCTGAGGTCCACAGCCAAAGGATGTATACTGCATCTGTGTGTCTCCCACTTTGTCTCTATTCCTCCCAGCAACTTCCAGCATCCAGGTCCCTTCTTGTGCCAGGCTGTTCTCCCTGCTCTGGTAGGGGAGGGAGCTGGTTCTCTAAGATTCCTGCCCATATCAGCAGCAGGTGCCGATCAGGGGCCACAGCAGCCTTGGTACCCACAATCTTCTCAACATCTGTTTTACAATGTGCTCTGCAATTTTTTGCCTCCAAACTTCATATAAGCTGGGATTCCATTGGCTGTTCAGTCTGTTCCTCCGAGATCAGCCAGGTGTTCCAGTGAGCACAGGGAGAACTGGGCTCTGCTCCCACCTACCTCCCTGCCATCCTCTCCCAACAGTGTCATTAAATGTTGTGTAGGTTTATGATTTCAATGTTATACTAGATGCTCTATCTAATTAAATAGTTGTCATCTTGGGGTCTGACACTTCAGAGACCTCACAAAGTTGAAGCTTCAATGCCAGAGCTTCTGTATAGACTTGACACCCAGAGACAGCTGTGCACACAGGTGTGCTGTTTCAAGTTCCTGTGTATCCATACAATACAGATGGTCTCAGAGACACATTCCATTGTTAGACACTAATTTTTTTTTTTTTGCTTAAGCTTCACCCTTGTTTTTCATCGAACATTAGATGAAATCCCCACCAAGTGATATATATTGTTTATGGACTGTTGGACTTACAATCCCCACTCACTCTCCCTGTACCTCTGAGGCTGAGTTAAGAAATAAATCTTTTCTTAATGTGGTTGTATTTGGAGGTGGTGTCTTTGGGAAGTGATTAGGTCATGAATGTAGAGTCCTTATGAATAGGATTCAAGTCCTTATTCTAGAGACCACAGAGAGTTCTCTTGTCCTTCATGCCTGCTGAGGACCCAGGGAACAAGCTCTCAGCAGACACTGAAGCTGCCAGCACCTTGACCTGGTCTTCTCAGTTTCTAGAACTGTGAGAAATAATTGTTAGTTGTCTACCACCTAGTCTATAGTATTCTTTTATGGTAGCTCAAAAGGACGAACACAGGCATTTAGCTAATTTTTAAATTTGTATAGTTACTTCATGTGATAAGGTAAAATCTTGGTTAATTGTCTGTATTCAATGGTCTCTGTGAAGTCAGGGAAAGCTCCTTCACTGTCATTGTGCACTCTGTTCCCTGCACAGTGCCTGGGACATGGAATCCACTCAATTAACTTTGTCACATTTATTCTTGAATTCTTGATCTACTAGAATGAGAATTTTCTGATGAGTTTTGATGAACCCTTAGTACATTAAACTAATTTGTATATTTTCTACAAATATTTGTTGTTTGATATTTGCTAGATATTTGATAATGGCTAAGGTTTTCAAAATGGCTTTCAAAATTTTTTTTAACCCATATAGAATTTATTTTATGGTGAAAAATATCAAAGCTTATTTCTTCTGAGTAGATAAAATATATTTTTATGATTCATTTCCATTAATAATTAAAAACTTTCTATTTACTATGTCAAGTTTTACACATCTAAAGCTTCAAGGTTAGGGCTGTTACTCCTTGTCCTCCTTGTCTTCCTTCTGTTAGTGCAGGGATAACCTGACTGAATGATTCTTTTGATGTGGACTGGGGTCACTCTCTAGTGCTCACTTGATTGCTAGGCCATTAAAGAAGGTAGAAGATGACTTTGTTCCTATGAATGGTGCCTAGCTGGGATGGCTAGGATATTAAGCTGCTCTGAGTCCTCCTTTTTGTTTTTTTTCCATGTAGATAAAGGACTATATAGACCAAGTTTCTCCAGTGACATTGTTGGACTTGCTAAATGGCAACTCAGGGCTCACAGAGGGAGGCAGCAGAAAGTGTCAGGCCAGTTAAGATGTTTTTATTTTCCAATTGTTGTTGATGCTAATATATAGAAGTGCAATTGAGTAATTTTTTGGATCTTGAATTTTAGAAACTTGCTAAATTCACTTGCTATTTCTAGTAATCTCTGAAGGTTCCTTAGTGTTTCCTATGACATAATAATGTCTACAGAAAAGGATGTCTCAACTCTTAGGAGATAAAGGAGTACTTAGCTTATCAATTTCTTTGGGGCATTTCAGCAGTTTGTGTTTTTCCTATACTTTACCCATTTTATCTAAGTTATTAAATTTACTGTTAGCATTTTTCACAAGTATAATTCTTATTCTTTTAATTTTATTTTTATTTGTTCATGTTATTTTAGACCTCACATGGAAGATTTAATAATCAATCCGTAGCCCACAGTAGCTTGTAAGTGTTTTTGTTGCTTTCACGAAATAATGTGGGAAATGGTTTCTGTCTTATTTATACAGAATGAATTGACTTTGAGGATCCTAGTTATATATTTTTTCCACAGTTTGTTTTCTCTTTTAAAAATTATTTCTATTGGGGTGATGTTGCTAAATAAGATTATGTAGGTTTGAAGTGTACATTTCTATGATCCATGTTCAGTATATTGCTTTGTGTGCTCACTACCCAAAGTCAACTCTTCTTTATTTAAGTATAGATTTTATTTATTTATTTTTGGAGAGAGGAGAAGGGATAAAGAAAGAGAAGGAGAAGGAACATCAATTAGTTGCCTACCACACTTCCCAACCAGTGACCTGGTGGTCCCTGACTGATAATAGAAATGGGAACTTTTATTTTGTGGGTTGACACTCAATCCACTGAGACACACCAATAAGGACTAGTCAAAATTTTTGATCGCCATGTTTTTGGCCCCTTTACCCTGTATGAGGATATGTATGATGTTCATCTGCTTCTAGTTCTGATATTAATATTTTGGCTTTTCTCTCTCTTTATTTATAGGTACCAACTTTGAGCTATTTTTCTTTTCTTTGTTACTATTTTATTCATTTTTAAAAATCTTACCTTCATTATGTCCTCCCATTACATACTTATGTATAAACTGTTTCCATTTCATTAGGGAGCTCTATTATGCTACTTCATGCTTTTGGGAATGAAGTTCTGACATCACCTGTGACATAAAGGACACTTGTGATGCCATTAACCTGTGTCTGTATGAAAGTCCAATGACCTCCAGTGGTTTTCTTCCCAATGAGCTGCATGTGATCACTGTGTTAGGGAATTACTGAATCTCCAACTCAAGTTTTCAAAGCAGGATGTTGGGATTAGGCTTCTGCCAAAGTCACCAGGCTTCAAATATTTGTATAGTAGACTCTTTAGAGAATGTCTGAGCACTAGCATTATGGGGTCCCAATGGCATTGCATGAATAACTTCCCATTTAAATCCCCTGTAGTCAGTGTTCTTACTTTCTTGTTATATATTAGGATGTGAGAGTGATAGTAATAAATTAGGCAGGATTTGTAGAATTCTGTAATGGTCATGAACCATGTTATTCCTATATATTTGCTAGACAGGTGTAGGCTTGGTATTTTGGCTAGAGTAAACCATCTTAATTGACTAGAAATGTTTACTATAGCACCCACATTGTCCCAAGCTTCTTCCTTTAAGAAACTCTTATGATGTTAACAAAGTAATAGCTTAACTTTTTTAGAGTATGTTCATATCTAAGTTTTCTTTCCAAACATGACAATAGATATGGCTTACAGAGAATTACTGTGTATTACTGCACATTTTGAAGCAACATCTGTATCAGTTACTATTTGCAGTGTATCATTCGCACTGGAGCATATAAATTCAGCTTCTGTGCTATTGTAATCATGATCATATCAAGAAAACATCTATCATTCAGATAAACAGCAAGAATTAGTAGTTCTTTGCATTCAGCTGGAAGGAACGTGTAGAATTTAACCTATGCATGTATTTGCTGTCCAGTTCTGAGTCCTAATTTAGTCCAGGGTACCTTATCATACCGGATAGTTTTTCTAAATTAAGGATATCTTTTCCAGCCTTTGTCACTTCAATTCAAGAAAAGAACAGTGCTTACATGTACTCTTTAAGTCCTAGAAAGAATGTGTATAACACTTAGGATTGCTAGATTTTGTCCATTCCTTTGTTAAGCTGGAAACCACCATCTACTGGTGGGCTTAGCACATAATTAAAATCTTTAGCTGGTCCAAATGGTTACTTAACACCTCCTTATCTAAGGCCCTTATGACCATATTTGTGGATGTGGAGATGCCCAGTTGAGCCCATAGTAAACCATACTAGGGAAATTACAGTGGAAGCCATCATAGACTTGATGTAAGGGCAGGCTCTTATTGGAAAATAATTTCTTTCTTGTAGAAAGTTACTTACTTGACACTAGGCTGAAAATAAAGAACTAAATTAATGGACTAGAAGTCATTATGATTCAGCTGACATGGATTCACGCCTTTAGAACTACACAGTTGTGATTACTTGTCCATTCAATAGATGAAACATCAACTTCAGTATATCCCCCAAGCCCTCACTTCTCTGCCTACGAGCTCAGGGCCTCTAACATCTAGTTGGGTTATCCAACTTTTTGACATCTCTGGGCCACGCTGGAAGAAGAAGAATTGTTTGGGCCATACATTAAATACAGAAAAACTAATGCAAACTTATGAGCAAAAAAGAGAAAGGGTTTAAGTGAACTTACGATTTTGCTTTTGGGCTGCATTCATAGCCATCCTGGGCCGGACATGGCCTCTGGACAGCAGGTTGGACACTCCTAGCTGTTAGTGTTACGGAACAAGAGGTGGTCCGAGGGAGGGGCAATACAATATTTGGCCCACCTAGGGATGCCCAAAACTGCTATACAACAGGGGCCCCTCCCCAAAACAAAATACTAATATCTACTGGGCCCTTCTGTCCGCTGACAATTGGAAAGACATCTCTTAATGCCAGAGATTTTTGAAAAGGAAACAAAATGTTTATTTAATGCTATTCAGGCCTAATGCCACCACTAAAATATCAAAGTCCTTTAGGGTATACACCTACACCCACACAGAGCTCCCTTCTCCCACTGTCCCAACTCCGGGTACCGTAAATCAGGAAAAGAGCACACGTCTGTGCTGCAGGCAGCTGGCACCGTCAGCTGTGTCACCGTGCAAGCAGGATCTCTAGTTAATCCAAAGTACTGTGGTACCCTCTCATGGTCCACTGGCAAGAGTCCTTTGTACCCAGTTCCAGTCAAAGTCTCTCTTGCTTTTTCAGGCCACATGGCCAAAGGGGGCATCACAAAGCCACGTGGGCCTCTTCTACCAAAGCTGCAGGGGTCCGCACTCCACCAAAAGCATGTGGCTTTCTTCTTTACCTGGCTGCAGGGATCTCCATTCTGGCAAAGCTGCGTGGTTTTTCCCTTTCACCTGGGAAAGAGAGGGTCCGCACCCTGCCAAAACCACATGGCTCCCTCTTTCACCTCACCAAGAGGGGATTCTTACTCTGCTGAAATCACGTAGCTCTCCTTGTCATCTGGCTGCAGGGGTCTGCACTCTGGCCAAAACTGCATGGTTCTCTCTCCTCTTCACCTCGGCCAGAGGGGATCTTAACAGCTGAGACCATGTGGCTTGCTCCCCTCACCTCAGCAAGAGGGGATCTTAACAGCTGAGACATGTGGTAGCAAGAGGGGATGTATGTGCTCACTCCCTCCTCGCAAGAGGGAATCTTAACAGCTCAGACCATGTGGCTCACTCCCCCCAGTGGCTGCCGCATCTTCGTTTTAAATCTCTGCACCCATCCTCCTTTGTGGCCCTATTTCCGACTCCTCCTACAATCAGTTACACCTGCCAGGACTCTCATACCCTCCAGCTTTACTGGGCTGCCATCATTAGTCTGGGCAGGTATCACCCCATGTCCTGGAGCCAATCAATTCCTAGCTCTCATGCAGGCTCTGTAACTAGGGGGATCTGCCCCTAGTTACATCTTGGGTAGAAGCCACTCCCTTCTTCCTGGCTCAGAGAATGGTCACAGCTATTTAACATATCTATGAAACCAGTTAAAGGTTATAGATATGTTAAATGGCCATTCTAGAGGTTAGCTGCAAAACTGTTGCTATGCAAAACAGCTCTCCATGGCCCTGCTCCATAGTCCCTTCCCCCCGGAGTGGGGGTGGTGAGGACATCTTATATGTCTCTCCAATATTCCTATACACTTTGAATTCTGGACACCATTCCAAATCTTTTTTGGCCCCCGCCCCCCCCCCGGCTGCACCCTGTATCATTAGGAACTCCTTTTCTAGGGATATGGCTGATAAAGGGACCCAAGACTGGTTCTCCCTTCCTTTGGCCTTAAATAATGTTTGCCTTACCTAAAGATTTCCTAAAATGCAACCCATAAATTCTGATTTTCTTTATATAATTTTTCCTTTTGAAATTACTGGCTGTTCATCTACTTGTCTGTGTGCTATTCTTTCTTGGCAAGACCCGAATCTTTTTCTTTGAGGATTGTTGTAGGGGACAAAACTGCCATTACTTCATTTGAATTTGTACCAAATATTCTAATAAAGTAATCTATAGTGACTTTCCATTCTTTTTTCTTTAAAAGAGTAATGATATAAGAAAACTAGAGAGGTTGGGTCTGCCCATAAATGTGGAAGAATTATTTTTCCGATAGAAATACTTGAGAGATTTCTGGAAACTTAACTTTCTGTCTAAGCTGTAATCTTTCTCCAATTGGTATATGATTCTTTAGATGTTTCCTTGTATATTTTTCTTGGCATAGATATCTCTCATTGCTTGTAGAAACATGTGTAAGGTCCCAATTTTGGGGGACAAAGTTGGGGAGAGGAAGAGATGTTGTGTACTGCTCTGCTTGGTTCTAGGAATTGTAACTCTACGCCCTGTGGCTAAGGATGAACAAGCTCTGGAATGGGAGCTGCAGGAGACAAAGCTTGTTTCTGGTAGCAAATGCTACCTCATTTTCCTCCCTACCCCAAAGCATGGTCGGAAGTCCTTGACAGGTAAGACTCCTCAGAGGAGGGGCAAACTAGGCCAGACATGATCACTTGGGAGGCCATCATGGAAGGACTTGAGGGGCTGCAACAAAGAGCAATGGACCCTGGCGCGCCTGGGCTTTGGGATAGCCTGAGTCTGCCTTTCCATCTGGGAGAAGTGCTGCCTGGCTCTAATTCACTTAAGCCTAAAAACCTATGATGGGGAACATGGTGCAGCCCTGTGCTGAAAAGGACGGGTATCGGGGGTAAATGAGTCATAAGAAAGAACATGTAAAAATCCTGTGAACCTGCTTAGTGTAGAATGCTCTCATTTAAATGATAAGGGTCTAAGGAAAAAGTTTGTTCCTCAGAGATTTATGGCTCATTAGCTATCTGACCCTGACTGAGAATAAGCCCTCACACCTTTGAATATCTATTGTTTGACCCTTACCTGTATTCTTGTGCAAACAAAACTCAATAAAAGCCCTTTGAGCAGGGGCTTTTCCTTTTTGAGGGATCATCTACCTTTCCTCCCCAAGCAGATCATGTCTTAGTTTGTTTACTTTCATCTGTGGTGGGCCAGGGGACCTTCTGAGGAGAGTTACTCCCACAAAGAGACATACTTTTAATTAGGAAAAAGGGGTCTTTAGGGATGTGCTGTTTGAGTGACTGAAAGGCAGAAGAGTTCTACTATCCGGAAGAATGCCCAGTCATTGGCTACTTGAGGAAGATAAATCTCAGCATTTGTCTTGTTAGCTATAGAGATTAATGGTCAGAGACACAAGTGCTGTGCTAAGTACTTACAGGAAAATACTTTTTGTTACCTTACCATGATTGACTGAAGAGAAGCACACTGAAATAACTAGTTTCAGTGTTTTAAAATTTCTGGTGATGTATATTGGCCAATAATGGATTTGACCAAGTTAATTTCCACAAATTCAGCCAGTTTTTACATAGCCATGAGAACACAGCATTGTTGTTTTTCTCTGGAGGGATTTTCCTAGCAGGTGAGACTGTTCAAGTATTTTAAAAGTGGATATTTATGTTTTATTTAAGTGTCTTTATATCCTAGATATCTGTGTTGGATACTGCAAACCTTGTGTCAAAGAGTGAGGTAATGGGCGTCTGTGTGGACACATGGGAAGTGCAGCTGCATGAAGCTATTTGCACATCTACTGATCTGTATACATTACTCAGTGTTCCATGGTCACACATAGATACATGAGGTACCCACAGTCACTGCCAATGAACGAAGGTCTGATTTTAAGGACTAAGGAACAAACCTGAGGTGAGTTCTAGCAAAATAAGGAAATGAACCAGAATATACAAAATGTGTTTGGTTTTTAGGATTATAGCCTGAAAGTTTATTTCTTGTTTGTTTTTTCAAAAAACAGAGAGAAACATTCAGTGCATTTTGAATAAACGAATGGGTTCATAGTCTTCATTTGTGGGCTATTATATTTACATGGTAAATTAACATTTCCAATTATTCTAAGACCTTTAAATGAGAGAATATATGGTACATCATGTGTACATTGCATTGTGTGTTTACCACCCAAAGTGAGGTTTTTTTCTGTCACCATCTATGTGTCCCCTTTTACCCTTTACTACCCTCCCCTCTTCCCTCTGGGTTAACCAGCATTGTGTGTGCCTATGAGTTTTTGCTTGTTTTTCTTCATTGTTAATGAGTTGCTTTCAAGTTTTCTTTCCCACATATGAGTGAAATCATATGGTCCTTGACTTTTTCTCTTTGACTTATTTGACTTGGTAGAATTTTGTGGTCCATCCACATTGTTGAAATGGCAGGGTTTTATCTTTTCTCATGGTGGAGTAGTGTTGTGTGTATGTGCCTCATCTCTTTTATCCAGTCAGCTACTGAGGGACACTTTGGTTGTTTACATGTGTTGGTGACCATGAATAACGCTGCAATGAACATAGTGGTGCATATATCTTATGTCACTCCCCAAATTTAATTTAAAAATAATGAGAGAACTTAAAATTTCAACATAGCAAGTGTGTTAAAAAAGGGAGAAAATATTCCTATTCTTATCTAGATTCTTGATATGCAATTTTGATTTTTTTATTTTGAAACTTTAGAAATTATACTTTACATTCAATATTATTCTGTACTAGTTTAAGGGGTACAGCATAGTGGCCACACAATCATATACTCCACAGTGTGTTCCCCTTGATATTTAAGGTACCCACCCTGCCCCATACCTAGTTTTACAATATTATTGACAATATTTCCCATGTGGGATTTAGATTCTGATATGGAAACTTGATATGTGTGAACATTTTCAAAACTGAAATTTATAGACACAGAAAACAGTACGGTGGTAACCAGAGGGAATGTAGGTGTTAGTAATGAAGGGTAGAGGGGCCAAGTCTATGGTGATGGAAGATGATTTGACTTTGGGTGGTGGGCAACAATGTAATATACAGATCATGTATCTTAGAAATGTATACTTGAAAGCATATGATTTTACTAATGTCATCTCATAAATGTAAAAAAAATAACATAGCAACCCATATTGATACATATTGAAAATAAACCTGTTTTCAGGGAAGTAACTTTTATTATCACTTATACAATGATAAAAGTGTAATTTCAAAGTACTTTAGAGGGTGTTTTTGTTACTATGGAATTTTAACTTATGTTTTAAAAAAGCCAGGCTCTTTAGAAACTATATTAAATAATGTTTTTATACAGAGAAGTGTTAACCTAGCAGTTTAAGTTGAAAGTCTAATAATACTCTCTGGCAGTTTTTATAGTATTGGATCTTTGATGACTTAAATGACAGAGAATAGATTATATACCCAGTTTCTACATCTAAACAACTTAACTGGCTAGTAGGAAATTTATTTTGGAGAAATCTAACATTGATGATTAATAAGAGTAAGGGCACTAGATAGATCCTGCATAAAGTAAGGAGTGAGAAAAAGAGAGTTGGATATGGACTACCTTATATCCTCATGTTCTTTAATAGGTATGCCTTTATCAGCCTACAGCTTCAAGAATGGTAGAGCTTCTGAATAAACTGGAAGCAGCAATGTGAATGAGGCATGTAGAGTGGTCCTCACAGCTGGCTTATAAAGAAAGGTCTGCCTTTCAGCACATCCTCCCTTCCTGCTGCCCTCCAAATTTATTAGAATGCAATCAGCTTGTCTTATCTTTGAACTTAAGTGATTTTGTAACTTTCCTCCGGAAAAATAAGCAAAAAATTTAGGTTTGTATCTGTAGCTGTACAATTCTTTTCTCTTACTTAATTTTGTCTATCACCATCAAATGTAGGATAACCAATGAATCAATTTTCTTTAAAATTTAATTTATTTTAATTGTTTTTCAAGTACAGTTTTTTGTCTTTTACTCCCAACCCAGCACACCTTCCACAGTGCTTCCCACCTCCCTCTCATTTCCACCCCCCTTAGTTGTTGTCCATGTGTCCTTTATACTAGTTCCTGTACATCCTTCCCTCTTTTCCCCTGAAATTCCCTCCCCTCTCGTCATTGTCCCCCTGTTCTCTATTTCAGTGTCTTTGTTTTTATTTTGCTTGCTTGCTTGTTTTGTTGCTAGCTTCCTGTTAAAGGTGAGATCATATGGTATTTGTCTTTCAGCACCTGGCCTATTTCACTCATCATAATGCTTTCCAGTTCCATCCATCATCCTGTTGCAAAGGGTAGTGGCTCCTTCTTTCTTTGTGCTGCATAGAATTCCATTGTGTGCATTTACCATAATTTTTGGATCCATTCATTTACTGGCAGGCAGGTAGGTTTCTTCCAGCTCTTGGCTATTGGAAATTGTGGTGCTATGAACATTGGGATGCATAGCTTTTTGGATTGGTGTTTTAGGGTTCTTAGTGTTTAATCCTAGCAGTGGAATTGCTGGGTCAAAAGGCAGATCCATTTTCAGTTTTCTTAGAGGAATAAATTTAAAAAATTTTTTTGCTTTTCTTTATTAAGCTGTACTCTGTGTTTATTTCTGTGTTTATTTCTAATGGCCTCGTAAGATGCCTCCTGAGTAAAGCCTGGAAGATCCCTGGGGATCAGTCTTCTAAGATTTCCTCCAGAAAAAAAATTTTTCTGAAGATTTAAAAAAAAGACTACTAATCTCACTTAATTATCATATTAATATTCTTATTACTTGTAGATATTATTTCTTAAATATAATTTCTCATCCTTGATGTGATGCTTTTTTCTTTTCTTTCATGCTATTTAATTCTTTCTGTGATATATGGATCCCAGTTTTTCCCCCGTTATTTGCTTGTCTCTTGTCAAAATACATCAAAATACATTCTATTGCAAGTGAATACTACTACTCATGTGTAATTAAATAGATAGTTCTCGAGACGTACTATCTTATGCCTAAATAAGGGTTTATGAATTATAATATTCCTTTTATTCTTGGCCTATGTCTATAATTATTACTACCTTGACAAAGGTCCAAATGATTCCTTGTGATAAGTGTTGATAGTGATGCATTCAATAACATTAATGAGAGCTGCCATTTATTGAACCTTCAGTGGGTGCCAGGCAGTATTCTAGGTGTTTACTTGCAATAAAACAACAACCTAAAAGGCAGGCTCCATTGGTATCCCCATTGTAAAAAGAATGAGACTGAGGCACAGAAATGTTTATTAGGTTGCCCAAGGTCACATAGCAGTAAGTGGCCAGGCTAGGATTTCAACACAAGGCAATGTGTCTCCAGAGTCCATGTGATTCATTACTCTGCTACACTCTCCCTGAAAGGGTGTTTTGGGTATTAAATAAGTAAATATACTGAATGGAATAACTCGTAATCAGTATTTGGTCTCTGTAATGATAAAATGTCACTTAGCACTGGGTAGCCTTTTTAAGGAAAAGTTATAGGCTAGGGCATTTCTATTTTATTATAAAAATAGGAAAAAGTCAGTAGATAGAATGTAACATGGGTTACATTCCATGCACAAGGAGTGCCATGGAAGGTAAACTGGACAAGGTTTGTGAGATTGTCTAGCTCTAGCCTTTTATCTTCCAATGAGGAAACTGAGACAGAGATACAATTACATTTGGAAATGACTGAACCCTACACCTTTTTACACTGACGTTGGGCTCTTCTCTTGAGTATGCTGAGTTTTGGAACCTGGGTGCCAAAACTCCATTTCTCAGCACTCTCAGTACCTTGGAAGAATTATAAATGTAACCACGTCTCATTGTCTTCTACCTCTTTTTTCAGTGCCTGTGTTTTCTTTCCTCAATACCTAGGTCACCCCAAGAGTTTTGAAAAAGTAATACCTGCTGGTAATGTAAGAGTTCATGATAGTCACCCGACAGTGAATTCCAAAAGTATTTGGTGAAAATCTAAATAGTGTCTGTTAAGACTTATAGGATAAAGAAAGATTACATGAAGAGAATTACAACTTTAAAAAGCTGATAGTATAAAAAAAGAAATAGAAAAATTGCTGACAGTCACAGAGTCCAACTGAGTAATTTCTTTCGAGAACAATGTGCTAATAATGTCTTGGTTATATGTACTTGTCTGTGAAAATTTAATGAGAAACACATGAAGACTGAACATCCTTTGAGACATAAAGGATTGACTACATATAGCAAATTATCATAATAGTAAATTAGTTAGCCAAAAGAGATATTACTTTTGGTGTGACATTAATTTTATTATAAAGGTCCTCACCACAAATACTATCAACTCAGAGGACTGACATCATGCCAATTTATTTAGAGATTTTGTTTTGCAACCACCAGAGAGTAAGCACACCAGCACACATTGCTCACTTGTGCCCAGGACTGACAGTTTAACTAGGCTCTATTAAAGACACAACTGGCTCTGGGGTCTTTGATACTTTTCTCAGTGGACAATCCACTAAGACTGAGAGGGAGATCCTCTGACTTGTAGCCCAAAGAAAATCATTTGGGGAGAAAAACAATTGTGAAGGGAAGGTAGAATCGGCTATTAGGAAGAAGAAACTATCAATATTTGTCAAGTGTTTATTGTGTGTGAAAGTCATTAGAAAATAAAATAAAGAAGATGTACTCCATAATATAATTGATGTATTCACTGTGTGTATATGATTTCATTACAGGTCCCTTTTCCTGACTTCTCTCATTCAGGAAACAGGCTTTAGAGAAGACTAAATGGGACATAGTAACAATGTGACAGAATTTGTCCTTCTGGGCCTCACTCAGGATCTTGGGGGCCAAAAAGCATTATTTGTCATATTTTTACTCACTTACATTGTGACAATGGTGGGCAACCTGCTCATTGTGGTGACTGTTCTTGCCAGCCCCTCTCTGGGCTCCCCCATGTACCTCTTCCTTGTCTATCTGTCACTCATGGATGCAGCATATTCCACTGTCATTTCACCCAAATTGATCACAGACCTTCTCTGTGGTCGAAAGACAATTTCCTTCTCAGCTTGCATGGGACAGCTCTTTCTGGGCCACCTTTTTGGAGGTGTTGAAGTCTTCCTTCTGGTGGCCATGGCCTATGATCGCTATGTGGCCATTTGTAAGCCACTGCACTACATAACTATCATGAATAGAAAGGTTTGTATCCTGCTGTTGGTGGTGTCCTGGGCTGGAGGATTTGTTCATTCTCTGGTCCAAGTTCTTGTTGTGTACAACCTTCCCTTTTGTGGCCCCAATGTCATTGACCACTTCATCTGTGACATGTACCCACTATTAGAACTTGCCTGCACTGACACCTACTTTGTAGGCCTCACTGTGATTGCCAGTAGTGGAGTAATCTGTACAGTCATCTTTGTTTGTCTACTAATATCCTATGGAGTCATCTTAAGTTCCCTTAAAAGTCACAGTCAGGAAGGGAGGCGCAAAGCCCTGTCTACCTGTGGTTCCCACATCACGGTGGTTGTTCTCTTTTTTGTTCCCTGCATTTTTATGTATGTTAGACCTGTTTCTAACTTCCCTGTTGATAAATTCTTAACTGTGGCTTATACTGTTATGACTCCCATGTTGAATCCTGTAATATACACTTTGAGAAATTCAGAAATGACAAATGCTATGAAGAAATTCTGGTGTAGGAAGTTAGCTATGGACAGAATGAGAATCTGTCATTCATATTGAGTATGAGAATGTGTCATTCTATGTATACTTGTTACTAATTTTGAAGGAAGAAACAGGCAGTGCATTATAAGAATGGATGACTAAGTGAACTCAATGAGTTCTCTTAGAATGCTTTTCTTTATTCATGCAAAGATATCAAAAAGTAGAACAAATTATTCTTTGAGGTTATGATCAATCTAATACAGAAATTCTGAAGGATGAATAAAAGGCATAAGTATTTTTCTTATTATTAGGAAAAATAAACTACATTCACTTTGTAACTTTTTTTTGTTTGGCTACATTGTCATGATTTTCCCCCATTGCTTTCCCCTGCTCCCTATCACTGAACCCCACCTTCCACGATCAATGCCTCTGCATTGTCCATGTCCATGTTATTCTTATTCTTGTTTTATGGCTTGCCTCTTCAGCTTTTTCCAGGTAACTCTCATCCTGCTCTTCTGTGGTCATTGTTAACTTGTTCTCTATGGTTTATTTTGAAATGGGGCACTAGAAGATTTTATTTTTCTTTGAAAAGTGAAAAATAAGCTACCTTTGAAAAGTTGCTTTTACCCAAAATAATGAGAATGCAATTTGTCTAATGTTTAGAACAAATTTCCAAGGTTAAAACAGTGGCATTTATGTATATGTATATGTATATGTATGTGTATGTGTATGTGTATGTTTATGTGTATGTGTATGTGTATGTATTTATTATTGTTGTTCAAGTAAATTTGTCTCTATTTTAACCCTACCATGCTTCCCTCCCCTACCTATCTGCACCTCCCATGCTTGAACTTACCTCCTTTGGCTTTGTCCATGTGTCCTTCATACATGTTCCTTGATGTATTTTTCCCTATTTTTTCCCAGCATCCCTCTCCTCCATCCCCTCTGGTTACTGTCAGTTTGTTCTTTATTTCTAAAATTTGATATTTGTTAGGGTATGCATGCAATAGGTTTTAGCAGCTGCCTTAAGCATTTTGCCTTCCAGATTACTTTTGTTTTTAATGTTGATGCCTGTGCATTTGAAGTTCAGGATGTCTAGATGGGAGATGATACCATATTTGGTTAAATGCACAATCATGGAGCAGTTCTGTTAGATGGGATATTGGATATATTGACAGGTTGGGATGAACTCGAAGGGGATGGTGTATGAAAAGCTTGTTTGTTAGTGTAAGAATAATACAATAAGTTGTAAACATCTTTTCATGCTTTTTCTCACTAGTTATTATGTGCCTTTTTGGCATTCTTCAAAGAGTAGGTGAAGCTTATTTTGTCTTCATGACACTGAAGTTGGAGAACAGTGTGTTCCTTGAAAGTTGCATTCAACTTCAGTACTTTAAATTATAGACTTAATAGTATTTGTTTTTATATAAACAAAATTTTGGTTTTCAATCTAATCTTAAAAAGTGTTTTTTCCTCAGCGTATGTTCTCTCCAGAACATGACAAACTAGGAGGATGAAATTACTTTCACTGTATTGTAGAAACCTCATCTATGTTTTGTAAGAGTTTTTTTCTAACTAAAAGAAATTAGAATTTTTCCAATTAAAAAAATTTACTGTGTATTTTTCATGGACACCAATAATGTATGCAATTTATACCCAGAATATGATCAGTATTGAAATTACCTGTATATCCCATTTTTCGCCTTCTTTCCAGAGGGATTCCTAATAATATTGAATTTTGTTATAATCATATTGAAAAAGAGTTTAACTGCATATGTATGTATCCTAAGTTATAAAGTATACTTCATATTCTCTACATTTATTAAAATTATGCTACATAGTACAAAGTTTTCTCTGTTTTTTAGTGCAATGTTGACTTCTTAAGATTCAATCATGTTGCCTCATGTCCGTGTAGTCTCACAAGTTCCCTGATGTGTATGACTCCATGTCTAAATGTACCACACGTTATGAACCCATTTCCCCAGTGTGCTACTCTGTGCTGCTATGGACATCCTGAAAGAAACTACTTTGTGTTAAGTAGGCTGTTTATATGCTCACCTTTATGGATGGTTGCAGTTTTCTCCTAAAAATGTGTTATCGGTTACACTCCTGCTTGTGTTTATATGTGTGCATTTTTGTGTGTGCATGTGTGTAAGGAATTGAAATCTACTTTAGAAAGGGCTTTCTGTTGTTATAAAACCAAGGTTTTCAACACATTTTTAAAAAATGCAATCTACCTTCCTAATCTGATGTCTTATTTAAGATAAATAGGTCCAAATAATTGTGTACATATTTCTAGACTCTTTTCTTTTGATTGGTGTATTATTCCCAAGATAATACTACATTATTTTACATCTTATAAGTAGCTTTTGACATTTTTTAAGAGGCCTACTACACAATATTCTAATTAAAAACTATGCTTTCTCTTTCCGACAACTATCTTCCACATAATTATTAAAAGAATTTCAGGGGATTTTTCTGCCGGGCAGGCCGAGTGGCCCAGGCAAAGAGGTGTGGAAGAAACTTCAGCCTGCTCGCAATTTGGGGAACTAGTCGCTCCACACGCAGTGTGTCTGGGCAAGTGCCTGAGGGCGCCTAGGCCAACGTTCAGCACCCAGAAAGCTCCCTCCCTAGGATTTTTGGGCGCGGACCGGCCAAGAGACCCAACCAGAGGGGAGCAGAGGAGATTTCAGCCTGCACACAGTTCTGGGTCCAGCACCCAGCGTGGTGCTGCTACATCCCTGGTGTTTTTTTTTTTTATTTGCCAGAGGTTGGCCAGGGGACCCAGACAAACACAGGAGCATAAGGGATACACACCACACAGTGTGCCATGACGAGCACACAGAGTTTTTAGGTCTGCGCCCAGTCCTCAGATCGGCTTCCAGTCTACCCCCCTCAGACTATCTGGAAGCCCGGGACCCTGAGGGGTCCTGGGAAAAGAGCTGAGACCCTCAACCCCCTCCCTTTCTGGCCAAGCAAGGTGGGGGGCCAGGAGAGACTTGTTTGATAGAGTTTACAGAGAGGGTGCGGAGGACAAAGGGCCCCAACCAAAGACTCTGTGGTTGCCAGCCCAGGAGAACTCAAAGGTGCAGCCTGGGGCTCTGAATCCAGTAGACACGGCAGCCTGGTCTGCTTCACACCCAGCTTGGCAGCGAGCCCAGGACTGGGCAGAGGGTCTGGGGCCTCCCAACTGAACAGGGGCAGGCCTGTGCTCAATCCCGAGGGAACCAGGCAACTAGGCCGGTGCAGGTGCCTGCAAACACAGCAAACCAGACTATGGCAGTAACCCCTGGGAGGGGAGCGCTGCGAGAAAGTCCTAGTTCCCCAATGTAGGGAGCTGGGGGAGAGGCGCCAAGTGTCTGGATCCTGAGAGGGGCTGGCTGAAAAAATCACAACAATCGACCCTCAGCCAACTGCAACCAGAAAAACCAGTTCGGCTAGTTTGAAGCCAACAAGTGACATTCCCTTTTCTGAGGTTGTTTTTGAGAGATTATTTTGTGCATTTTTTTGTTTTTTGTTTTTTTACTTTATTTTATTTTTATTCTTTCTTTTTTTTATTTACTTTTCTTCCCTCTCCATTCCTTTTCTTTATCTTTTTGCTTTTTTAAAGTAATCTGTTATTTCTTTTAAACTTTATTACTGTTTCATCTTTCCATACTTTTGTCCTCTTTTCCCGGATTTTCTGTTTTATTTCTTTTTCTTTTCTTTCTAAACTTATTGCTCCTTCTTCCATTCCCCTACCATTTTTTCTTTCTTCCTTTTATTTCTTTCCTTATCATTTCTTTCTTTTACCCACAAGAGTCACAATCAACTTGAAAATATGAAAAGACCAGAGCTGGACCCATAGAAGAGGCCTCCCAATAGTAGAGTCAGAGAGACAATTTGCACATTGTTGTAGGAGAGAAGCCACAGGTTGCTGCATATTTGAGTAGGTGGAAGCAGAGAACAACAGGATAACCAAAAGAGGCTGCACCATTGAAATTCACAGGCATTCCACCACAAAAGTTCATACCATAAACCCAGGGTGTCAAAACAGATTAACCTAAGAAGCTAAGGCTAACAAGAAGAGTCTCACAAACAATGGGAAGACAAAGAAACAATCCCCAAATGAAAGGAAAGGAGGAATCCTCAGAAAGAATGTTAGATGAAATAGAGGCAAGTCAACTATCAGATACTGAATTCAAAGCACTGGTGATCAGGAAGTTCAAAGAGCTCACAATCAGCTACCAGAAACTACAGGGAAGCTACAATGATCTCACTGTGAACTATATCAACATGAAAAAGGAAATGGAAATTATTAGCAAGGGCCAAGAGGAAATGAAGAATACAATTTCTGAATTAAAAAGCACAGTGGAAAGCATTAAAAATAGGGTGGATGAAACAGAAGATCGGATTAGTGAATTGGAGGACAAAGTAGAAAGAATCTCACAGAAAGAACAGGAAAGGGAAAAGAGGCTCAGAAAGAATGAAGAGAGATTAAGAGAAATGCAAGACAATATGAAACGTAATAATATCCGAATAATAGGAATACCAGAAGGAGAAGAAGAAGAACAAGGGATAGAAATCATATTTGAAAGAGTAAAGAGAGAAAATTTCCCTAATTTGACAAAAGAAAAAGTCACACAAATCCAGGAATCACACAGAGTCCCATTCAAGAGGAACCCAAAGAGGCCCACTTCAAGACACATCATCATTAAAATGGCAAAATTCCAAGACAAAGAGAGAAGTTTAAAGGCAGCAAGGGAGAAAAAAGAAATAACATACAAGGGAGTCCCAATAAGGTTAGCCACTGACTTCTCAATGGAAACACTCCAAGCAAGAAGATATTGGCAAGAAATATTCCAAGTAATGAGAACCAGAGGCCTACAACCAAGGCTACTTTACCCAGCAAGGCTCTCAATCAAGATAGAAGGCCAAATAAAGAGCTTCCAAGACAAAAGATGTCTAAAAGAATTTGCTGCCACCAAGCCAGCTCTACAAGAAATACTAAAAGGTCTGCTTTAAGGAAAGGAAGGAAAAGAGACAGACAGAGAGGAACACAGGTAGAAAAATGGCAATGAATAAGTACCTATCAATGGATGTAAATGGATTAAATGCTCCAATCAAAAGACACAGAATAGCATCATGGATAAGAAAGTATGACCCACACATATACTGCCTACAAGAGACCCACCTCAGGACAAAAGACCATCACAGACTAAAAGTGAAAGGATGGAAACAAATTTTCCAAGCAAATGGACAAGAAAAAAAAGCTGGGGTAGCAATTCTCATATCAGACAAAATAGACTTCAAAAAAAGAGCCATAAAGAGTGACCCAGAAGGTCACTTCATAATACTCAAGGGAAGAATCCACCAAGAAGACATTAACATCATAAATATATATGCACCCAACATAGGAGCACCAAAATATATAAGGAAAATCTTAGAGGAATTCAAGAAAGATATAGACAGCAACACAATTATAGTGGGGGATTTTAACACCCCACTATCAAAAATGGACAGATCTTCCAAACAAAATATCAACAAAGACATTGCAGCATTAAACACCCTTGATGAAATGGATCTAACTGATATATACAGAGCCCTTCACCCCAAAGAAGCTAAATACACATTCTTTTCAAATGCACATGGAACATTCTCAAAGATAGACCACATGATAGGGCACAAAACAAGCCTCAACAAATTCAAGAATATTGAAATCATACCAAGCATTTTCTCTGACCATAAGGGACTGAAACTGGAAACCAACCCCAAAGAAAAAACCCAAAACACCCAAAATCATGGAGACTGAACGGTATGCTATTAAACAATGAATGGGTCAAGAATGAAATTAGGGAAGAAATCAAAAAGTTTCTGGAAATAAATGAAAATGATCTCACAACAACCCAAAACTTATGGGATACAGCCAAGGCAGTCCTGAGAGGGAAGTTTATAGCAATACAGGCCTACCTAAAGAAAACAGAAACATTTCAAAGAAATGACCTTACTCTACACCTGCAAGAACTCGAGGAACAACAACAAAAAAAGCCCAAAGCAAGTACAAGGAAGGAAATAACTAAGATCAGAGCAGAACTAAATGACATAGAGACTAAAAGTACAATTCTAAAGATCAATGAATCCAGGAGTTGGTTCTTTGAAAAAATAAACAAAATAGACAAGCCTTTAAGTAGGCTCATCAAGAAAAGAAGGGAACGGACACAAATAAACACAATCAGAAATGAAAGAGGAGAGATTACAACCGATACCACAGAAATAGAAAGGATTGTAAGAAATTACTATGAAGAACTGTATGCCAAGAAATTTGAGAACCTAGGGGAAATGGACACATTTCTAGAAAAATATAATCTCCCAAAACTCAATGAAAAAGAAGTAGAAAATCTGAACACACCAATAACAGCAAAAGAAATTGAAGCAGTAATAAAAAAGCTCCCATCACACAAAAGCCCCGGACCAGATGGATTCACAGGAGAATTCTACAAAGCATTTAAGGAAGAGCTAACCCCCATTCTTCACAGACTATTCCAAAAAATCCAAAAGGATGGAAAACTCCCAAACTCCTTTTATGAAGCCAGCATCATCCTAATTCCAAAACCAGATAGAGATACAACAAAGAAAGAAAACTTCAGGCCAATATCGCTGATGAACATAGATGCTAAAATCCTCAACAAAATATTGGCAAATCGCATCCAACAATATATCCAAAAGATTATACACCATGACCAAGTGGGATTCATCCCAGGGTTGCAAGGATGGTTCAACATTCGCAAAACAGTAAATGTAATTCATCACATAAACAAAAGCAAAGACAAAAACCACCTGATCATATTAATAGACGCAGAAAAAGCTTTCGATAAGGTACAACACCCATTTATGATAAAAACACTCAGCAAAGTGGGAATAGAGGGAGCATTCCTCAATATAATAAAGGCCATTTATGAGAGACCTACAGCCAATATCATACTCAATGGGAAAAAACTAAAAGCTTTTCCACTAAGATCAGGAACAAGACAAGGATGTCCACTTTTACCAATTCTATTCAACATAGTGTTGGAAGTTTTGGCCACAGCGATCAGGCAGGAAAAGGAAATAAAAAGCATCCAAATAGGAAAGGAGAAAAGAAAACTGTGACTGTTTGCAGATGACATGATAGTGTACATAGGCAATCCTATAGACTCTACCCCAAAACTGCTCAAACTAATTAATGAGTTTGGCAAAACAGCAGGATACAAAGTCAATATCCAGAAATGAAAGGCATTTTTGTATACAAACAATGACTCAGCAGAAGCAGACATCAAGGAAAAAATCCCATTCGATATAGCAAAAACAAAAATAAAACATCTGGGAATAAACCTAACCAAGGAGGTAAAAGACCTGTATGCAGAAAACTGCACAGCACTGAAGAAAGAAATCAGGGAAGACACAAACAAATGGAAACATATACGGTGTTGATGGATTGGAAGAATTAACATCATCAAAATGTCCATACTACCCAAAGCAATATACAGATTCAATGCAATACCTATTAAAGTACCATTGGCGTATTGCACAGACATAGAACAAACACTTCAAAAATTTATATGGAATCATAAAAGAGCCCGAATAGCAGCTGCTCTTTTGAGAAAGAAGAACAAAGTAGGAGGGATCACAATACCTGATATCAAACTGTATTACAAAGCCACTGTAATCAAAACAGCCTGGTACTGGCATAAAAACAGGCACATAGACCAATGGAACAGAACAGAGAACCCAGAAATCAACCCAACCCTCTACAGTCAATTAATATTCGACAAAGGGGGCAGTAACATAAAATGGAGTAAAGATAGCCTCTTCAGCAAATGGTGCTGGGAGAACTGGACAGCTACGTGCAAAAAAATGAAACTTGAGCACCAACTTACACCATACACCAAAATAAATTCAAGGTGGATAAAAAACTTAAATATAAGCGATGACACCATTAAAGTCCTAGAGGAGAACATTGGCAAGAAAATCTCAGATATTCCACGCAGCAACATTTTTACGGATATGTCCCCTAGAGCAAGGAATATAAAGGAAAGAATAAACAAATGGGATCTCATCAAAATAAAAAGCTTCTGCATGGCTAAAGAAAACAGTATTAAATTAAAAAGACAACCAACTGTATGGGAAAACATATTTGCCAATGATACCTCAGACAAAGGTTTAATCTCCAAAATATACAAAGAACTTACACGACTCCACTCTAGGAAGACATCGAACCCAATTAAAAAATGGGAAAAGGACTTGAACAGACACTTCTGTAAAGAGGACATACAGAATATCCAGAGACACATGAAGAGATGCTCAATATCGTTAGCTATCAGAGAGATGCAAATTAAAACCACAATGAGATAACACTTTACACCAGTCAGGATGGGTAAAATAGACAAAGCAACAAGCAACAAATATTGGAGAGGGTGTGGGGAAAAGGGGACCTTAGTTCACTGTTGGTGGGATTGCAGACTGGTACAACCATTATGGAAAACAGTATGGAATTTTCTCAGAAAAATAAAAATGGACCTGCCTTTTGAGCCAGCAATTCCACTGCTGGGATTATATCCTAAGAATCCTAAAACATCAATTTCAAAAAACCTATGCACCACAATGTTCATAGCAGCACAATTGACAATAGCCAAGAGTTGGAAGCAACCTAGGTGCCCATCAGTAAATGAATGGATCAAAAAATTGTGGTACATATACACAATGGAATTCTATGCAGCAGAGAGAAAGAAGGAGCTACTACATTTTGCAACAACATGGATGGAACTGGAAAGCATTATGCTGAGTGAAATAGGCCAGGCATTGAAGGACAAATACCATATGATCTCACCTTTGACAGGAAGCTAAAGAATAAAACAAACAAGCAAACAGAATAAAAACAAAGAAGCTGAAATAGGGAACAAGTGGGCAGAGACCAGAGGGGAGAAGAAAGGGAACTTAAGGCGAAAAAGGGGGAGGGATTTTGAGGAACAAGTATGAAAGACACAGAGATGAGGACTGGCGGGGGGGGAATGGGAGGGAGGGGGGAGACGGGGGGGTGGGATGGGAGAAATAGATTAAAAAGATGTACTTGAAAAGTAACTAAATAAAATTTAATATTAAAAAAAAGAATTTCAGAGCATGGACAAAACTGAGGGGGAGGGGAGAAAGTAGAGACAGGGCTCAGTTTGTCTGGGTTGGGGGTATTGATGAGGGGAAAATGCAGACAAGTGTAAATGAACAACAATAAAATAATTGAAACACAATTTCAGAGGTCTTAGAAACCTACTAAGATTTTGAAGATGGTGTATTAAATGTCTAATTAATTTAGAAAAGAACTGATGTCTTGATTACCTTGAATCATTCTTTCTTGGAACATGAAAAATCTGAGTATTTATTTAGGTCTTTAAGATTCAGTTACCTTTTAGAATATTGCTGAGTAGTAATAATATCAGTGACTTTTCTTTCCCATCTGTTTCTAATATTTTATATAATGTTTCTCATTTTACATTCCTTAGCAGAGAATAAAGTGATATAACTATGCGTAGAGGAATCTGGACTTATTCTTAGCTGTAATGGGGATGCCTGTGGTATTTCCCTATAACAATGTGTTCATTAAAAATTATGATCATAAGTGTCCTCCGAGAAACAGATATCACTCTTCAGAAGAAAACTGGAAACTATTCACAAAGAGTTTACCAGATTAAAGAATTAAAATAAATGGTGATTTACCTCGGGCTAGCAACAGTGGGACTAGCAGCAGTGGGACATCATTACTACCCTAGTTATGAAGGAGAAAAAGAAATAGATGTTTTTCCAAAAATGGGAATATCTCTAACAGAAAAAGAAAGTCCATTGGACAGGAGCCGTGTCTTGAGTAGAGAGAGCCATTTTCAAAATGGCTAATGAATTAATGTGGCAGAGGAATGAACATCTTGATGTCTCTTCACTCTCTGATCTTCTATTATTTCCTTCCTTTGGCTGAAATTAATGAACAGCTAAGTTGGTGACCATTTTAGTGGTCAGCTTTTTAGAGACCAGAATAAGGTGGAAAATATTAGAGTTGGATCTACAGGAGGAAATGTAGCACATCCATGACACCCAACCCTTTTTGCTTCTACTATTCACTTACAAATTTGGGTGGAAATTAAAACTCTTTTCCCAACACAGGAAACATAAAAAGTTCCTTTAACTTCCATATCATCAATTGATTTCAGCTCAGACATACTCCCACTTCCAACCTAATTGAGATATAAACCACCAGTGCTCTTCATATGATGTAGCAGAGGGGGGAAAGATAAAGAGATAAAGAAATGATTACATGAATGAAAACATCCACTTCAGTCTTAGCTTCCACAGACTGTCATGTGATCAAAGTTAACAATTGTAACTTCTCAACCACCAATTTTGTATTCCGTTCACTTTCTGCCAATTTCTGGGCTAGTCAGAGAATATTATCTATTTGGGTGACTCAAACCTTAATTATCATTGGAATCAAATCTATAATGGTTTTGTTTTTTTTTCTCCCTTGTTTTACACTGCTGTCTACTGGGAATGGGAGTAGCAGTAGATATTCTATTTCATGCCTTCATTTGTGTGTGGCAACTTAGTTTTCTGTTACTAATTAGGACCAAGCACTCAACTCAGTACAGGGGACTTCTTGTTTCATCAGCCTGGGGATCCAAACATAACCATGGACATTTTCCATTGAAAACCTAATGGAACAATGACTGTTTTCTTTTTCTTTTTAAATTTTTTTTATTGATTATGCTGTTACAGTTGTTCTATTCCCGCCTTCATTACCCTCCACCTACCCCCTATCCCCACCATTACCCCCCCTTTATTTTATGACCATGTGTCTCAAGTTCTCTAGATACTATATTTCCCATGCTATTCTTGCCCCCCCATCTATTTTCTACCTACTGTCTATGCTACTTATTTTCTGTACCTTCTCCCCCCTTCTCCTCCTCCCACTCCCCTGTTGCTAACCCTCCTTGAGATCTTCATTTCTATGTTTCCACTCCTGATCTAGCTGTCCTTTTAGTTTGCTTTTGTTTTAGGTGTGGTTGTTAATAACTGTGAGTTTGCTGTCCTTTCACTGTTCATGTTTTTTTATCTTCTCTTTCTTAGGTAAGTCCCTTTAACATTTCATATAATAAAAGCTTGGTGATGATGAACTCCTTGAATTTGATCTTATCTGAGAAGCACTTTATCTGTCCTTCCATTCTAAATGAGAGCTTTGCTGGATAGAGCAATCTTGGTTGTAGGTCTTTGGATTTCATGATTTGGAATACTTCTTTCCAGCCCCTTCTTGCCTGTAAGGTGTCTTTTGAGAAATCCGCTGACATTCTGATGGGGACTCCTTTGTAGGTGACTGTCCCCTTAGCTCTTGCTGCTTCTGGGATTCTCTCCTTCATTTTAATTTTGGGTAATGTAATGATGATGTGCCTTGGTGTGTTCCTTCTTGGGTCCTACTTCTTGGGTACTCTCTGAGCTTCCTGGATTTCCTGGAAGTCTATTTCCTTTGCCAGATTGGGGAAATTCTCCTTTCTTATTTGTTCAAATAAGTGTTCTACTGGTGGCTGTGCCTTTCCCCCTTCTGGTACCCCTATAATTCGGATGTTGGAGCATTTAAAGATGTCCTGGAGGTTCCTAAGACTCTCCTCATTTCTTTGAATTCTTGCTTCTTCACTCTTTTCTGTTTGGCCATTATTTGCTTTCTTCTGGTCCACTCCATTGATTTGAGTCCCAGTTTCCTTTTCATTGCTATTGGTGTCCTGTGCAATTCCATTCATTTCAATTAGTTTCGCCTTCATATATTTGTCTAATTTGTGGCTATAATCAACCAGTTCTGTGAGGATCCTGATGACCAGTGTTTTAAACTGTGCATCTGAGAGTTTTGCTATTTCTTCATCTCTTAAATTTATAGGCTCCAGGGCTTTGAGCTCTTCTTGAGCCATCTTTGGTTTGTTCGTGCCCTTTAAGTGTGAGGAAAGGAGCCTTGGACTCCCAAGTCGCTGGGTTGTGACTCTGTATGTGGGGGCGTTGTCAGAGGGGTAAATGGTGGCACCCTCTGCTGTTTCACACTGCAGGGTAGGAGCAGTGCCTTAGGTGGTTCACCAGGGCCGGGCCACTCAGAGTTGCTGGGTTATGACGCTGTATATGGAAGTGGGGTCAGAGCAGGGAAATGGCGGTGCCCTCCCTGCCACTTGCCACGGGGACCCACTGGGTCCTGGTCCAATTGCCCACTCTCTCACTTGTCTATCTGCGCACAAATGCGTGACCACAGTCAACCCGCAGCCCTGCTCCCTTGCTGTTTCCCCACGGTCGCTGGCTTGGTCGCTCACTTGGACACTCACTAAGTCCAACCCTGTGCCTGGATTCCACATGCCTGAGTCCGTTTGAGGGAGTTTTTCTGTGCAACCCTGCTCCACAAGCTGCTGGTTTCGCCCCTTACCAGTCAGACTGAAGAATTTGTTGTTAACAGACTTCCAAAAAGTTTAATTTTCTTTGTTCTGGCTGTGTTTTCTGTTGCTAACATTTAGTTGTCTCTAAACTTGGTTGTATGAGAAGGCACAGCACATTCACCTATGCCTCCATCTTGGTGGAAGTCCCCCAATGACTGTTTTCATGGGTACAAGTATTCCTCTGTGGGCACCAGGGCTTTCAAATGTACCAAGTTCAAACTTCCAAGTAACTGAATCAAAGATACCTTAGGTGGGTTATCATGTGTAGTACATGTAAGAATGATAAAGCTCATTCTGAGTTCCACATTTGATTCACTAACTTTCATCTATTCTGACTACAGGAGAGATGGCCTGATTTCATTATAGGCATGGCTGAAGTATATAGCTAACATTTAGAATAAAAAAAACCAACATTATTTTGTGCTCTCTTGTTTCTCAAGTAACACTGTCATAAGAGACTTCACCATCCCATTTAATAATTTTATCATATCACATGCTTGTGGGTAATGGGGAAACTTGTGAGATCAGTGACATAGACTGTAGTTATTTTAAAATGTTCAAGGAACTAAAGAAAAGCATGTCTAAAAGGCTGAAGGAACACACTATAAAACAATTTCTTAAAAGTGACTTATATTAATAAACAGATGAAAATCGTGAAAAAAACAAATAATCTATAGACACTAATTGCAATGAGAAATCCACTAAAGTGGCTCAACAGTAGATCTGAGCAAGCAAAAGAAAGTCAGTGAAGTTGAAGATAAGTCACTGAGATGATCCTATTGGAGGAACTGGTACTTAGAACTGTTTCAAACTCCCTTTGTCAAATATTAATTTCCACTTGAGACTTGGGTATATTTCTAGGCTCTTTATTCTGTTCCATTGGTCTATGTGTCTGTTCTTATGCCAGTACAAGGCTGTTGTGATTGCAGTGGCCTGGTAATACAGTTTGATATCAGGTATTGCGATTTGTTCTACTTTACT
This sequence comes from Artibeus jamaicensis, assembly GCF_021234435.1. Classification (NCBI taxonomy): domain Eukaryota; kingdom Metazoa; phylum Chordata; class Mammalia; order Chiroptera; family Phyllostomidae; genus Artibeus; species Artibeus jamaicensis. The sequence goes on along the minus strand of NW_026521197.1, from coordinate 66,588 downwards.
CTTCTTTCTCAAAATTGCTGCAGCTATTTGGGGTCCTTTATGGTTCCATATAAATTTTTGAAATGTTTGTTCTATACCTGTGAAATATGCCATCGGTACTTTAATAGGTAATATGTTGAATCTACAAATTGCTTTGGGTAGTATGGACATTTTGATGATGTTAATTCTTCTGATCCATAAACATAGTATATTTTCCCATGTTTTTGTGTCTTCCTTAATTTCTTTCTTCAGTGTCATGCAGTTTAGTGAGTACAATCTTATACCTCCTTGGTTAGGTTTATTCCTAGGTATTTTATTTTTCTTGTTGCTATATCAAATGGCACAGTTTTTACTGATCTCTGTTTGTGATGTTTCATTGTTGGTGTACAAAACTGAGTTTGATTTCTGAATATTGACTTAGTATCCTGCTGTTTTACCAGATTCATTTATGAAGTTGAGCAGTTTTTTGTTGGGGTCTATAGGATTTTCTATGTACACTATCTTGTTATTTGCAAACAATGACAGTTTTTCCTCCATCTTTCCAGTTTGAATGCCTTTTATTTTCTTGTCTGATTGCTGTGGCTAGAACTTCCAATACTGTGTTGAATAGAAGTGGTGAAAGTTGACAATCTTGTTTTATTCCTGATCTTCATGGGAAAGTTTTCAGTTTCTTCCCACTGAGTGTGATTTTGGCTGTAGTTCTCTATATATGGCTTTTATTATGTTGAGGAATGCTTCCTCTATTCCCACTTGTCTTAGTGGTTTTTATAAATGGGTGCTACATCTTATCAAATGCTTTCCCCAAATCTATTGATATAGTCATGTAATTTTTGTCTTTCCTATTGTTTATGTGATGTACTACTTTTATTGTTTTGTGAATATTGTACTATCTTTGCATCCTGGGATTCATCCCTTCATCATTGTGTATGATTTTTTAAAATGTATTACTGAATTCAGTTTTCTAATATTTTTTAAGCATTTTAGTGTCTATGTTTGTCAGCAATATTGTCCTAAAGTTTTCTTCCTTTGTTGTGACCTTATGTGGTTTTGGAATAAGGACGCTGCTGGCTTTATAAAAAGAGTTTGGGAGACTTCCATCTTCTTAAATTTTTTGGAATAGTGTGGAAACGATAGAGATTAATTCTTCCTTAAATACTTTGTAGAATTCTCTTTTGGAACCATCCAGTCTTGGGATTTTGTGGTTTGGGAGTTTTTTGATTACTGCTTCAATTTCGTCAGCTGTTATTGGTCTGTTCAGGCTTTCTGTTTTTTCTTCATTGAGTTTTGGAAGATGATATATTTCTAGAAATTTGTCCATTTTACCTAAGTTTTCACATTTCTTGGAATATTGTTTTTTGTAGTCATTTCTTATGATTTTTTGTATTAATGGTATCAGTTATAACCTGTCCTCTTTCATTTCTGAGTGTGTTTATTTGGGTCCTCTCTCTGTTTTCCTTGATGAGTCTGCTTAAAGGCTTGTCAATTTTGTTATCTTTTCAAAGAACCAGATCCTGGATGTATTGATTCTTAAAATTGTTCTTTTAGTCTCTATGTCATTTAATTCTGCTCTGATATTGTTTATTTCCTTCATTCTATTTTCTCTGGGCTGTCTTTGTTGTTGTTTCTTGAGTTCCTGTAGGTGTAGAATTAAGGTTTTTTTGTTGTTGTTGTCGTTTAGGTAGGCCTATTCCTATGTCCTTCCCTCTCCTGAATGCCATTGCTGTGTCCTCTAAGATTTGAATTGTTTTTTCATTTTCATTCCACTTATTTATTAAAAGGTTTTATTAATTATAACGACTTATTTTTAAAAATGGCTTTCAAAATTTTTTGTAACACATATAGAATTTATTTTATGATGAAAAATATCTAAGTTTATTTCTCCCAAATAGGTAAAATAATTTGTTTTATGATTCATTCCATTAACAATTCAAAATTTTCTTCTGACTATGACAAACTTTATACACCTACAAGTTTCAATTTGTGGGCTGTTTTTCCTGGTCTTTCTTATCCTCCTTCCATCAGATCAGAAAAAATCTGACTGAAAGATTCATTTGGCATGGACTGAGGTCACTCACTAGTATTCAGCTGATTGCTGGGCCTTTAAGAAGGGTCAAAGACGATTTCGTTCTTATGAATGGTGCCTAGGAGGAATGGCTGGGATATTAAACTGTTCTGAGTCCTTCTTTTTTTATTTTCCATTTAGATAAAGGGATATATAGACAAAGTCTCTCCAGGGATATTGTCAGACTTGTGAAATGGTAACTCAGGACTTCCAGAGGGAGGTGGCAGAAGCTGTCAAGACAGTTAAGGTCTCATCCCATCCTGACATCAGCTTGAAGTCCAGGGTCTGAAGTTTGAAACCCAGACTGCATGGCACATCATAGGAAAAAAACAACCAAATGAAGAGGCACCCCACAGAGTGGGAGAAAATATTTGCAAATCATATAGTTCACAAGGGGTAATATTCTAATTAGATGAGGAACTTCTATAACTCAGTAGCAAAATTCCCCAAATAACCTGGTTAAAAATAGACAAAGGACCTGAATATCCATTAAAAATACTTTATTGTTATTCTATTAGTTGGCTCATTTTTTTTCTTTTGCACTTTTCTGGCCAGCCCACTCTTTTTCTCTGGCTACCACAGTCATTCCCCACCCTGTAGTCCATATCTGTGGGGCATTCATACATGTTCCTTACTAGTACCTTACCCTTCTTTCCACCTTTATCCCCCTCCCACCTGTCCTCTGGTCACCTTCAGTCTGTTCCATGTTTCCATGCCTCTGGTTCTATTTTGCTTGTTAGTGTATTTTGTTCACTGGGTTCCTCTTATAGGTGAGATCATATGGTAGTTGTCTTTCACTCCCTGGCTTATTTCACTTAGCATGATGTTCTCCAGTTCCATCCATGGTGTCAGGAAGGGTAGGAGTTCCTTCTTTTATTTTGGGTGAAAACTGAACAAAATAAGGAAGGGCAGTTCTCTTTTTAGGTTGTAAGGACATTCCATTCTGTTTTGCACAGTGGCTACACCTGTCCGCATTCCCACCAATAGTGGACTAGGGTTCCCTTTTCTCCACAAGCTCCACAACACTTGTTTGTTGATTTATTAATGATGTCCATTCTGAGAGGTGTGAGGTGATATCTCAGTGTGGTTTTAATTTGCACTTCTGATGGCTAGTGATGTTGAGCATCATTTTGTATGTCTATGTTCATAGCAATGCTATTTGTGAGGGTGTGGCAAAGTCATATTGCAGAACAGCACATAGGATGATAGATTGTATTTGTTTTGTAGAAATAAAGTTGTTCTCATGACCAAAACAGCATGCTCTCAGTTGTCTTTCGATTGAGTTGAATGGATAGATCATTTTGAAGTGAGTAACATCTTAACAATTTTGAATTATGGAATTCCTGAACATGATATATCCAACTATGCAGGTGTTTAAAAACTTAATTCTGAGAAGATTTGTAAGTTTAGTGTGGGGATCTTGCTCATCTTATTTTCAGATGCTATTGTAAAAGGTGCTTAAATGGTTGTTATTTCCAGTTGCTGTTGATGCTGATATATAGAAGCACAATTGGATAATTTTTTGGACCTTGAATTTTACAGACTTGCTAAATTCGCTTACCATTTCTAGTAATCTCCAAAGGTTTCTTAGTGTTTCCTATGACATAATCATGTCTACAGAAAAGGATGGTTCATTTCTTAGGAGATAAAGGAGTACTTAGCTCATCAATTTCTTTGAGTTATTTCAGCTGGTTGTGTTTTCCTCATACTTGATCCGTTTCATCTAAGTTATCCAATTCACTGAGTTGACAGTTTTCATAAGGAAAGTTGATTATTCTTTTAATTTTATTTCTATTTTTTAGTTATATTTTAAACTTCACATGGAAGATATTATTTTTATTTTATATATATTTTATGGATTATGTCTTTACAGTTGTCTCATTTCCCCCCTTCATTCCTCTCCACCCTGCACACTCCCTCCCCCTCATTCTTCCTTTAGTCCATGTCCATGTGTCACAAGTTCCTTAGCTTCTACATTCCCATACTATTCTTGCCCTCCCTCTGTCTATTTTCTGCCTACCATCTATGCTACTTATTTTTTATTGTTGTTCAAGTACGGTTGTCTTCATTTTCACCCCACCATGCTTCCCCACAACCCATCTTCACCACCCAAGCTCAAAACTACACTCCTTGGAATTATCCGTGTCCTTCATACATGTTCTTTGATGGTCCTTCTTCTATTTTCCCTCAGCATCCCTCTTCCCTGTCTTCTCTGGTAACTACCAGTTTGTAATTCATTTCAAAATATTGATGTTTGTTATATGCATACAACAGGTTTTAGCAGTTTCCTGAAGCATTCTGTCTTCCAGATTACTTCTGTTTCTCATTTTGATGCCTGTGCATTTGAAGTTCAGGATGTCTAGATGGGAGATGATATCACATTTGGGTAAATGCACAATCATGGAGCAGTTCTGTTAGATGCAATGTTGGATATATTCACAGGTTGGGATGAACCCGACTGGGATTCTCAACAATGAAAACAGATTCTAGGTCTTGATTAGAGTATAGAATACTATACTAATCCAAGTTGTAAACATATTTCCATGGTACTCCTTACTAGTTATAATGTGCCTTTTTGCCATTCTTCATCTTGAAAAATGAATCTTATTTTATCTTCATGACACTGAAGATTGGGTAAAAAATGTATTATTTTGCACAGCAATGTATTCCCTAAAACTAGCCTTCATCTTCAGTACTTTAAATTATAGAATTAATAATGATAGGTGTTTATATAAATAAAATTTTGGTTTTCAATGTTATTTTAAAACAATTTTTCCCCTCACTGTTTAATCCTTCCAGAGCATCACAAACTAGAAAGAAGCTGGAATGGCTTTCATTGTATTGTAGGAACATCATCTATGTTTTGTAAGACTTTCTTCCTAACTAAAAAAAATTAAAACTTTTTGAAAAAAATTTATTATGATTTTTCATGCATGCCAATAATATATGCAATTTATACACAGAATGCAATCAATATTGAAATTACCTGCTTATACCATTCCTCTTTCTCTTTTCAGAGGTAATCCCAATGTTAAATTTTGTATTAATCATAGTTAAAAATAGCTTAACTGCATATGCCTGTACCCTTAAGTTAGTAAGTGTACAGTTTTATATTTCTTACCTTTATTAAAATTATGCTACACAGTACAAAGTTTTCTGAGCTTTTTATTTACAATGTGGAGTTCCTTAGATTCAATCATGTTGCCACGTGTCTGTGTAGTTTCACCAGTTCCCTGCTATGTATTATTCCATGTCTAAATATAGCATGTTTTGAACCCATTTGGACAGCGGGCTAGTCTGTGTTGCTATGGACATCCTGAAAGAAATTACTCTGTGTTAAGTAGGCTGTCTGCATGCTCACTTTTAAGGATGGCTACAGTTTTTCCCTAAAGATGTATTATCAGTTACACTCCTGCTTGTGTTTATATGTGTGCATTTTTGTGTGTGCATGTGTGTCATGAATTTAAATCTACTTTAGAAAGGGCTTTCTGTTGTGATAAAACCAAGTTTTTCAACACATTTTTCAAAGACGCAACCTACTCTCCTTATGTGATCTGTCATATTTAGGATAAAGTCCAAATACTTGTTGACCTATTTCTAGACTCTTTTATTTCAATGGGCTTATTATTCCTAAGCTAATGCTACATTATTTTAGGTTATGTAAGTACCTTTTGATATCTGTTAAGAGTCCTACTACACAATAGTTGTATTTAAAACAATGCTTTCTCTTTCCAACAAATATTTTCCACATAATTATTAGAATGATTTCAGAGGTCTCAGAAACCTACTAAGATTTTGACAGACAGTATATTAAATATAAAACTGACTTAGAAAGAGTTGATATATTTAACACATTGAATCATTCTCTTTCGGAACATAAACAATCTGAGTATTTATTTAGGTCTTTAACATTCAGTTACCTTTTGGAATATTGCTGAGCAGTAATGATATCAGTGACTTTCCTTCCAACATCTTTCTAATATTTTATATCACATTTCTCATTTTACATTACTTAGCAGGGGAAATAATTATATAATAACTGTGAGTAGGTGAAATCTGGAGTTATTTTTAGGTTTAATGGGATGCCTGTGGTATTTCTCTATAAAAATGTGTTCATTAAAAATTATCATCTCCAAGATAAGAATTATTGTCCTGCAAGAAACAGATATCACTCTTCAAAGAAACAAGTGGAAACTATTCCCAAAGAGTCAACAAGGTTAAAGAAGTTTAAAAAATTGTGCAGTACCCAGGATATCAACAGTGGGATGTCATTATTACCCCAGTTATGAAGGGGAAAATGGAATAATTTTTTTTTCAGAACGTGGGTACAACTGTAACAGAAAAAGGAGGGTGATTTGACAGGAACTGTTCCTTGAGTGGAGAGACAGTCATTTCCACACTGGCTGATGTGGCAAAGTGGTAGAGGAATTAACACCTTGATGTCTCTTCACTCTATGATCTTCTGTTATTTCCTTCCATTGGCTGAACTTAACCAACAGGTAAGTTGATGACCGTTTTAGTGGTCAGCTTTTTAGAGACCAGAATAAGGTGGAAAATATTAGAGTTGGATCTACAGGAGGAAATGTAGCATATCCATGACACCCAACCCTTTTTGCTTCTACTATTCATTTACAAATTTGGATGGAAAATAAAACTCCATCCCCAACACAGAAAACACAAAAAGTCCCTCTAACTTCCATATTATTAATTGATTTCAGCTTAGACATACTCTCACTTCTAACCTAATTGAAATATGAACCACCAATGCTCTTCCTATGAAGTAGTAGAGGGGGGAAAATAAAGAGATAAAGAAATGGTTACATAAAATAAAACATCCACTTCAGACTCAGGTTCCCTAGCTTGTCATGTGATCAAAGTTAACAGTCATAACTTCTCAACCACTAATTTTGTATTCCTTTCACTTCCTGCCAATTTCTGGGCTAGCCAGAGAATATTATCCAGTTTCGTGATTCAAACCTTAATTACCACTGCAGTCAGATCTACAATGGTTCTATTTTGTTGTTTTCCTCTGTTTCTCACTGCTGTCCACTGGGCATGGGGGTAGAAGTAGATATTGTATTTCATGCCTTCAGTTGTGTGTAGCAACCCAGTTTCCTGTCATTAATTAGTACTAAGCACTGAACTCAGTACAGGGATCTTCCTGTTTCATCAGCCTGGGGATCCCAACATAACCATGGACATTTTCCATGGAAAACCTAAAGGAACAATGACTGTGTTCATTGGTACAAGTATTCCTCTGTGGGCACTAGGGCTTTCAAACATACCAAGTTGAAACTTTTCATTAACTGAATCAAAAATACCTTAGGTGGGTTATCATGTGTAATAGGTGTAAGAATCATGAAGCTCATTCTGAGTTCCACATTCGATTCACTAACTTTCATCTGTTCTGACTACAGAGATGGCCTCATTCAAGTATAGGCATGTCTGAAGTATATACCGTACCATATTGGTTAAGAAATCATCATTCTTTTATGCCATCTTTTGTCTCAAGTGGCAGTGTTGTAAGAGACTTCACATCCCATTTCATCATTTTATCATGTTGAATGCTTCTGAGTGATGGGGAAGCTTGTGAGATCAGTGGCATAGAGTAGTTATTTTAAAATATTCAAAAAGCAAAGGAAGATCATGTCTAAAGAGCTGAAATAAAGAAACTATAAAACAATGTCTTAATGACAAGTGATTGATATCATTAAACAGATGAAAATCATGAAAAAGAATACAAATAAATTGTAGAGAATAATATGAAATAAGAATTCCACTAAAGTGGCTCAAGGGTAGATCTGAGCAAGCAGACGAAAGTCAGTGAAGTTGAGGATGGGCCACTGATATGATCCTGTTAGGGGAGCTGGTACATAGAGCTGTTCAGAAACCCTTTTTTTAAAAATATTAATTTACAATAGAGACTTAGGTTTATTTCTAGGCTCTTTATTTTATTCCATTGGTCTATGTGTCTGTTCCTTTGCCAGTACTAATCTGTTTTGATTACAGTGGCCTTTTATTACAGATTGATATGAGGTATTGTGATCCTTTCTAGTTTACTCTTCTTTCTCAAAATTGCTGCAGGTCTTTGGCATCATTCAACGTTCTATAGAAATTTTTGAAGTGTTTTTTTCTCTATTTGTGAAATATACCATTAGTACTTTAAGAGGTATTGAATTGAATGTATAAATTGCTTTGGGTAGTATGGACATTCTGCTGATTTTAATTCTTCTGATCCACAAACACGGTATATGTTTCCACTTGTTTGTGGGTCCCTTAATTTCTTTCTTCAGTGTTGTGTGGTTTTGTTAGCAAAGTTTTTTTACCTCCTTGGTTAGGTTTATTCCTAGGTGTTTTATTTTTCTTGTTCCTATATCAAATGAGATTTTTTCCCTGATTTTTGTTACTTATGTTTCATTGTTGGTGTTGAAATATGAGTTTGATTTCTGGATATTGGCTTCGTATCATGCTATGTTTACCAAATTCATATATTAAGTTGAGCAGTTTTTTTGGTGGTGTCTACAGGATTTTTTATGTACACTATCATGTGATTTGCAAACAACGACAGCTTTGTTTCCTTTTTTAAAAATTTGGATGCCTTTTATTTGTTTTTCTTGTCTGATTGCTATGGCTAGGACTTCCAATAGTATGTCTAATAGAAGTGGGTAAAGCTGACCTTCTTGTCTTGTTCCTGATCTTAGTGGGAACGTTTTCAGTTTTTGCCCATGGAGTATAATGTTGACTTTAGGTCTCTCATATATGGCCATAATTATGTTGAGGAATTTGCCTTGTATTCCCACTTGGCTGAGTGTTTTCATTATAAATGGGTGCTGTATCTCATCAAGTGGTTTTTCTACATGTATTGATATGATCATGTGATTTTCATCTTTGCTTTTGTTTATGTGATGTATTACTTTTATTGTTCTGTGAATGTTGTACCATCCTAGCATCCCTGGATGAATTCCACTTGGTCAATGGTGTATGATCTTTTTAATGAATTGTTGGATGCAGTTTGTCAATATTTTGTTGAGGTTTTTAGTGTTTATGTTCATTGGTGATATTGGCTTGAAGTTTTCTTTCTTTGTTGTGTCTTTATCTGGTTTTGGGATTGGGATGATGCTGGCTTCATAAAAATAGTTTTGGTGTGTTCCATCTTCTTGGAATTTTTGTAATAGTCTGTAAAGGATAGGGGTTAGTTATTCCTTAAATATTTTGTAGAATTGTCCTGTGAAACCATCCAGTTCAGGGCTTTTGTTGTTTGGGAGTTTTTTGATTACTGCTTCAATTTCAGCAGCTGTTATTGGTCTGTTCATGCTTCCTGCTTCTTCTTCATTGAGCTAGGAGAACTACATTTTTCTAGAAAATTGTCCATTTTACCTGGGTGTTCATAGTTTTACCTAATTTTGTTGGCATATAGTTTTTCATAGTAATTTCTTATAATCCTTTGTATTTCTGTGGTATCAGTTGTAATCTGTCCCATTTCATTTGCGATTGTGTTTATTTAGGTCCTTTCTCTGTTTTCCTTGATGGGTCCACTTAAAGGCTTGTCTTTGTTGTTGTTCCTTGAGTACTTGTAGGTTGAGGTTTAGGGTGTTCATTTGAAATGTTTCTCTGTTTTTTTTTTTTTTTGTAGGCCTGTATTGCTGTGAACTTCCTTCTCCTGTATGCTCATTTTCATTTGTTCCCATAAACTTTTTGATTCCTTCCTTGATCTAATTTTTGACCCATTCATTAGTAACATGCTATTTAATCTCCATGAGTTTCAAGTTTCTATTCCTGGGTTTTGAGTTTTTTTCATTGAGGTTATTTTCTAGTTTCAGTCCCTTGTGGTTAGAGAAAATGCTTGATATGATTTCAATTTTCTTGAACTTGTTGAGGCTTGTGTTGTGTCTTATCGTGTAGTGTATCTTTGAAAATGCTCCATGTGTATTTGAAAAGAATGTGTATTTTGCTCCTTTGGGGGAAAGACTCTCTATGTATTGGTTTAGTTCATTTAATCTAGGACATTGTTTAGTGCTGCAATATCTTTGTTGATATTTTTTGGAAGATCTATTCATTTTTTACAGTGGAGTGTTAAAATCCCCTACTATATTTGTGTTGTTGTCAATATCTTTCTTGAAGTTCTCCAAGATTTTCTTTATGTATTTGGGTGCTCCTATGTTGGGTGCATATATATTTAACATTTATGAGTTCTTATTGGGTATTTCCTTGAATATGATGAAGTGACCTTTTGGGTCTGCTTTTATTGCTCTAATTTTGAAGTCTATTTTGTTGGATATGGAAGTTGTTAGTCCAGCTTTTTCCCCCCTGTTTGTTTGCTTGAAAAATTTGTTTCCATTCCTTCACTTTCAGTCTGTATAGGTCTTTTGTCCTGAGGTGGGTCTCTTGTAGGCAGCATATGTGTGAATCATGCCTTCTTATCCATTCAGCTATCTGTGTCTTTTGATTGGAGCATTTAATGTGTTTATGTTTAAGGTTATTATTGATAGATACCTACTCATTGCCATTTTTTGTACCTATGTTCCTCTCTCTCACCCCTTGTTTTCCTTCATTTTCTTTTTTCCTTCATTTTCTTAAAGCAGTCCCTTTAGCATTTATGCAGAGCTGGTTGGGTGGAGATGTGTGCTTTTAGTCTTTGTTTTTCTGGGAATCTCCTTATTTGTCCTTCCATGTTAATTGAGAGCCTTGCTGGGTAAAGTGGCCTTGGTTGCAGTCCTCTGGTTTTTATTATTTGGAATATGTCTTGCCATTCTGTTTGGGGTTGGAGCATTTTCTTTGAGAAGTGAGTTGCTAGCCTTATCAGGGGTCCCTTGTATGTGACTTCCTGTTTCTCCCTTGCTGCCTTTAAGATTTTCTCTTTGTCTTAGAATTTTGGCATTTTAATTCTGGTGTGTTTTGGGGTGGGCTTCTTTGCGTTCCTGTTGATTGGGACTCTGTGTTTTCTGGAGTTGTGTGAATTTTCTCTCATCAAATTAGGGAATTTTTTTGTCATCACTTTTTCAAACAGGTTTTCTATTCCTGGGTCTTCTTTTGTTCCTTCTGGTATCCCTATTATATGGTTATTATTCCATTTCATGTTGTCCTACTGTTTCCTTACCACCTAGTCATTATTTCTGAGTCTCTTTTGCTTTTCTTGCTCTATGTAGGTGTTTTTAAAAATTTATTTAATTTTTGTTCAAGTACAGTTTTCTGACTTTTACTCCCATTCCGGCTCTCCCCCCCAGTGCTCCCCACCTCCCTTCCATTTTAACACCCCTCTTTTGTTGTCCATGTGTTCTTTATACTTGTTCCTGTAAATGCTTCCATTTTACCCCACTGAAATTTCCTCCCCCCTCCCCTCTGGTCGCTGTCTCCCTGTTCTCTATTTCAGTGTCTTTGTTTTTATTTTACTTGGTTGTTTGTTTTATTGTTTAGCTTCCTGTTAAAGGTGAGATCATATGGTATTTGTCTTTCAACACCTGGCTTATTTCACTCAGCATAATACTTTCCTCTTTCATCCATGCTGTTGCAAAGGGTAGGAGCTCCTTCTTTCTCTCTCTTGCATAGAATTCTATTGTGTATATGTACTATAATTTTTTGATCCATTCATTTAGCAATGATCACCTAGGTTGCTTCTGGGTCTTGGCTATTGTAAATTGTGCTGCTATGAACATTGGGGTGCATAGGTTATTTTAGATTGGTGTTTTAGGGTTCTTAGGATATAATGTCAGCAGTGAAATTGCTGGATCAAAAGGCAAGTCTATTTTTAGTTCTCTTAGAAAATTTCCTATTGTTTCCCACAGTGGTTGTACCTGTCTGCAATCCCACCAACAATGGATTAAGGTCCCCTCTTCACAACCTCCCCAACACTTGTTGTTCGTGGCTTTGTTTATGATGGCCATTCTGTAGGTTTTTTTTTTTTTTTTTACCTTTTCCTCCAGTTCATTGATTTGGTCCCCTGCTTCATGAAGCCTGCTTGCAATTTTTTCTAGTGTTCTTGTTTCTGAGATTTTATAGTTCATTTCTTCCTGGTTTTTGTTTATTGGTTCTATTTTCTTTTTCATGCTGATGTAGTTCACTTAGTTCCTTGTAGTTTTCTGTGATTTCCTTGAACATCTTTAAAACCATTATTTTAAATTCTATATCCAATAGTTTTATTGCCTCCATTTCATTTAGCTCTTTTAGTTGGAAGTCTTCCATTCCTTTTGAGTGCATGTTCTTTTTTTGTCTCCCCATTTTAGGTGACTGTTTTTGTTTGTTTCTGTGCTTCATGATATTTAGCTTTGCTAGCTGTCTTTGTAGGGTGAAATTCTATTATAGGAATTCTGTGAGGTTCAGTGGTGTGGTCTCTTTGATCTCTTGGGCTGGATGCTCAAGGTTTGCCCTTTCCTCTGTTTGTGTGCGCTCTCTTGTTGTAGTTGGGTTTTTTATGTTTTGGTGGTTCCCTTTTTTTGTGGTTTCATGCCTCTAGCAGGTATACTGATGTTCGTAGCTCCCATCTATTCTTGTATGTGCTCAGTGGCAGGGGATAGGCAACATGGATTAAGGCAGCCAGAGAGTATTTGATGGGGTTTAAAGTACCATCAAGTAGAGAAGACATAGGGGATTCTTTGGATAAGTATAAGGTTAAATGTGATATTTCACCCGACTAGCTACTACTTACAAAAGCTGAAAGAAAGAAAGGACTCTTGTTAGAGGGGAGGATGATTGTGAGCTGAATCCAGAAAACAAAGCAATTTTAGTTGATAAGGTATATTGAGAGTAAAGGATAGAAAGTAGGTGTAGTGTGAGAGATAATGTAGTTAACTACAATAATAATAATTCTGAGGATGGAAGTGAAATGGTCTAAGATCAGGGAGAGTTGCTGTGTGTTATGTACAATTGTATAGAACAACAACTATTTACAACAACATTGGAACAACAAAAATATGACAAGGAACATATAATTTGGTTAAGCAGAATAAAAAGTACCTGGTTAATACTTGTGTGTTATTTGAACATGGGTGAAGTGAAAGAAAGAAAATTAAAAGGTAATTAAGTGACAATAAAGAGAGAATAAAAAAACCAGTCTCTGGTTTTAATGCAATTAAACAGAGAAAGAAAATGTGGAAAACTAAATATAAAGAAGATAAATGGAAAAAGTAGTGAGGGGGTAAAAGTAATGAAAAGATAATAATACACATAAACACTAAAATCCCAGCTCCATGGGATATCCAAGTGACATTTGCCTCAGTTTCTCAGTTTTGGGGTTAATGTTGTGCTCCGACTTTATATCTTTCTCTGGACCTTTGGTAACTCCATGTCTCATTATTTCCCCTGGGGGAAGAAGAAAAGAAAGGAAAAAGAAGAGAGGATTGAAAAAGGAAAACAAATATTAAGCCTCCTGTTGACTTTAAACCTGTTCAGCGAGTTTGCTGGTCTTCCTAGATGCCACAGGAAGAGGGGGGACAGGCTTTGCTTTTTTCTCTTTCTATGGTTTTGAAAAGATGTGGACCAGGTCTGGGTTACAATATTCACAGTTTCCTGGGCAATGCTGGCCCAGGTCCTCTGTGAGCTTTCAGGCTCAAATCAGCCCCTTAGTCTTTGGGCACACAGTGTGGTCAATCTTGGGTGTGAGTCAGTCATGGGCATGAGTCAGTGGTGGGCGTGAGTCAGTCTTGGGCATGAGTCAGTCTTGGGCATGAGTCAGTCTTGGGCATAGAGATAAAGACAAGTGGGGTGCCTGATTTTGCTCAGCTGCGCTGTCAGTCTGTGGGTGGGAGCAGCTGAAATCTTCTTCTTGGCAATCCAGCTAGTGGTGAGAGTTCCTTATGAAGTAGGTCTCAACAATCACCTGCCTTTCTACATCGCCCATCTTTCCAACCAGTCTGGAGTCTATGCAAGTCAAGGTCCCACATGGCCCCACTCCTCCCTTATCCAGGTGTAGCTTAGGACCCCAATTTCCCTGGTGCTGAGGTCCACAGCCAAAGGATGTATACTGCATCTCTGTGTCTCCCACTTTGTCTCTATTCCTCCCAGAATCTTCCAGCATCCAGGTCCCTTCTGGTGCCAGACTGCCCTCCCTGCTCTGGTAGGGCAGGGAGCTTGTTCTCTAAGATTCCTGCCCATATCAGCAGCAGGTTCCTGATCAGAGGCCACAGCAGCCTTGGTCCCCACAATCTCCTCACCGTGTGTTTTACAATGTGCTCTGCAATTTTTTGCCTCCAAACTTCATATAAGCTGGGATTCCATTGGCTGTTCAGTATGTTCCTCCAAGATCAGCCAGGTGTTCCAGTGAGCACAGGGAGAACTGGGCTCTGCTCCCACCTACCTCACTGCCATCCTCTCCCAACAGTGTCATTAAATGTTGTGTAGGTTTATGATTTCAATGTTATACTAGATGCTCTATCTAATTAAATAGTTGTCATCTTGGGGTCTGACACTTCAGAGACCTCACAAAGTTGAAGATTCAATGCCAGAGCTTCTGTATAGACTTGACACCCAGAGACAGCTGTGTACACAGGTGTGCTGTTTCAAGTTCCTGTGTATCCATACAATACAGATGGTCTCAGAGACACATTCCATTGTTAGACACTGATTTTTTTTTTGTTTAAGCTTCACCCTTACTTGTTTTTCCTCAAACATTAGATGAAATCCCCACCAAGTGATATATATTGTTTATGGACTGTTGTGCTTACAATCCCCCTCACTCTCCCTATAATTCTGAGGCTGAGTTAAGAAATAAATCTTTTCTTAATGTGGTTGTATTTGGAGGTGGTGACTTTGGGAAGTGATTTGGTCATGAATGTAGAGTCCTTATGAATAGGATTCATGTCCTTATTATAGAGACCACAGAGAGTTCTCTTAATGCCTGCTGAGTACCCAGGGAACAAGCTCTCAGCAGACACTGAAGCTGCCAGCACCTTGACCTGGTCTTTTCAGTTTCTAGAACTGTGAGAAATAATTGTTAGTTGTCTACCACCTAGTCTATAGTATTCTTTTATGGTAGCTCAAAAGGACGAACACAGGCATTTAGCTAATTTTTAAATTTGTATAGTTACTTCATGTGATAAGGTAAAAACTTGGTTAATTGTCTGTATTCAATGGGCTGTGTGAAGTCAGGGAAAGCTCCTTCACTGTCATTGTGCACTCTGTTCCCTGCACAGTGCCTGGGACATGGAATCCACTCAATTAACTTTGTCACATTTATTCTTGAATTCTTGATCTACTAGAATGAGAATTTTCTGATGAGTTTTGATGAACCCTTAGTACATTAAATTTAAGTGCATATTTGTTACAAATATTTGTTGTTTGATATTTGCTAGAAATATTTTTGTTATGTTATTTATGTTATAGTTATAGGTGTTCTTACATAAATATGTTATATTTTCATATTCTTTCACTTTTCATTTTCTTGTATCACATCACTCTTGCAAAATTCCATTTTCTTCTTAAAAGATTGTGAGAATTACTTCCACCAAGATGAAGGTGTAGGTGGAAGCACTCTGCCTTCTCTCACAACCAAGTTTAAAAACAATCAAGTTTTAGCAACAAAAATGCAGCCAAACTAGAAAAAACTGAACCATGGAGAAGTCTGACAACAACAAATTATTCAGCCAAACTGGTAAGAGAGGGAGAGCCAGCAGCAGAGCGGGGTCTGGCAGGAAAGATCCACTGGACCTACCTGGGTGCGTGACCCAGGCACACAGGCAGTGGGCAGATCCCAGGTGTGGAGTAGCAGCAGGTGGAAGCACTGAGGGCGCAAAATGGTACACCCACTGAGGGCTAACTGCAGTCATACATTCACATGTAGATAACCAGCGAAGGGGTGAGAAGTGAAACTGAGACAGACTGTGCAGGCCCCAGTGGCGGGATGCAGCAGAGGGGACCACTATTGTCTTTTTCTGACCCCGCCCCAACATATAGAGTCACAAACCAGCAACCTGGGTGGCCCCACCCTGGTGAACACCTAAGACTCCGCTCCTCATACCTAACAGGCTCAAATAGAGTAAAACATTATGGCTCAAGAAGAACAGCTCAAAGCCCCAGAGCCAATAACTCTAAGCAATGAAGAAACAGCCAAACTTTCAGATGCACAGTTCAAAACACTGGTGATCAGGATGCTCACAAAACTGGTTGATTTTAGTCACAAATTAGAGGAACATATGAAGGCGAAACTAATTGAAATGAAGAAAAATGCACTAGAAACCAATAGTAATGGAAAGGAAACTGGGACTTAAATCAAGGGAGTGGAGTAGAAGAAAAAAATGACCAAACAGAAAAGGATGAAGGAACAAGAATTCAAAAAAAGTGAGGAGAGGCTTAGGAACCTTCAGGACATCTTTAAACGTTCCAACATCCGAATTATAGGGGTACCAGAAGGGGAAGAGGAACAGCCATGAGTGGAAAATTTATTTGAACAAATAATTAAGGAGAACTTCCCTAATCTGGCAAAGGAAATAGACTTCCAGGAAATCCAGGAAGCTCAGAGAGTACCAAAGAAGTTGGACCCAAGAAGGAACACACCAAGGCACATCATCATTATATTAGCCAAGATTAAAATGAAGGAGAGAACTCTAGAAGCAGCAAGAGCTAAGGGGACAGTCACCTACAAAGGAGTCCCCATCAGACTGTCAGCGGATTTCTCAAAAGAGACCTTCCAGGCAAGAAGGGGCTGGAAAGAAGTATTGCAAGTCATGAAATCCAAAGACCTACATCTAAGATTGCTCTATCCAGCAAAGCTTTCACTTAGAGTGGAAGGGCAGATAAAATGCTTCTCAGATAAGATCAAATTCAGGGAGTTCATCATCACCAAGCCCTTATTATATGAAATGTTAAAGGGACTTACCTAAGAAAAAGAAGATAAAAAAGATGAACAGTGAAAGCACAGCATACTCACAGTTATTAACAACCACACCTAAAACAAAAGCAAACTAAGAGGATAGCTAGATCAGGAGCAGAACCATAGAAATGAAGATCACATGGAGGGTTAGCAACAAGGGAGTGGGAGAAGGAGAAGGGGGGAGAAGGTACAGAAAATAAGTAGCATAAATGATAGGTAGAAATAGATGGGGAGAGGGCAAGAATAGTATGGGAAATATAGAATCTAAAGAACTTGAGACATGTGGTCATAAACTAAAGGAGGGGAACTGTGGGGGAGGGGGTGTGGTGGGTGGAGGGGAATGAAGGGGTAAATAGAACAACTCTAATAGTATAATCAACAAAATATATTAAAAAATAAACCTTTAAAAATTAAAAAAAATTGTAACAATTATAATGGCTAAGGTTTTTTAAATGGCTTTCAAAAAATTTTTAACCCATATAGAATTTATTTTATGGTGAAAAATATCAAAGCTTATTTATTCTAATTAGATAAAATAATTTGTTCATTACATAATAATTTGTTCAATAATGTATGATTCATTACATTAATAATTAAATACTTTCTATTTACTGTGTCAAATTTTATACAGCTACAAGGTTCATTGTTAGGGTTGTTTCTCCTTGTCCTCCTTTCTGTTAGTTCAGAGATTACCTGAGTGAATGTTTCTTTTTGTGTGGCCTGAGGTCACTCTCTAGAGCTCAGCTGATTGTGGTGCATTTAAGAAGGGTACAAAATGAGTATGTTCATATGAATGGTGTCTAATAGGGATGGCTAAAATATTAGACTGTTCTGAGTCCTCCTTTTTGTTTTTTTTTCATGTAGATAAAGGACTATATAGATAAAGTCTCTCCAGTGATATAGTCAGACTTGTTAAATGGCAACTCAGGGCTCACAGAGGGAGGCAGCAGTTAAGTCCAGTTAAGATGCTTTTATTTTCCAATTGTTATTGATGCAAATATATAGAAGTGCAATTGAGTAATTTTTTGGAACTTGAATTTTAGAAACTTGCTAAATTCACTTGCTATTTCTAGTAACCTCTGAAGGTTCCTTAGTGTTTCCTATGACATAATTATGTCTACAGAAAAGGATGGTTCATCTCTTAGGAGATAAAGGAGTTCTTAGCTTATCAATTTCTTTTTTTAAAAAATTTTTAATTGATTATGCTGTTACAGTTGTTCTATTCCCTCTTCATTCCCCTCCACCCTATCCCCCCATCCCCACCATTACCCCCCTTTAGTTTATGACCATGTGTCTCAAGTCCTTTAGAGTCTATATTTCCCATGCTATTCTTGCCCCCCCCATCTATTTTCTATCTACTGTCTATGCTACTTATTTTCTGTACCTTCTCCCCCCCTTCTCCTCCTCCCACTCCCCTGTTGCTAACCCTCCTTGAGATCTTCATTTCTATGTTTCCACTCCTGATCTAGCTGTCCTTTTAGTTTGCTTTTGTTTTAGGTGTGGTTGTTAATAACTGTGAGTTTGTTGTCCTTTCACTGTTCATGTTTCTTTAACTTCTTTTTCTTAGATAAGTCCCTTTAACATTTCATATAATAAGGGCTTGGTGATGATGAACTCCCTGAATTTGATCTTATCTGAGAAGCATTTTATCTGCCCTTCCACTCTAAGTGAAAGCTTTGCTGGATAGAGCAATCTTAGATGTAGGTCTTTGGATTTCATGACTTGCAATACTTCTTTCCAGCCCCTTCTTGCCTGGAAGGTCTCTTTTGAGAAATCCGCTGACAGTCTGATGGGGACTCCTTTGTAGGTGACTGTCCCCTTAGCTCTTGCTGCTTCTAGAGTTCTCTCCTTCATTTTAATCTTGGCTAATATAATGATGATGTGCCTTGGTGTGTTCCTTCTTGGGTCCAACTTCTTTGGTACTCTCTGAGCTTCCTGGATTTCCTGGAAGTCTATTTCCTTTGCCAGTTGGGGAAATTCTTCTTTATTATTTGTTCAAATAAGTTTTCCATTGGTGGCTGTGCCTTTCCCCCTCCTGGTACCCCTATAATTCAGATGTTGGAGCATTTAAAGATGTCCTGGAGGTTCCTAAGACTCTCCTCATTTCTTTGAATTCTTGCTTCTTGACTCTTTTCTGTTTGGCCATTATTTGCTTTCTTCTGGTCCACTCCATTGATTTGAGTTCCAGTTTCCTTTTCATTGCTATTGGTGTCCTGTGCACTTCCATTCATTTCAATTAGTTTCGCCTTCATATATTTGTCTAATTTGTGGCTATAATCAACCAGTTCTGTGAGGATCCTGATGACCAGTGTTTTAAACTGTGCATCTGAGAGTTTTGCTATTTCTTCATCTCTTAGATCTATGGGCTCTGGGGCTTTGAGATCTTGCGACATTTTTGGTCTCTTCTGGCCCTTTAAGTGTGAGAAGTGGCACCTTGGACTCCCAGGTGGCTGGGTTGTGACGCTGTATGTGGGGGCATGGTCAGAGCGGGAAATGGCGACCCCTCTGCTGTTTCTCACAGCTGGGTGAGGATTAGCGTCTTAGGTGGTTCACCTGGGCCGGGCCACTCAGAGTTGCTGGGTTATGACGCTGTATGTGGAGGTGGGGTCAGAGCAGGGAAATGGCGGCGCCCTCCACTGCTGCTTGACGCGGGGACCCGCCGGCCCGGTCCAACCGCCCACTCCCTCGTCTGTCTGCCGGGTACAAGTGCGTGACCACAGTCAACAGGCAGCACCGCTCCTCCGCTGTCTCCCCTGCAGTCGCTCACCTGGTCGCTCGCTCGGTCGCTCACTAGGTCCAACCCTGAGCCTGGATTCCGGGAGTCTGGATTCCGTGCCTGAGTCTGTCTGACCGAGTTTTCCTTTGCAACCCCTCTCCACCAGCCGCCTGTTTCGCCCCTTACCGGTCAGGCTGAAGAATTTGTTGTTAACGGACTTCTGAAAAGTTCAATTTTCCGTGTTCTGGCTATGTTTTCTGTTGCTAATATTTAATTGTCTCTAAACTTGGTTGTGTGAGAAGGCAAGGCACATCCACCTATGCCTCCATCTTGGCGGAAGTCTCGGTTGTTTTTTTTTCTTTGTTTCTATTTTATTGATTTTTAAAAATCTTACCTTCATTATATCCTACCATAACATACTTATGTATAAACTGTTTCCATTTAATTAGGGAGTTTTATTACACTACCTCATGCTCTCGGTAATTAAGTTCTGACATCACCTGTGACATAAAGGGTAGTTGTGATGGCATTAAATTATGTCTGTATGAAAATCCAGTGACCTTTAGTGGTTTTCTTCCTAATGAGCTGCATGTGATCACTGTGTTAGGAAATTACTGAATCTCCAATTCAAGTATTCAAAACAGAATGTTCGGATTAGGCTTCTGCCAAAGTCACCAGGCTTCAAATATTCCTATAGTAGACTCTGTTGAGAATGTCTGAGCACTAGCATTATGGGGTCCCAATGGCATTGCATGAATAACTTCCCATTTAAATCCCCTGGAGTCAGTGTTCTTACTTTCTTGTTATGTATTAGGATGTGAGAGTGATAGTAATAAATTAGGTAGAATTTGTAGAATTCTGTAATGGTCATGGACCATTTTATGCCCATATATCTGCCAGATTGGTCTAGGCTTGGTATTTTGGCCAGAGTGAACGATCATAGGTGACTAAAAATGTTTACCATAGCTTCCACATCCTCCCAAAGTTCTTTCTTTAAGAAACTCTAATGATATCAATGTGATAGCTTAACTTATTTAGAGTATGTTCATATCTAAATTTCCTTTCCAATCATGACAATAGATATGGCTTATAAAGAATTAACTATGGATTATTGCATGTTTTGAAGCAACATCTGTATGAATTAATGTTCTCAGAGTATCTTTCTTATTGGGGTATATAAATTCAGCTTCTCCACTATTGTAATTGTGGTTGGATCTGGCAAACATCTATTATTCAGATAAAAAGGAAGCATTAGTAGTTCCTTTCATTCAGCTGGAAAGAATGTGGAGAATTGATCCTGTGCCTGTTATTGTTGTCCAGTATTGAGTCCTAATTTAGTCCAGAATAACGTTACCATATCAGGTAGTTCTAAATTAAGGATATCTTCTTGATGTTTTGACACTTAAATTTAAGAGAAGAACAGTGCTTACATGTACTCTTTAAATCTTAGAAAGAATATGTATAACATTGGGGGTGTCTAGATTTCATTTATTTCTTTGTTAAGCTGGAAACCTCCATCTACTGGTGGGCTTAACACATAGTTCAAATCTTCATCTGGTACAGATAGGTATTTAATGCCTCCTTATCTAAGGCCCTTATGACAATATATGTGGATGTGGAGATGCTCAGTCGAGCCCATAGTAAACCATCCTAGAGAAATTAAAGTGGAAGCCATCACAGACTTGATGTAGAGGCAGGCTCTTGTTGGAAAATAATTCCTGTCTTGTAGAAAGTAACTCACTTGATACAAGGATGAAATAAAGAACTGAATTAATGGACTGGAAATCATTATGGTTCAACTGACATGGATTCAGGCCTTCAGTACTACACAACTGTGATTACTTGTCCATTCAATGGTTGAAAGAACTTGAACAAATCCTTCGAACCCCCACTTCTCTGCCTCGGAGCTCAGGGCCTCTATCATCTAGCAGGGATGTCTAACCTTTTGCCATCTCTGGGCCACCCTGGAAGTGGAAGAATTTTCTTGGTTCATATATTAAATAAACAAACAGTAATGCAAGCTGAAGAGCAAGGAAAAAAGAAGAAAGGTTTTAAGTAAATTAATGATTTTGCTTAGGGCTGCATTCAGAGCCATCCTGGTCTGGACATGGCCTGTGGACAGCAGGTTGGACTCTCCTGGCAATAAGGACCTCCTTTTCTAGGGATATAGCTGATAAAGGGACCTAAGACTGGTTCTCACTTCATTTGGGCTTAAATAATGTTTGCCTTACCTAAAGATTTCCTAAAATGAAACCCATAAATTCTGATTTTCTTTATATAATTTTTTTGAAATTACAGGTTCATCTATTTGTCTGTGTGTTATTCTTTCTTGGCAAACCCAAGTCTTTTTCTCTGAGGATTGTTCTAGGGGAGAAAATTTTCATTACTTCATTTGAATTTGCACCAAATATTCTAATAAAGTAATCTGTAGTGATTTCACATTCTCTTTTCTTTATGTAAAAATGATATAAAAAGCCAGGGAGGCTGGGTCTGATAAAAAATCTACAAGAATAATTTTTCTGATTGAAATATCTGAGAGAGTTCTGGAAACTGAACTTTCTACCTAAGCTGAAGTATATCTTCAAGTGTTCTCTGATTCTTTAGCTGTTTGCCTGTTATATTTTCCTCACCATAGATATCTCTCATTGCTGTAGAAACGTGTGTAAAGTTCCAATTTTCTGGGATTAAGTTGGGGAGAGGAAGAGACATACTTTTAATTAGGAAAAAGGGATCTTTAGGGATATGCTGCTTGAGTGACTGAAAGGCTAAAGAGTTCTATTTCCTGAGAGAACGCCCAGACACTGGCTATTTGAAGAAAATAAATCCCAGCAGTTGTCTTGTTAGCTACAGAGATTAATTGTCAGAGACACAAATGCTGTCCTAAGTACTCACAGGAAAGTACTTTTTATTTTCTTTACCACAATCGGCTGAGGAGAAGTACATTGAAGTAACTACTTTCAAGTTTTACAATTTCTGGGGTTTTTGTATTGGCACATAATAGATTTGACCAAGTTAATTTCCAGAAATTCAGCCAGTTTTTACATAGCCATGAGAACACAGCATCGTTGTTTTTCTCTGAAGGGATTTTTTTCAGCAGCTGAGAGTGTTCAAGTATTTTACAAGTACATATTTATGTTTTATTTAGGTGTCTTTATATCCTAGATATCTGTGTTGGATACTGCAACCCTTGTGTGAAAGACTGAGGTGATGGGGAGTCTGTGTGGACACATGGGTAGTGCGGCCACATGAAGCTATTTGCACATCTACTGATCTCTATACATTACTCAGTGTTCCATGGTCACACATAGATACATGAGGTACCCACAGTCACTGCCAGTGAATGAAGCTCTGATTTTAAAGACTAAGGAACAGACCTGAGGTGAGTCTTAGAACAAGCAAAATTCATACAACATATTTAAATATTGCTAATGTCTTAAATATACATATTTTCTTTGGAAGAAATCTGAATTAAGGAAATGAAGCCAGCAAAATAAGGAAATGAACCAGAATATACAAAATGTGTTTGGTTTTTAGCATTACAGCCTGACAGGTATTTACTTGTTTTGTTAAATGACAAAGAGAAACATTCAAATAAACTAATAGGTTCATAGTCTTGGTTCATAAGTTATTATATTTTATATGGTAAATTAACATTTCTAATTATTCTACAACCTTTAAATCAGAGAATTTATGATACATCATGTGTGTATTGCTTTGTGTATTTACCACCTAAAGTCAGATCTTTTTCTTTCACCACATATATGACCCCCTTTACCTTTCATTTTGGGGTAACCAGAATGATGTTACCCTTTCTCCTTCCCCCTTCCCTCTGGGGTAACTAGAATACTGTTTTCTGTGCCTGTGAGTTTTTGTTTGCTCTTCTCCTAGTTAGTGTGTTGCTTACAATTTTCTTTCCCACATATGAGTGAAATCATATGGTCCTTGATTTTTTGTCTCCGACTTATTTCACTTAGTAGAATCTCACAGTCTATCCACATTGTTGCAATGGCAAGGTTTTATCTTTTCTTTTTTTAAAAAATTTTATTTAGTTATTTTTCAAGTACAGTTTTTAGTCTATTTCTCCCATCCCAGCCCCCCCTCCCCGTGCTCCCCACCTCGCTACAATTTCCAACCCCCTTAGTTCTTGTTCCTGTGTCCTTCCTATTGTCAAATCCCTCCCCCCTTTTCCCCTTAAATTCCCTTCCCTCTCCCTTCTGGTCACTGCCCACTTGTTCTCTATTTCAGTGTCTTTGTTTTTATTCTGTTTGCTTGTTTGTTTTGTTGTTTAGCTTCCTGTTAAAGGTGAGATCATATGGTATTTGTCTTTCAATGCCTGGCCCATTTTACTCAGCATAATGCTTTCCAGTTATCTTTTCTCATGGTGGAGTAGTGTTGTGTGTATGTGCCTCATCTCTTTTATCCAGTCACCTACTGAGGGACACTTTGGTTGTTTTCATGTGTTGGTCACCATGAATAAGGCTGCAAGGAACATAGAAGTGCATATACCCTATGTCACCCCTCCAAAGTTAGTATAAAAATAATGGGAGAATTTAAAATTGTAATGTAGCAATGTGTTAGAATTGGGAGAAATAGCTTCCTATTCAATTCTAGAAACTTGATATGAAATTTTGGACTTTTTATTTTGAAATTTTAAAATTATACTTTACATTCAATATTATTCTGTACTAGTTTCAGGGCTACAGCATAGTGGCCACACAATCATATACTCCACAGTGTGTTTCCCTCGATAGTTAATGTACCCACCCTGCCTCATACATAGATTGCCTTATTACAAGATTCTGAACCACATTTCCCATGTGGGATTTAGGTTCTGATATGAAAATTTGATATGTGTGAACATTTTCAAAACTGAAATTCATAGACAGAAATAACACTATGGTGGCAACCAGAGGGAATGTAGGTGTTAGTAATGAAGGGTAGAGGGGCCAAGTCTATGGTGATGGAAGATGATTTGACTTTGGGTGGTGGGCAACAGTGCAATATACAGACCATATATGATAGAAATGCACACTTGAAACTTGTATGAGCTTACTAACTAATACCATCCCAATAAATTTAATACAAAATTAGCAGAGCAACCCATGTTGGTACATATTTGAAAGAAAGCTGTGTTCAGAAAAGTGCCTTGTTTTTTTTTGTATTGCTTATAGAATCATAGAACTGTAATTTTAAAGTACTTTAGAGGGTATTTTTGTTACTATGGAATTTTAATTTGTCTTTTTTAAAAGCCATACTCTTCAAAAACTAAGTTAAATGATGTGTTTTTTTTAAAAAAATAGAGAAGTGTTAACCTAGCAGTTTAAGTTGAAAGTCTAATAATACTCTCTGGCAGTTTTTATAGTATTGGGTCTTTGCTAATTTAAACAACAGAGAATAGATTATATACTGAGTTTCTACATCTAAATAATTTAACTGGCTAGTAGAAGATTCATTGTGGGCAAATCTAACATTGATGATTAATAAACTGTACTTGAAAAATAACTAAATAAAAATTAAAAAAAAGAGTAAGGGCAGTAGATAGATCCTGCATTAAGTAAGGAGTGAGAAAAAGAGAGTTGGATATAGACTACCTTATATCCCCATGTTCTTCAACAGGTGTGCCTTCATCAGCCTACAGCTTCAAGAATGGTAAAGCTTCTGAATAAAATGAAAGCAACAATGTGAATGAGGCATGTAGAATGGTCCTCACAGGTGGCTTGTAAAGAAAGGTCTGCCTTTCAGCACATCCTCCCTGCCCCCTGCCCCCCAAGTCTATGGGAATAGAATCAGCTTGTCTACCTTTGAACTTAAGTGATTTTGTAACTTTCCCTTGGAAAATATAAGAAAAAAATTTAGGTCTGTATTTGTAGTTGTACAATTCTTCTCTCTTACTTAATTTTGTCCTTCAGCATCAGATGTATGGGAATCTGAGAAATCATTTTTTAAAAAAACTTTTTTTCCTTTTCTTTATTATGCTGTGTCTTGTGTTTATTTCTTATGGCATCCTATTATGCCTCATGAGTAAATCCTGGAAGTCTTAGAGAATCATCTTCTAACACTTCCTCAAGAAAGAAAATTTTTTTGAAGAAGAGTTTTTAAAGAATATTGATCTCACCTAATTTCACATTAATATTCTCATTACTTGTGAATATTTATTTCTTAAATATAATTTCTTATTCCTGATTTAATCTTTTTTTATGCTATTCATTTCTTTCTATGATCTGTGGATCCCACTTTTTTGATGTTATTCAACTTGCTTCTAGTCTACATACTTTCCATCACAGGTGAATATTACTACTCATGTGTAATCAAATAGATAGTTCCTGAGATGTACTATCTTATCCTATGGCTAAATAGGGGTTCATAAAGTATAAAACTCTTTTTATCTTTTGCCTATGTCTATAATTCTCACCACATTGACAAAGACTCAGATGATTCCTTGTGATACAATGTTGATAATGAAGTATTCAAGAACATTAATGGACACAGGGACGAGAACTAAGGGGGGGGGAGGAAATGGGAGGGAGGTGGGGAGCAAGGGACAGGGGAGGCTGGGATGGGAAAAATAGACAAAAAACTGTACTTGAAAAATAACTAAATAAAATTAAAAAAAAAAAGAACATTAATGAAAGCTATCATTTATTGAACCTTTACTGGGGACCAGCCAGTATTCTAGGTAGTTACTTGTAATAAAACAACAACCCAAGTGTCAGGCTCCATTGGTATCCCCATTGTAAAAAAGATGAAATTGAGGCACAGAAATGTTTATTAGTTTGCGCAAGGTCACATAGCAGTAAGTGGCCAGGCTAGGATTTCAACACAAGGCAATGTGTCTCCAGAGTCCATGTCATTCATTACTGGGCTATACTCTTTCTGCAAGGGTGTTTGGGGTATTAAATAAGTATAAGCTGAATAGAGTAACTTGTAGTCAGTATTTGGCCTCTGTAATGATAAAGTGCAACTTACCACTGGGTAGCCTTTTTTAAGGAACAGTTATAGGCTTGGACATTTCTATTTTATTATAAAAATATGAAAAAGTCATTATAATGGAATGTAGGATGGGTTTGCACAAAGAGTACCATGGAAGGTAGGAGTGGACAAGCTTTCTGAGATTGTCTAGTTCTAGCCCTTCATCTCCCAAAGAGCAAACTGAGACAGAGATGCAATTACATTTAGAAATGGCTCAGCCCCATGCCTTTTTACACTGATGTTGGGCTCTTCCCTTGAGTATGCTGATTTTTTGAACCTGGGCACCAAAGCTCCATTTCTGATCACTCTCAGTACCTTGGAAGAGTTATAAATATAACCACGTCTCATTGTATTTTCCTCTCTTTTCAGTGTCTGAAAAAGTTCTCCTTTCTCAATACCTGGATCACCGCACTAATTTTGAAAAAAAAAAGACCTGCTGGTAACATAAGAGTTCATGATAGTCGCTAGTCAGTTAATTTGAAAAATATGTGGTGAAAATCTAAACAGTGTCTTTGTGTTAGGGTTGTAGGATAGACAAAGATTATGTAGATCAAATTACAACTTCTCAAAAAGCCAATAGTATAAAAAAAGAAACAGAAAAATTTCCTACAGTCACAGAGTCCAACTGAGTAATTGTTTTAGGAAACGATGTGCTAATAATGTCATGGTTGGATACAGTCCTGTCTGTGAAAACTTATTGAGAATCTATGAAGACTGAACATCCTTTGAGACATAAAGGCCCGAATACCTATAGCAATTTATCATAGTATTAAGTGGGTTATTCCAAAAGAGACATTATTTTTGGTGCTACATCAGTTATATATAAAAGGTCCTCCTCACAAATATTACCAACTCAGAGGACTGATGTCATACCAGTTTATTTAGAGATACCGTTTTGCCACCCCTGAGAGTAAGTCATTGCTGACTTGTGTGTCCAGGACTGACAGTTTAACTAGGCTCTATTAAAGACACAACTGGCTGTGGGGCCTTGGATACTTTGTCAACAATCCACTAAGACTGAGAAGGAAAACCTTGACCTGTAGCCCAAACAAAATCATCTGAGGAGAAACAGAATTTTCAAGGGAAGGTGCAATCAGCTATTAGGAAGAACTCATAGATGTTAAGCAAACCTTTATTGTGGGTAAACCCTGGTAGAAGATAAAATAATGAATACATACTCCAAGATATAATGGATGTATTCATAGTGTTTTCATGATTTCATTACAGGTCCCTTCTCCTGACTTCTCTCATTCTGGAAACAGGCTTTAGAGAAGACTAAATGGGATATAGTAACAATGTGACAGAATTTGTCCTCCTGGGCCTCACTCAGGATCCTGGGGGCCAAAAGGCATTATTTGTCATATTTTTACTCACTTACATTGTGACAATGGTGGGCAATCTGCTCATTGTGGTGACTGTTCTTGCCAGCCCCTCTCTGGGCTCCCCCATGTACTTCTTCCTTACCTATCTGTCACTCCTGGATGCAGTGTATTCCACTGTCATTTCACCCAAATTGATTATAAACTTACACTTTAGTCAAAAGACAATTTCCTTCTCAGCTTGCATGGGACAGCTCTTTCTGGAACACCTTTTTGGAGGTGCTGAGATCTTCCTTCTGGTGGCCATGGCCTATGATCGCTATGTGGCCATCTGTAAGCCACTGCACTACATAACCATCATGAATAGAAAGGTTTGCATCTTGCTGTTGGTGGTGTCCTGGGCTGGAGGATTTGTTCATTCTCTGATCCAACTTGTCTTTGTGTACAGCCTCCCCTTTTGTGGCCCCAATATCATTGACCACTTTATGTGTGACATGTACCCACTGTTAGAACTTGCCTGCACTGACACCTATGTCTTAGGCCTGACTATGGTTGCCAATGGTGGAGCAATGTGTACAGTCATCTTTATTTGTTTACTAACATCCTATGGAGTCATCCTAAGTTCCCTTAAAAGTCACAGTCAGGAAGGGAGGCGCAAAGCCCTGTCTACCTGTGGTTCCCACATCACGGTGGTTGTTCTCTTTTTTGTTCCCTGCATTTTTATGTATGTTAGACCTGTTTCTAACTTCCCTGTTGATAAATTCATAAGTGTGGCTTATACTGTTATGACTCCCATGTTGAATCCTGTAATATACACTTTGAGAAATTCAGAAATGACAAATGCTATGAAGAAACTGTGGTGTAGGAAGTTAGCTATAGATAGACTGAGAATGTGTCATTCATTTTGAATGCACTTGTTACTAATTCTAAAGCAGCAAACAGGCAGTTCATTCTATCAACAGTTATCTTAGTCAACTTATTGAATTATCTTGGGATGCTTTTCGTTATTTATACAAGGTATGAAAAAGTAGAACATATTGCCCATTGAGGATAAAATCAATCTAATACAGAAATTCTGAAGGATGAATAAAAAGGCACAGATATTTTTCCTATTATTAAAAAGCGTAAACTAAGTTCACGTTGTAGTTTTTTTAATTGTTCGGTTACAGTTGTCCTGATTTTTCCCCATTGCTCTCCCCTGCCCCATATCCCTACCCTTCACTTTCCAGGTCAATGTACCCCACACTGTGCATGCCCATGAATCCCTTATTTATGTTTCTTGCCTTGCCCCTTTTCCTTTTCTCTCCTATCCTCCTACCTCCTCCCTTCTGATCATTGTCAGTTTTTTCTCTATCATTTATTTTGAAATGTGCTTTAGAAGATTTTTTTTCCTTTAGTAAGTGAAAAGCAAGCTGCCTTTAAAAACTTGATTTTACCCCCAAATCATGAGAAATCCAATTGGCTAATGTTTAGAACAAATCTCTAATGTAAGAAAAGTGTTTTTATTTATTTATTTATTTATTTATTTATTTATTTATTTATTTATTTATTTATTTATTGTTCAAGTCCAGTGGTCTTTATTTTCACTCCACCATGCTTTTCTGCCTCAGCCAGCTCCACCTCCCACCCTTGAACTTACCAACTTTGGCTTTGTCCATGTGTCCTTCATACACATTTCTTGATTGCCCTTCCTCTCTTTTCCCCCAGTGTCCCTCTCCCCTGTCTTCTCTGGTTACTCTCAGTATGTACTTTATTTCAAAATTTTAATGTTTGTTGTTATATGCATACAACAGATTTTAACAGCTAGCTGCCTTAAAGCATTTTGTCTTCCAGATTACTTCAGTTTCTCATTTTGATGCCTGTGCATTTGGAGTTCAGGATGTCTAGATGGGAGATGATACCATATTTACTTAAATGCACAATGATGGAGCAGTTCTGTTAGATGTGATGTTGCATATATTCACAGGTTGGGATGAACCTGACTGGGATTCTCAAGAATGAAAACAGATTCTAGGTCTTGATTAGAGTATAGAATACCATACTAATCCAAGTTGCAAACATATTTTCATGCTTTTCCTTACTAGTTATTATGTGCCTTTTTTCCATTCTTCATCTTGAAAGATGGATCTTATTTTATCTTCATGACACTGAAGTTTGGGTAAAGAAATGTATTATTTTACACAGCAATGTGTTCCCTAAAAGTTGCCTTCATCTTCAGTACTTTAAATTATAAACTTAATATTGGTTTGTTTTTATATAAACAAAATTTTGTTTTTCAATCTTATCTTAGAAAAATTTTGTTTCCTCAGTGTATAGCCCCTCCAGAACATCACACACTAGGAAGAACATGGAATTGCTCCCACTGTATTGTAGGAACATCATCTATGTTTTGTAAGAGTTTCTTTCTAACTAAAAATATTAAAACTTTTCCTTCTTAAAATTTTGTTATGCATTTTTCATGCATACCAATAATATATGCAATTTATATCCAATATTGTAAATTACTTGTATATACCATTCCTCTCCTTCTTTCTAGAGGTAATCCCAATGTTGAATATCTAATTAATCATAGTTAAAATTAGTTTAACTGCATATGTATGTATCCTTAATTTATAGAGTATACAGTTTCATATTCTTTACCTTTATTAAAATTATGCTACATAGTACTAAGTTTTCTGCGTCCTTTATCCACAATGTTGACTTCTTAAGATTCAGTCATGTTGCCACATGTCTCTGTAGTCCCACCAGTTCCCTGCTCTAAATATACCATATGTTTTGAATTCATTTAGCCAGTGTCCTACTGTATGCTGCTATGGACATCCTGAAAGAAATTACTTTGTAGTAAGTAGGCTGTTTGAATGCTCACTTTTATGGATGGTTCATCCTAAAGATATATTATGATTTACACTCCTGCTTGTGTTTATATGTGTGCGTTTGTGTGTGTGCATGTGTGTAAAAATTTTAATCTACTTTACAAAAGGCTTTCTGTTGAGATAAAAGCAAGTTTTTCAACACATTTTTCAAAAATGCAACCTACTTTTCTGATCTGATATGTCATATTTATGATAAAGTCTAAATAGCTGTGTACCTATTTCTAAACTCTTTTCTTTTGATTGGTGTATTTTTCCTAAGACAATGCTACATTATTTTAGGTCATGTAAGTATGTTTTTACTTTTGTTAAGAGGCCTATTACACAATAGTCTTATTGAAAATGATGTTTTCTATTTCCAACAACTAATTTCCACATAATTATTTGAATGCTTTCAGAGGTCTTAGAAACCTAATGGGATTTAGACAGACAGATATTAAATGTCTAATGAACCTGGAAAGGAATTAATATACTGATCACATTGAATCATTCTTTCTAGGAACATGAAAAATCTGAGTATTTATTTAGGTCTTTAAGATTCAGTTACCTTTTGGAATATTGCTGAGTAGTAATGATATGAATGACTTTTCTGTCTAATATCATTCTGATATTTTATATCATATTTCTCATTTTATATTGCTTAGCAGAGGAAAAAATAATACAATAACTGTGAGTAGAGTAAACCTGGACTTAGCCTTAATGGGGGTGCCTGTGGTATTTGTCTGTAACAATGTGTTCATTAAAAATTATCATCTCAAGTGTCCTCCAAGAAACAAATATCACTCTTCAAAGAAACAACTGGAAACTCTTTACAAAGAGTTTACAAAATTAAAGACCAGATGGGAGAAGGTATGAGATTACAGGGAGAAAGGTGAAGGGTTAGCAGAAACAATAATAAAGGACACATGGACAATAACAAAGTGGGGGCAGAAGCAGGGGACAGAGGTGAGGAGGGCTTGGGTAGTGGGGACAGGTGAGGGGAAAAGGCAGGAAACTGTGCTTGAATAACAATAAAAAATGTTAAAAGCAAAAGATCTTTTAAAAAATGGTGAAGTACCCAAGACTTGCAACAGTGGGACATCATTACTACTCTAGTTATGCAGAGGAAAAAGAAACAGATTTTTTTCAGAATGTGGATATAACTCTAATGGAAAAAGGAAGGTCATTTGATAGGAGCTGTGTCTTGATTACAGAGACAGCCTTTCCTAAACTGGTCGTGGTAAAGGTAGAGGAATTAACACCCTGATGTCTCTTCACTCTCTGATCTCCTGTTATTTCCTCATTGGTTGAACTTAACGAACAGCTAAGTTGATGACCATTTTAGTGGTCAGGTTCTTAGGGACCAGAATAAGGTGGAAAATATTAGAGTTTGCTTTACAGGAGGAAATGTAGCACATCCATGACACCCAACCGTTTTTGCTTCTACTATTCACTTACAACTTTGGATGGAAAGTAAAACAGTTTCCCCAACACAGGAAACATAAAAAGTCCCTTTAACTTCCATATCATCAATTGATTTCAGCTCAGACATACTCCCACTTCCAACGTAATTAAAATATGAACCACTAATTCTCTTCATAGGAAGTAGCAGGGGGAGAAGATAAAGAGATAAAGAAATGATTACATAAAACAAAACATCCACTTCAGACTAAGGTTCCATAGATTGTCATATGACCAAAGTTAACAATTGTAGCTTCTCAACCACCAATTTTGTATTCCTTTCACATTCTGCCAATTTCTTGGCCAGTCAGAGAATATTATTCAGTTGGATCATTGAAACCTTAATTACCATTGCAGTCAAATCTATAATGTTTTTGTTTTTGTGTTTTTCCCTCCTTCTCATTGCTCTCTAGTGGGTATGGGAGTAGAAGGAGATATTGTACTTTATGCCTTCATTCTTTTGTGGGCACCAGGGCTTTCAAATGTAGCAAGTTCAAACTTCCAAGTAACTGAATCAAAGATACCTTAGGTGGGTTATCATGTGTAGTAGGTGTCAGAATGATAAAGCTCATTCTGAGTTCCACGTTTGATTCACTAACTTTCATCTGTTCTGACTACAGGAGAGATGGCGTGATTTCGTTATAGGCATGGCTGAAGTATATAGCTAACATTTAGGATAAAAAAACCAACATTATTTTGTGCTCTCTTTTTTTCAAGTAGCACTGTCATAAGAGACTTCACCATCCCATTTAATAATTTTATCATATCACATGCTTGTGGGTAATGGGGAAACTTGTGAGATCAGTGACATAGACTGTAGTTATTTTAAAATGTTCAAGGAACTAAAGAAAAGTATGTCTAAAAGGCTGAAGGAACACACTATAAAACAATTTCTTAAAAGTAAGTGACTTATATTAATAAACAGATGAAAATCATGAAAAAAACACAAATAATCTATAGACACTAATTGCAATAAGAAATCCACTAAAGTGGCTCAACAGTAGATCTGAGCAAGCAGAAGAAAGTCAGTGAAGTTGAAGATAGGTCACTGAGATGATCCTATTGGAGGAACTGGTACTTAGAACTGTTTCAAACTCCCTTTGTCAAATATGAATTTCCACTTGAGACTTGGGTATATTTCTAGGCTCTTTATTCTGTTCCATTGGTCTATGTGTCTGTTCTTATACCAGTACAAGGCTGTTGTGATTGCAGTGGCCTTGTAATACAGTTTGATATCAGGTATTGCGATTTGTTCTACTTTACTCTTCTTTCTCAAAATTGTTGCAGGTATTTGGGGTCCTTTATGGTTCCATATGAATTTTTGAAATGTTCTATACCTGTGAAATATGCCATTGGTAACTTAATAGGTATTGTGTTGAATGTAAAAATAGCTTTGGGTAGTATAAACATTTTGATGATGTTAATTCTTCTGATCCATAAACATGGTATATGTTTCCATGTTTTTTTGTTTTTCTTAATTTCTTTCTTCAGTGTCATGCAGTTTAGTGAGTACAATCTTATACCTCCTTGGTTAGGTTTATTCCTAGGTATTTTATTTTTTTTGTTGCTATATCAAATGAAATAGTTTTTACTGATTTCTGTTTCTGATGTTTCATTGTTGGTGTAGAAAACTGAGTTTAATTTCTGAATATTGACTTAGTATCCTGCTGTTTTACCAGATTCATTTATGAAGTTGAGCAGTTTTTTGTTGGGGTCTATAGGATTTTCTATGTACACTATCATGTCATTTGCAAACAATGACAGTTTTCCCTCCATCTTTCCAGTTTGAATGCCTTTTATTTTCTTGTCTGATTGCTGTGGCTAGAACTTCCAATACTGTGTTGAATAGAAGTGGTGAAAGTTGACAATCTTGTTTTATTCCTGATCTTCATGGGAAAGTTTTCAGTGTCTTCCCATTGAGTATGATTTTGGCTCTAGTTCTCTCATATAAGACTTTATTATGCTGAGGATGCTTCCTCTATTCCCACTTGGCTTAGTGTTTTTTATCATAAATGGGGGCTGTATCGTATCAAATGCTTTCCCCAAATCTATTGATATGGTCATGTGATTTTTGTCTTTTCTATGGTTTATGTGATGTGCTACTTTTATTGTTTTGTGAATATTGTACTATCCTTGCATCCTGGGATTCATCCCTTCATCATTGTGTATGATTTTTTAAAAATGTATTACTGAATTTAGTTTTCTAATATTTTTTTAGGATTTTAGTGTCTATGTTTGTCAGCAATATTGTCCTAAAGTTTTCTGTGTTGTGACCTTATGTGGTTTGGGGATTAGGACGCTGCTGGCTTTATAAATAGAGTTTGGGAGACTTCCATCTTCTTAGATTTTTTGGAATAGTGTGGAAATTATAGAGATTAATTCTTCCTTAAATACTTTGTAGAATTCTTCTTTGGAACCATCCAGTCTTGGGCTTTTGTGGTTTGGGAGTTTTTTGATTACTGCTTCGATTTCATCAGCTGTTATTGGTCTGTTCAGGCTTTCTGTTTTTTCTTCATTGAGTTTTGGAAGATGATATATTTCTAGAAATTTGTCCATTTCACTTACGTTTTCAAGTTTCTTGTTATATTGTTTTTTTGTAGTCATTTCTTATGATTCTTCATATCTATGGTATCAGTTGTAACCTGTCCTCTTTCATTTCTGAGTGTGTTTATTTGGGTCCTCTCTCTGTTTTCCTTGATGAGTCTGCTTAAAGGCTTGTCAATTTTGTTATCTTTTCAAGGAACCAGATCCTGGATGTATTGATTCTTAAAATTGTGCTTTTAGTCTCTATGTCATTTAATTCTGGTCTGATATTGTTTATTTCCTTTGTTCTATTTTCTCTGGGCTGTCTTTGTTGTTGTTTCTTGAGTTCCTGTAGGTGTAGAATTAAGATTTTTTGTTGTTGTTGTTATTGTCATTTAGGTAGGCCTATTGCTATGACCTTCCCTCTCCTGAATGCCATTGCTGTGTCCCCTAAGATTTGAATTGTTGTTTTTTCATTTTCGTTTTTTTCCAGAAACTTTTTGATTTCTTCCTTGATATCATTCCTGACTCATTCATTAATAACATACTATTTGGTCTCCATGAGTTTGAGTGATTTGAGTGTTTTCCATGAGGTTGGTTTATAGTTACAGTCCCTGGTGGTCAGAGAAAATGCTTGATATGATTTTAATTTTCCTGAATTTGTTGAGACTTGTTTTGTGTTCTATAATGTGGTCTATCTTTGAAAATGTTCCATGTGTATGAGAAAAGAATGTGTATTTTGTTTCTTCAAGATGGAAGTCTCTGATATATACCATTTAAGTTCATTTAGTCTAGGAATTTGTTCAATGTTGCATTAGCTTTGTTGATATTTTGTTCGGGAGATCTATCCATTTTTGACAATAGGGTGTTAAAATCTTCTACTACAGTTGTGTTGCTGTGAATATGTTTCTTGAAGTCCTCCAAGACTTTCTTTATGTACTTGGGTGGTCCTATGTTGGGTGCATGTACATTTACAACATTTATGTCTTCTTGATGGATTCTTCCCTTGAGTATTGTGAAATATCCTTCTGGGTGTCTGTTAATGGCTCTCCTTTGAAGTCTATGTTGTCTGATATGAGTATTGCTATTCTGGCATTTCTTTCACCAGTAGCTTAAAAGGATGAAGATAGGGATTCAGTTAATTTTTAAATATTTATAGTTACTTCATGTGATAAGATAAAAGTCTTGCTTAATTGTCTGCATTCAATAGTCTCTGTGAAGTCAGGAAAAGCTATTTCACTGTCTTTGTGCTTTGTTTCCTGCACAATGGCTGTGACATAGAATCTAGTCCATTGACTTTGTCACTTTTATTCTTGAATTCTTGATCTATTGGTCTGAGAATTTTACTGATGAATTTTGATGAACCCTTTCTAGATTAAAGCTATGTGCATATTTGCTAGAAATATTTGTTTTTTTGATATTTGTTAGAAATATTTGTGTTATGCCATTTATGCTCTAATTATGGGTGTTCTTACATAAATATGTTAATTTTCATATTCTTTCACTTTTTTATTTCTTCTATGACATCACTCTTGGAAATTCCACTTATTTATTAAAAGGTTTTATTAATTATAAGAACTTATTTTTTTAAATGGCTTTCAAAATTTTTTGTAACACATACAGAATTTATTTTATGATGAAAAATATCTAAGTTTATTTCTCCCAAATCGGTAAAATAATTTGTTTTATTATTCATTCCATTGATAATTCAAACTTTTCTACTCACTATGACAAACTTGATACACCTACAAGGTTCAATTTGAGGGCTGTTTCTCCTGGTCCTTCTCATCCTCCTTACATTAGATCAGGGAAAATCTGACTGAATGATTCATTTGGCGTGGACTGAGGTCACTCTCTAGTATTCAGCTGATTGCTGGGCCTTTAAGAAGGGTCAAAGACGATTTTGTTCTTATGAACTGTGCCTAGGAGGAATGGCTGGGATATTAAACTGATATGAGTCCTTCTTTTTAATTTTCCATTTAGATAAAGGGATATATAGACAAAGTCTCTCCAGGGATATTGTCAGACTTGTGAAATGGCAACTCAGGACTTCCAGAGGGAGGTGGCAAAAGTTGTCAGGACAGTTAAGGTATCATCCTATCCTGACATCTGCTTGAAGTCCAGGGTCTGAAGTTTGAAACCCAGACTGCATGGCACATCATAGGAAACAACCAACCAAATGAAAAGGCACCCCACAGAGTGAGAGAAAATATTTGCAAATCATGTAGTTCACAAGGGGTAATATTCAAATTAGATGAGGAACTTCTATAACTCAGTAGCAAAATCCCTCAAATAATCTGGTTAAAAATAGACAAAGGACCTGAATATCCATTAAAAATACTTTATTGTTATTCTATTAGTTGGCTCAGTTTTTTCTTTTGCACTTTTCTTGCCAGCCCACTCTTTTTCTCTGGCCACCACAGTCATTCCCTACACTGTAGTCCATATCTGTGAGGCATTCATACATGTTCCTTACTAGTATCTTCCCCTTCCTTCCACCTTTATTCCCCTCCCACCTGTCCTCTGGTCACCTTCAGTCTGTTCCATGTTTCCATGCCTCTGGTTCTATTTTGCTTGTTAGTGTATTTTGTTCACTGGGTTCCTCTTATAGGTGAGATCATATGGTAGTTGTCTTTCACTTGCTGGCTTCTTTCACTTAGCATAATGTTCTCCAGTTCCATATATGCTGTCAGGAAAGGTAGGAGTTCCTTCTTTTATTTTGGGTGAAAACTGAACAACAATAAGAAAAGGCAGTTCTCTTTTTAGGTTTTAAGGACATTCCATACTGTTTTGCACAGTGGCTACACCTGTCCGCATTCCCACCAATAGTGGACTAGGGTTCCCTTTTCTCCACAAGCTCCACAACACTTGTTTGTTGATTTATTAATGATGTCCATTCTGAGAGGTGTGAGGTGATATCTCATTGTGGTTTTAATTTGCACTTCTGATGGCTAGTGATGTTGAACATCATTTTGTATGTCTATGTTCATAGCAATGCTATTTGTGAGGGTGTGGCAAAGTCACATTGCAGAACAGCATGTGGGATGATAGATTGTATTTGTAAAGTAGCCTTGGTTGTAGGCCTCTGGTTCTCATTACTTGGAATATTTCTTGCTATTATCTTCTTACTTGGAGAGTTTCCATTGAGAAGTCAGTAGCTAACCTTATTGGTGCTCCCTTGTATGGTATTTCTTTTTTCTCCCTTGGTGCCTTTAAGATTCTTTCTTTGTCTTGGAATTTCGCCATTTTGATGATGATGTGTCTTGAAGTGGGCCCCTTGGGTTTCTCTTGATTGGAACTCTCTGTGATTCCTGGATTTGTGTGACTTTTTCTCTCATCAAATTAGGGAAATTTTCTCTCATTACTCTTTCAAATAGGTTTTCTATCCCTTGTTCCTCTTCTTCACCTTCTGGTATTCCTATTATTTGGATATTATTACTTTTCATACTGTCTTGAATTTCTCTCAATCCCTCTTGATTCTTTCTGAGCCTCTTTTCATTTACTTGCTCTTTCTGTGAGATGCTTTCTATCCTGTCCTCCAACTCACTAATCTGATCCCCTGCCTCATCTACCTTACTTTTGAAACTTTCTACTGTGTTCTTCAATTCGGTAATTGTACATTGCCTCTTGTCCCTTGCTGATATTTTCTATTTCCTTTTTCATGTTGATGTAGTTTGCAGAGAGATCATTGTAGTTCCCCTATAGTTTCTGGTAGTTCACTGCTAGCTCTTTGAACTTCGTAATAACCAGTGCTTTGAATTCACTATCTGATAGTTGATTAGCCTCTATTTCATCTAACATTGTTTTTGAAGTTTCTGCTTTTTCTTTCATTTGGGGATTGTTTCTTTGTCTTCCCATAGTTTGAGACTCTTCTTGTTATTCTCAGCTTCTAAAATTGATCTGTTCTGTCTCCCTGGGTTTATGGTGTGAACTTCTGTGGTATAATACCTGTGAATTTCAGTGGTGCAGATTCCTTCAGGTATCTTGATGTTCTCTGTCTCCAGCTACTCTCACACTGGTCCTTCCGCTCGTCCCTGTGCTGGATGTCTACCACTGCTGAGTATCCAGGCTCCCGTAGTTGACTCCTCTGGCGCCCAGGTCCTTCACAGGGTCTTGGAGTGTGCCGCTCCC
Source organism: Artibeus jamaicensis (assembly GCF_021234435.1). Taxonomy (NCBI): domain Eukaryota; kingdom Metazoa; phylum Chordata; class Mammalia; order Chiroptera; family Phyllostomidae; genus Artibeus; species Artibeus jamaicensis. The sequence goes on along the minus strand of NW_026521197.1, from coordinate 27,779 downwards.
GTAGCTAACAGCTGACTCCTTGGTGCCCAGGCCCATCGCTATGGCAGAGGCACAGGGTCTGTGAGTGTCCCGGCTCCCGTAGCTGACTCTGCCACTCTCTGGTGTTTCAGCTTTGGTCACAATCTCTGGTCTTTTAATTTCATAAATGCTGGGTAACCAATGGTTTATTGTGCTGTTTCTCTGTAGATATGCCAGTATTTTCACCCATGAGTGCGGGAGCTAGAATCTGGCCTGTCCTACTCTGTCACCATCTTCCCAGCATCCTCTCATTGTGGTTTTAATTTGCATGTCTCTGATTGTTCTCCCACTTTTGATCTGTCTCCGGACCCTTGGTAACGGCACTTCTTAATGCCCTATGTGGGTGAAGAAAAAAAGAAAGAAAAAAGAGACGATCCAAAATTTAAAAAAGAATAAGCCTCCTGCTTACTTTAAACCTGTTTAGTGAGTTCTGCTGGTCTTTCTAGATGCCAAAGAAAAAGAGGGGCTCGACTTTGCTCTTCTCCCTTTCTATGGTTTTGAGAGGATGGGTGTCAGGTCTGAGTCACAATATTCAGTTTTCTGGCGTCTGCAGGCCCAGGTCCTCTGTGAGTTGCCAGGCTCATATCTTCCACTCAGTCTTTGGGCACACAGTGTGAGTCAATCTCAGGCATGGAGCCTGATACATGTGGGGCACCTGGTTCTGCTCAGCTGTTCTGTCAGTCTATGGGCACAAACAGCTGAAATATCCCTTTGAGGTGAGCCAGCCACTGCTCAGAGTTCCTTACAAAGCAGGTGTTAAGAGTTGCCAAGTTGCTTTCTACACAGACCAACTTGGCAACCAGTCCAGAGACAATCTGAGTCCAGTTCCCACATGGTCCAACTCCTGCCTTCTCCATGTTAGCCCAGGACCCCAGTTTCTCTGGTGCCGGAGTCCACAGTCCAGGTCGATGTAAACTTCATATAAGCTGGAATTCCATTGACTGTTTACTCTGTTTCTCTGAAGATCAGCCAGGGGTTCCAGTTGGGCACAGGGAGAACTGGGCTCTGCTGCCACCTACCTCACTGCCATCTTCTCCCAACTGTGTCATTAAATGTTGTGTAGGTTAATGATTTCACTAGTGTGCTAGATGTTCTGTCTAATTAGATAATTGTCATCTTGGGGTCTGACACTTCACAGATCTCAGAAATTGAGGCTTAAATGTCATAGCTTCTGTATAGAGTTGACACCCAGAGACAGCTGTGTAAAAAGGTGGGGTTGTTTTAAGTTTACATGTATCCATACAATAACACTGGCAATGAGCCACGTTTCTTTTCACTTAAGCTGCACCATTACCTGTTTTTCCTTGAACATTAGGTGAAATGCATACCAAGTGATATGTATTGTCTATGGACTGTTGGGTTCACAGTCCCCACTCACTGTCCCTCTACATCTGAGGCTGAGTTAAGATGTAAATCTTTTCTTAATGTGGTGTCATTTGGAGTTGGGGTCTTTGGGAAGTGACTTGGTCATGAATGAGGAGTTCTTATGAATAGAATTCATGTCCTTATTATGGAGACCACAGAGAGCTCTCTTGTAATTTATGCCAGGTGAGGATGCAGGGAAGATGGCTGTCTGTGAACTAGGAAGCAGGCCCTCACCAGACACTGCACCTGCCAGTGCCTTGACTTGGTTTTCTTAGTTTCCAGAACTGTGAGATATAACTGTTTGTTGTCTACCCCTGAGTCCATGGTATTCTGTTATGGTAGCTCAAAGGATGAAGACAAGTATTCAGTTAATTTTTAAATATTTATAGTTATTTCATGTGATAAGATAAAAATCTTGATTAATTGCCTGCATTCAATGGTCTCTGTGAAGTCAGGGAAAGCTACTTCACTGTCTTTTTGCTCTGTGTTCCCACCCTCAATGGCCAAAACATGAAATCCACTCCATTGACGTTGTCCCTTTCTTTTATTGTTGAATTCTTGATCTATTGGAATGAGAATTTTACTGATGAGTTTTGATGAATTCTTTCTAAATGTATGTGCCTATTTGCTACAAATATTTGTTCTTCTTTCATATTTGCTACCAATTTCTTCTTATGTTACTTATGCTATAATTATGAGTGTTCTTACATAAATATGTTATATTTTTATATTTTTTTCACTTTTTGATTTCTTTTATCACATCACTCTTGGAAAATTCCATTTTCTTCTTAAAAGGTTTTATCAATTTCAACAGCTTATTGTTTTGAAAATGGCTTTCAAAAATTTTTGTAACCCATATAGAATTTATTTTATGATGAAAAAATATCTAAGCTAATTTCTCCCAAATAGGTAAAATAATTTGTTTTATGATTCATTACATTAATAGTTAAAAACTTTCTATTTACTATATCAAGTTTTATATATCTACAAGGTTCAGGGTTAGGGCTGTACTCCTTGTCCTCCTTCTGTTAGTTCAGGGATAACCTGACTGAATGAATCTTTTGGACTGAGGTCACTCTCTAGTGTTCAGTTGATTGCTAGGCATTTAAAGAGGGTACAAGATGACTTTGTTTATATGAATGGTACCCAGCAGGGATGGCCTAATAAGGTTGCTATGACTCCTTCTTTTTGTTTTTTTCCATGTAGATAAAAGACTATATAGACAAAGTCTCCTCAGTGACATTGTCAGACTTGTTAAATGGCAACTCATGGCTCACAGAGGGAGGCAGCAGAAGGTGTCAGTCCAGTTAAGATGTTTTCATTTTCTTTTTTTTAAATTTTTTTTATTGAATATGCTGTTACAGTTGTTCTATTCCACCCTTCATTCCCCTCCACCTTATCCCCCCGTCCCCACCATTACCCCCCCTTTAGTTTATGACCACATGTTTCAAGTTCCTTAGATTCTATATTTCCCATGCTATTCTTGCCCCCCCATCTATTTTCTATCTACTGTCTATGCTACTTATTTTCTGAACCTTCTCCCCCCTTCTCCTCCTCCCACTCCCCTGTTGCTAACCCTCCTTGAGATCTTCATTTCTATGTTTCCACTCCTGATCTAGCTGTCCTTTTAGTTTGCTTTTGTTTTAGGTGTGGTTGTTAATAACTGTGAGTTTGCTGTCCTTTCACTGTTCATGTTTTTTTATCTTCTCTTTCTTAGGTAAGTCCCTTTAACATTTCATATAATAAGGGCTTGGTGTTGATGAACTCCTTGAATTTGATCTTATCTGAGAAGCACTTTATCTGTCCTTCCATTCTAAATGAGAGCTTTGCTGGATAGAGCAATCTTGGTTGTAGGTCTTTGGATTTCATGACTTGGAATACTTCTTTCCAGCCCCTTCTTGCCTGTAAGGTCTCTTTTGAGAAATCCGCTGACAGTCTGATGGGGACTCCTTTGTAGGTGACTGTCCCCTTAGCTCTTGCTGCTTCTGGGATTCTCTCCTTCATTTTAATTTTGGGTAATGTAATGATGATGTGCCTTGGTGTGTTCCTTCTTGGATCCAACTTCTTTGGTACTCTCTGAGCTTCCTGGATTTCCTGGAAGTCTATTTCCTTTGCCAGATTGGGGAAATTCTCCTTTATTATTTGTTCAAATAAGTTTTCTGCTGGTGGCTGGGCCTTTCCCCCTTCTGGTACCCCTATAATTCGGATGTTGGAGCATTTAAAGATGTCCTGGAGGTTCCTAAGACTCTCCTCATTTCTTTGAATTCTTGCTTCTTGACTCTTTTCTGTTTGGCCATTATTTGCTTTCTTCTGGTCCACTCCATTGATTTGAGTTCCAGTTTCCTTTTCATTGCTATTGGTTTCCTGTGCAATTCCATTCATTTCAATTAGTTTCGCCTTCATATATTTGTCTAATTTGTGGCTATAATCAACCAGTTCTGTGAGGATCCTAATCACCAGTGTTTTAAACTGTGCATCTGAGAGTTTTGCTATTTCTTCATCGCTTTGATTTATAGGTTCTGGGGCTTTGAGATCTTCTTGAGCCATTTTTGGTCTGTTCGCACCCTTTAAGTGTGATGAACGGAGCCTTGGACTCCCAGGTTGCTGGGTTGTTACTCTGTATGTGGGGGCGTGGTCAGAGCGGGGAAATGGTGGCACCCTCTGCTGTTTTGCACCACTGGGTAGGAGCAGAGCCTTATGTGGTTCACCAGGGCTGGGCCACTCAGAGTCGCTGGGTTATGACGCTGTATGTGGAGGTGGGATCAGAGCAGGGAAATGGTGGCACCCTCCCTGCTGCTTGTTGCGGGACCCACTGGGTCCTGGTCCAATCACCCACTCTCTGGCTAGTCTATCCGCGCACAAATGCGCGACCACAGTCAACCCGCAGCCCTGCTCCCTTGCTGTTTCCCCACGGTCGCTCGCTCGGTCGCTCACTAGGTCCAACCCTGTGCCTGGATTCCGCGCGCCCGAGTCTTCTGACCAAGTTTTCCTGTGCAACCCTGCTCCACCAGCTGCTGTTTTCACCCCTTACCAGTCAGATTGAAGAATTTGTTGTTAACAGACTTCCAAAAAGTTCAATTTTCTGTGTTCTGGCTGTGTTTTCTATTGCTAATATTTAGTTGTCTCTAAAGTTGGTTGTGTGAGAAGGCACGGATATCCACCTATGCCTCCATCTTGGCGGAAGTCTTCTCCAGATGTTTTCATTTTCCAATTGTTGTTGATGCTAATATATAGAAGTGGAATTGAATAATTTTTTGGAGCTTGAATTTTAGAAACTTGCTAAATTCATTTGCTATTTCTAGTAATCTCTGAAGTTTAGTTAGTGTTTCCTATAACATAATCATGTCTATAGAAAAGGATGGTTCATTTCTTAGGAGATAAAGTACTTAGCTTATCAATTTCTTTGAGGCATTTCAGTAGGCTGTGTTTTTCCTATACTTTACCTGTTTTATCTAAGTTATCAAATTCACTGAGTTAGCATTTTTCACAAGTATAATTTTTATTCTTTTAATTTTATTTCCATTTGTTAATTTTATATTTGAATTCACATGGAAGATTTTATAGTCAATCCATAGTCCACAGTACCTTCTAAGTGCACTTCTTGTTTCCATGAGATAATGGGGGAAATGGTTCCTGTCTCGTTTACACAGAATGAGTTGACTTTGAGGATCCTAATTTTATTTTACTTTTTCCACATTTTAAAATGATCATTTGAAATGATCATTTTATTTTACTTTTTCCACAATAAAAATTAATACTATTTGGGTGACATTGCTAAATAAGATAATGTACATTTGAAGTATACATTTCTATGATTTATGTTCAGTATATTGCTTTGTGTGCTCACTACCCAAAGTCACCTCTTCTTTATTTAAATATATATTTTATTTATTTATTTTTAGAGGGAGGAGATTTGAGAAAGAAGGAGAGGGAAAGCAACATTGATTGGTTGCCTACCACACTTCCCAACCAGTGACCTGGTGGTCGATAATCCAGGTATGTGCCCTGACTGATCATAGAAAGAGGAACTTTCCTTCTGTGGGCTGACACCCATCCCAGTAAGAGAGACCAATCAGAGCTAAGGTCAAATTCTTTGTTGCCATGTTTGGCCCTCTTTCCCCTGTGTGAGAGATCTGTATGATGTTCATCTGCTTTTATTTCTGATATTAATACTTTGGCTTTTCTCTCTTTTCTGTATAGGTACCAACTTTTGGCTGTTTTCCTTTTCTTTGTTTCTATTTTATTGATTTATAAACATCTTACCTTCATTATGTCCTCCCATTACATACTTATGTACAAATTGTTTCCATTTCATTAGGGAGCTTTATTATGCTACTTCATGCTTGTGGGAATGAATTTCTGACATCACATATGACTTAAAGGACACTTGTGATGCCCTTAAATTGTGTCTGTATAAAAATGCAATGACCTCCAGTGGTTTTCTTCCCAATGAGCTGCATGTGATCACTGTGTTAGGGAATTACTGAATCTCCAATTCAAGTTTTCAAAACAGGATGTTGGGATTAGGATTCTGCCAAAGTCACCAGGCTTCAAATATTTATATAGTAGACCCTTCTGAGAATGTCTGAGCACTAGAATTATGAGGTCCCAATGGTATTGCATAAATAACTTCCCATTTTAATCCCCTGTAGTCAGTGTTCTTACTTTCTTGTTATATACTTGGGTGTGAGAGTGATAGTAATATATTAGGTATGATTTGTAGAATTCTGTAGTGGTCATGGACCATGATATTCCCATATATTTGCTAGATTGGTGTAGGCTTGGTATTGGCTAGAGTGAACCATCATAATTAACTAAAAATGTTTACCATAGTGCTCACATCCTCCCAAGGTTCTTCCTTTAAGAAACTCTTACAATGTTAACAATGTAATAGCTTAACTTTTCTTTAGAGTATGTTCACATCTAAATTCCCTTTTCAAACATGACAATAGATATGGCTTACAGAGAATTTCTGTGTATTATTGCATATTTTGAGGCAACATCTGTATCAGTTAGTATTTGCAGTATATCACTCTTATTGGATCATATAAATTCAGCTTCTGTGCTGTTGCAATCATGATCATATCCAGAAAACATCTATTATTCAGATAAACAGCAAGCATTAGTAGTTCTTTGCATTCAGCTGGAAGGAATGTGGAGCGTTGAATCTATTCATGTATTTGTTATCAAGTTCTGAGTCCTAATTTAGTCCAGAGTACGTTATCATATCAGATAGTTTTTCTAAATTAGGGGTATCTTTTCCAGCCTTTGCCACTTAAACTCAAGAGAAGACACAGTGCTGAGATGTACCCTTTAAATCTTAGAAATAATGTGTATGACACTTGGGGTTGCTAGATTTCATCTATTTCTTTGTTAAGCTGAAAACCACCATTCACTGGTGGCCTAACACATAGTTAAAATCTTCAGCTGGTCCGGATAGTTATTTAACACTTCCTTATCTAAGGCCCTTATGACAATATATGTGGATTTGGAGATGCTCAGTGGATCCCATGGTAAACCATACCAGGGAAATTACAGTGGAAGCCATCACAGATTTGATGTAGAGGCAGGTTCTTATTGGAAAATAATTCCTTTCTTGTAGAAAGTTATTCACTTTTTACAAGGATGAAAATAAAGAACTGAATTAATGGATTAGAAGTCATTGTCATTCAGCTGACATGGACTCATGCCTTCAGAACTACACAGCTGTGATTACTTGTCCATTCAATAGCTGAAACATCAACTTCAATAAATCCCCCAAGCCCTCACTTCTCTGCCACTAACATCAGGGCCTCTAATATCTAACAGTGTCATCCAACCTTTTGGCATCTCTGGGCTACACTGGAAGAAGAAGAATTGTTTGGACCATACATGAAATACACAAACAGTAATGGAAACTGCTGAGCAAAAAAATTGTTTTAGGTAAATTTGTGATTTTGCATTGGGTTGCATTCATAGGCATCATTGGCCAGAAGTGGCCTATGGACAGAAGGTTGGAGATTCCTGGCAGTAAGGACCTCGTTTTCTTTTTTTATTTATTTTTTATTAATTTTATTTAGTTATTTTTCAAGTACAGTTTTTTGTCTATTTTTCCCATCCCAACCTCCCCCGCCCCTTGCTCCCCACCTCCCTCCCATTTCCACCCCCCTTAGTTCTCGTCCCTGTGTCCTTCCTATTTGTTCCTCCAAATCTCACTCTCTTTTTCCCCTTAACTTCCCTTCCTTCTCCCCTCTGGTCACTATCCCCTTGTTCTCTATTTCAGTGTCTTTGTTTTTTTTTTTTTCCTGCTTGCTTGTTGGTTTTATTGTTTAGCTACCTGTTATAGGTGAGGTCATATGGTATTTGTCTTTCAGGACCTGGCCTATTTCACTCAGCATAATGCTTTCCAGTTCCATCCATGTTGTTGCAAAGGGTAGTAGCTCCTTCTTTCTCTCTGCAGCATAGAATTCCATTGTGTATATGTACCACAATTTTTGTATCCATTCATTTACTGATGGGCAGCTAGGTTGCTTCCAACTCTTGGCTATTGTAAATTGTGCTGCTATAAACATTATGGTGCATAGGTTCTTTGATATTGATGTTTTAGGATTCTTAGGATATAATCCCAGCAGTGGAATTGCTGGCTCAAAAGGCAGGTCCATTTTTATTTTTCTGAGAAAATTTCATACTGTTTTCCAAAATGGTTGTACCAGTCTGCAATACCACCAACAGTGGACTAAGGACCCCTTTTCCCCACTACCTCTCCAACATTTGTTGTTTTTTGCTTTGTTTATGATAGCCATCCTGACTGGTGTAAAGTGGTATCTCATTGTGGTTTTAATTTGCATCTCTCTGATAGCTAACAATATTGAGCATCTCTTCATGTGTCTCTGAATGTTCTGTATGTCCTCCTTGGAGAAGTGTCTGTTCAAGTCCTTTTCCCATTTTTTAATTGGATTGGGTGTCTTCTTAGAGTGGAGTCGTGTAAGTTCTTTGTATATTTTGGAGATGAAACCTTTGTCTGAGGTATCATTGGCAAATATGTTTTCCCATAGAGTTGGTTGTCTTTTTAATTTAATACTGTTTTCTTTAGCCATGCAGAAGCTTTTTATTTTGATGAGATCCCATTTGTTTATTCTTTCCTTTACATTCCTTGCTCTAGGGGACATATCAGTAAAGAAGTTACTGCGTGAAATATCTGAGATTTTCTTGCCAATGTTTTCCTCTAGGACTTTAATGGTGTCACGGCTTACATTTAAGTCTTTTATCCACCTTGAATTTATTTTGGTGTATGGTGTAAGTCTGTGCTCAAGTTTCATTTTTTTGCATGTAGCTGTCCAGTTCTCCCAACACCATTTGTTGAAGAGGCTATCTTTACTCCATTTTATGTTACTGCCCCCTTTGTCGAATATTAATTGACTGTAGAGAGTTGGGTTGATTTTTGGGCTCTCTATTCTCTTCCATTGGTCTATGTGCCTGTTTTTATGCCAGTACCAGGCTGTTTTGATTACAGTGGCCTTGTAATACAGTTTGATATCAGGTATTGTGATCCCCCCTACTTTGTTCTTCTTTCTCAAAAGAGCAGCTGGTATTCGGGCTCATTTATGGTTCCATATAAATTTTCGAAGTGTTTGTTCTATGTCTGTGAAATATGCCATTGGTACTTTAATAGGTATTGCATTGAATCTGTATATTGCTTTGGGTAGTATGGACATTTTGATGATGTTAATTCTTCCAATCCATGAACAAGGTATATGTTTCCATTTGTATGTGTTTTCCTTGATTTCTTTCTTCAGGGCTGTGTAGTTTTCTGCATACAGGTTTTTTATCTCCTGAGTTAGGTTTATTCCCAGATATTTTATTTTTCTTTTTGCTATATCAAATGGGATTTTTCTCTTTATTTCTGCTTCTGCTGATTCACTGTTGGTATACAAAAATGCCTTTGATTTCTGGATATTGACTTTGTAACCAGCTGTTTTGCCAAATTCATTAATTAGTTTGAGCAGTTTTTGGGTAGAGTCTATAGGATTTTCCATGTACACTATCATGTCATCTGCAAACAGTGACAGTTTTGCTCCCTCCTTTTTTATTTGGATGCTTTTATTTCCTCTTTTTGCCTGATCGCTGTGGCTAAAACTTCTAATACTATATTGAATAGAAGTGGTGAAAGTGGACAACCTTGTCTTGTTCCTGATCTTAGTAGAAAAGCTTTTAGTTTTTTCCCATTAAGTATGATATTGGCTGTAGGTCTCTCATATATGGCCTTTATTTTTTTGAGAAATGCTCCCTGTATTCCCACTTTGCTGAGTGTTTTTATCATAAATGGATGTTGTACCTTATTGAAAGCTTTTTCCGCATCTATTGATATGATCATGTGATTTTTGTCTTTGCTTTTGTTTATGTGATGTATCACATTTACTGATTTGTGCATATTGAAACATCTTTGCATTTCTGGGATGAAACCCACTTGATCATGGTGTATGATTTTTTTGATATATTGTTGGATGCGATTTGCCAATATTTTGTTGAGGATTTTAGCATCTATGTTCATCAGCGATATTGGCCTGAAGTTTTCTTTCTTTGTTGTATCTCTATCTGGTTTTGGAATTAAGATGATGCTTGCTTTATAAAAAGAATTTGGGAGTTTTCCATCCTTCTGGATTTTTTGGAATAGTCTTTGACAAATAGGGGTTAGCTCTTTCTTAAATGCTTTGTAGAATTCTCCTGTGAAACCATCTGGTCTGGGGCTTTTGTGTGATGGGAGTTTTTTTTATTACTGCTTCAATTTCTTTTGCTGTTATTGGTGTATTTAGATTTTCTGCTTCTTTTTCACTGAGTTTTGGAAGATTGTATTTTTCTAGAAATGTGTCCATTTCCCCTAGGTTTTCAAATTTCTTGGCATACAGTTCTTCATAGTAATTTCTTACAATCCTTTCTATTTCTCTGAGATCAGTTGTAATCTCTCCTTTTCCATTTCTGATTGTGTTTATTTGTGTCCTCTCTCTTCTTTTCTTGATGAGCCTACTTAAAGGCTTGTCTATTTTGTTTATTTTTTCAAAGAATCAACTCCTGGATTCATTGATCCTTAAAATTGTGCTTTTAGTTTCTATGTCATTTAATTCTGCTCTAATCTTGTTTATTTCCTTTCTTCTGCTTGCTCTGGGCTGCCTTTGTTGTTCCTCGAGTTCTTGCAGGCATCGGGTTAGGTTGTTTGTTTGAAATGTTTCTATCTTCTTTAGGTAGGCCTGTATTGCTATAAACTTCTCTCTCAGGACTGCATTCGCTGTGTCCTATAAGTTTTGGGTTGTTGTGAGATCATTTTCATTTGTTTCCAGAAATGTTTTGATTTCTTCCCTAATTTCATTCTTGACCCATTCGTTGTTTAATAGCATACCATTCAGTCTCCATGTTTTTGGGTGCTTTGGGTTTTTTTCTTTGGGGTCAGTTTCTAATTTCAGTCCCTTGTGGTCAGAGAAGATGCTTGGTATGATTTCAATTTTCTTGAATTTGTTGAGGCTCTTTTTGTGTCCTATGATGTGGTCTATCTTTGAAAATGTTCCATGTGTATTTGAAAAGAATGTGTATTTAGCTTCTTTGGGATGAAGGGCTCTCTATATATCAGTTAAGTCCATTTCATCTAGGGTATTGTTTAATGCCACAATATCTTTGTTGATAATTTGTTTGTAAGATCTGTCCATTATTGATAGTGGGGTGTTCAAATCCCCTACTATAATTGTGTTGATGTCAATATCTTTCTTGAAGTACTCTAAGATTTTCTTGATATATTTGGGTGCCCCTATGTTTGGTGCATATATGTTTACAATGTTAATGTCTTCTTGGTGGATTCTTCCCTTGAGTATAACGAAGTGACCTTCTGGGTCTTTCTTCATAGCCTTTCTTTTGAAGTCTATTTTGTCTGATGTGAGAATTGCTACCCCAGCTTCTTTTTCTTGTCCGTTTGCTTGGAAAACTTGTTTCTAGCCTTTCACTTTTAGTCTGTGATAGTCTTTTGTCCTGAGGTGGGTCTCTTGTAGGCAGCATATGTGTGGGTCATGCTTTCTTATCCATTGAGCTATTCTGTGTCTTTTGATTGGAGCATTTAATCCATTTACATTTTTTTTAAAATTTTAATTTTATTTAGTTATTTTTCAAGTACAGTTTTTTGTCTATTTTTCCCATCCCAGCCTCCCCCGCCCCTTGCTCCCCACCTCCCTCCCATTTCCCCCCCCCCTTAGTTCTCGTCCCTGTGTCCTTCCTATTTGTTCCTCCAAATCCCTCCCCCCTTTTTCCCCTTAACTTCCCTTCCTTCTCCCCTCTGGTCACTATCCCCTTGTTCTCTATTTCAGTGTCTTTGTTTTTTGGGTTTTTTTTTTTCTGCTTGCTTGTTTGTTTTGTTGTTTAGCTTCCTGTTAAAGGTGAGATCATATGGTATTTGTCTTTCAGCACCTGGCCTATTTCACTCAGCATAATGCTTTCCAGTTCCATCCATGTTGTTGCAAAGGGTAGTAGCTCCTTCTTTCTCTCTGCAGCATAGAATTCCATTGTGTATATGTACCACAATTTTTGTATCCATTCATTTACTGATGGGCACCTAGGTTGCTTCCAACTCTTGGCTATTGTAAATTGTGCTGCTATGAACATTGGGGTGCATAGGTTCTTTGAAATTGATGTTTTAGGATTCTTAGGATATAATCCCAGCAGTGGAATTGCTGGCTCAAAAGGCAGGTCCATTTTTATTTTTCTGAGAAAAATCCATACTGTTTTCCATAATGGTTGTACCAGTCTGCACTCCCACCAACAGTGAACTAAGGACCCCTTTTCCCCACAACCCCTCCAACATTTGTTGTTTGTTGCTTTGTTTATGATAGCCATCCTGACTGGTGTAAAGTGGTATCTCATTGTGGTTTTAATTTGCATCTCTCTGATAGCTAATGATACTGAGCATCTCTTCATGTGTCTCTGAATGTTCTGTATGTCCTCCTTGGAGAAGTGTTTGTTCAAGTCCTTTTCCCATTTTCTAATTGGGTTGGGTGTCTTCTTAGAGTGGAGTCGTGTAAGTTCTTTGTATATTTTAGAGATTAAACCTTTGTCTGAGGTATCATTGGCAAATATGTTTTCCCATACAGTTGGTTGTCTTTTTAATTTAATACTGTTTTCTTTAGCCATGCAGAAGCTTTTTATTTTGATGAGATCCCATTTGTTTATTCTTTCCTTTACATTCCTTGCTCTAGGGGACATATCAGTAAAGAAGTTACTGCGTGAAATATCTGAGATTTTCTTGCCAATGTTCTCCTCTAGGACTTTAATGGTGTTATGACTTACATTTAAGTCTTTTATCCACCTTGAATTTATTTTGGTGTATGGTGTAAGTCTGTGCATTTTCATTTTTTTGCATGTAGCTGTCTAGTTCTCCCAACACCATTTGTTGAAGAGGCTATCTTTACTCCATTTTATGTTACTGCCCCCTTTGTCGAATATTAATTGACTGTAGAGAGTTGGGTTGATTTCTGGGCTCTCTGTTCTGTTCCATTCGTCTATGTGCCTGTTTTTATGCCAGTACCAGGCTGTTTTGATTACAGTGGCCTTGTAATATAGTTTGATATCAGGTATTGTGATCCCCCCCTACTTTGTTCTTCTACCTCAAAAGAACAGCTGCTATTCGAGCTCGTTTATGGTTCCATATAAATTTTCGAAGTGTTTGTTCTATGTCTGTGAAATATGCCATTGGTACTTTAATAGGTATTGCATTGAATCTGTATATTGCTTTGGGTAGTATGGACATTTTGATAATGTTAATTCTTCCGATCCATGAACAAGGTATATGTTTCCATTTGTTTGTGTTTTCCTTGATTTCTTTCTTCAGGGCTGTGTAGTTTTCTGCATACAGGTTTTTTACCTCCTTGGTTAGGTTTATTCCCAGATATTTTATGTTTCTTTTTGCTATATCAAATGGGATTTTTCTCTTTATTTTTGCTTCTGATGATTTACTGTTGGTATACAAAAATGCCTTTGATTTCTGGATATTGACTTTATAACCAGCTGTTTTTCCAAACTCATCAATTAGTTTGAGGAGTTTTTAGGTAGAGTCTATAGGATTTTCCATGTACACTATCATGTCATCTGCAAAGTGACAGTTTTGTTTCCTCCTTTTCTATTTGGATGCCTTTTATTTCCTTTTCTTGCCTGATCGCTGTGGCTAAAACTTCCAATACTATATTGAATAGAAGTGGTGAAAGTGGACAACCTTGTCTTGTTCCTGATCTTAGTGGAAAAGCTTTTAGTTTTTTCCCATTGAGCATGATATTGGCTGTAGGTCTCTCATATATGGCCTTTATTATTTTGAGAAATGCTCCTTGTATTCCCAGTTTGCTGAGTGTTTTTATCATAAATGGGTGTTGTACCTTATCAAAAGCTTTTTCTGCATCTATTGATATGATCATGTGATTTTTGTCTTTGCTTTTGTTTATGTGATGTATTACATTTACTGATTTGCGAATATTGAACCATCCTTGCATTCCTGGGATGAATCCTACTTGATCATGGTGTATGATCTTTTTGATATATTGTTGGATGCGATTTGCCAATATTTTGTTGAGGATTTTAGCATCTATGTTCATCAGCGATATTGGCCTGAAGTTTTCTTTCTTTGTTGTGTCTCTATCTGGTTTTGGAATTAGGATGATGCTGGCTTCATAAAAAGAATTTGGGAGTTTTCCGTCCTTCTGAATTTTTTGAAATAGTCTGTGGAGAATAGGGGTTAGCTCTTCCTTAAATGCTTTGTAGAATTCTCCTGTGAAACCATCTGGTCCGGGGCTTTTGTGTGATGGGAGTTTTTTGATTACTGCTTCAATTTCTTTTGCTGTTATTGGTGTATTTAGATTTTCTGCTTCTTTTTCACTGAGTTCTGGAAGATTGTATTTTTCTAGAAATGTGTTCATTTCCCCTAGGTTTTCAAATTTCTTGGCATACAGTTCTTCATAGTAATTTCTTACAATCTCTTCTATTTCTGTGGTATCAGTTGTAATCTCTCCTTTTTCATTTCTGATTGTGTTTATTTGTGTCCTCTCTCTTCTTTTCTTGATGAGCCTACTTAAAGGCTTGTCTATTTTGTTTATTTTTTCAAAGAACCAACTCCTGGATTCATTGATCCTTACAATTGTGCTTTTAGTTTCTATGTCATTTAATTCTGCTCTAATCTTGGTTATTTCCTTCCTTCTGCTTGCTCTGGGCTGTCTTTGTTGTTGTTCCTCAAGTTCTTGCAGGCGTAGGGTTAGGCTGTTTGTTTGAAATGTTTCTATTTTCTTTAGGTAGGCCTGTATTGCTATAAACTTCCCTCTCAGGACTGCCTTCGCTGTGTCCCATAAGTTTTGGGTTGTTGTGCGATCATTTTCATTTGTTTCCAGAAATGTTTTGATTTCTTCCCTAATTTCATTCTTGACCCATTCGTTGTTTAATAGCATACCATTCAGTCTCCATGTTTTTGGGTGCTTTGGGTTTTTTTCTTTGGGGTTGGTTTCTAATTTCAGTGCCTTGTGGTCAGAGAAGATGCTTGATATGATTTCAATTTTCTTGAATTTGTTGAGGCTCCTTTTGTGTCCTATGATGTGGTCTATCTTTGAGAATGTTCCATGTACATTTGAAAAGAATGTGTATTTAGCTTCTTTGGGATGAAGGGCTCTCTATATATCAGTTAAGTCCATTTCATCTAGGGTATTGTTTAATGCCACAATATCTTTGTTGATAATTTGTTTGGAAGATCTGTCCATTTTTGATAGTGGGGTGTTCAAATCCCCTACTATGATTGTGTTGCTGTCAATATCTTTCTTGAAGTCCTCTAAGATTTTCTTGATATATTTGGGTGCCCCTATGTTTGGTGCATATATGTTTACAATGTTAATGTCTTCTTGGTGGATTCTTCCCTTGAGTATTATGAAGTGACCTTCTGGGTCTCTCTTTACAGCCTTTTTTCTGAAGTCTATTTTTTCTGATATGAGAATTGCTACCCCAGCTTTTTTTTCCTGTCCGTTTGCTTGGAAAACTTGTTTCCAGCCTTCCACTTTTAGTCTGTGATGGTCTTTTGTCCTGAGGTGAGTCTCTTGTAGGCAGCATATGTGTGGGTCATGCTTTCTTATCCATTGAGCTATTCTGTGTCTTTTGATTGGAGAATTTAATCCATTTACGTTTAAGGTTATTATTGATAGGTACTTATTCATTGCCATTTTTGTACCTGTGTTCCTCTCTGTCTCCCTCTTATCCTTCTTTCCCTCAAAGCAGTCCTTTTAGTATTTCTTGTAGAGCTGGTTTGGTGGAGGCATATTCTTTTAGACTTCTTTTGTCTTGGAAGCTCTTTATTTGGCCTTCTATCTTGATTGAGAGCCTTGCTGGGTAAAGTAGCCTTGGTTGTAGGCCTCTGGTTCTCATTACTTGAAATATTTCTTGCCATTCTCTTCTTGCTTGAAGTGTTTCCATTGAGAAGTCAGTAGCTAACCTTATTGGGGCTCCCTTGTATGTTATTTCTTTTTTCTCCCTTGCTGCCTTTAAGATTTTCTCTTTGTCTTGGAATTTTGCCATTTTGATGATGATGTGTCTTGAGGTGGGCCTCCTTGGGTTCCTCTTGGTTGGGACTCTCTGTGATTCCTGGATTTGTGAGACTTTTTCTCTTATCAAATTAGGAAAATTTTCTCTCATTACTCGTTCAAATACATTTTCTATCCCTTGTTCTTCTTCTTCTCCTTCTGGTATTCCTATTATTCGTATATTGTTACGTTTCATATTGTCTTGCATTTCTCTTAATCCATCTTCATTCTTTCTGAGCCTCTTTTCATTTTCTTGCTCTTTCTGTGAGATGCTTTCTACCTTGTCCTCCAACTCACTAATCCTATCCTCCGCTTCATCTATCCTACTTTGGAAACTTTCTACTGTGTACTTCAGTTCGGAAATTGTATTCTTCATTTCCTCTTGTCTCTTGCTGATGGTTTCCATTTCCTTTTTGATGTTGCTGTAGTTTGCAGAGAGATCATTATAATTCCCCTGTAGTTTCTGGTAGCTCACTGTGAGCTCTTTGAACTTTGCAATAACCAGTGCTTTGAATTCACTGTCTGATAGTTGATCAGCCTCCATTTCATCTAACATTCTTTCTTAAGTTTCTGCCTTTTCTTTCATTTGGGGATTGTTTCTTTGTCTTCCCATTGTTTGAGACTCTTCTTTTTAGTCTCTGCTTCCAAAATTGATCTGTTCTGAAACACTGGTTTTATGGTGTAAACTTCTGTGGTATGTTCCTTGTGAAGTTCAGTGGTACAGACTCCTTGAAGTTTCTTGATGTTCTTCGTCTCCACCTACACTCACGCTGGTCCTCGCACTGGTCTTTGCGTTGGTCGCCTACCACTGCTGAATGTCCCGTCTCTAGTAGCCGCCTCCTCAAGCACCCAGGCCCATTACTAGGGCAGTGGCACAGAGGCCGGGAATGTCCTGGCTCCCGTATCTGGCTCTCTCTGCCACCCAGGGCCGTCACAGGGGCTTGGAGTGTCCCAGTTTCCGTACCTGACTCCCCGGCGTCTAGTCCTGTCTCTATGGCAGTGGCACAGAGGCTTAGAAAGTCCCAACTCCCGTACCTGATTCCCCAGTGTCCAATCCCCTCGCTATGGCAGCAGCACAGGGGCTGTGACCCTCCCAGTTCCCGTAGAGGGATCCTCTGCCACCCCAGGCTGTCTCAGGGGTTTGGAGAGTCCCAGCTTCCATACCTGACTCCTCTGCGTCCAGTCCCGTCGCTTTGGCGGTGGCACAGGATTTGAGAGCTTCCCGGCTCCCGTAGCTGGCTCCTCAGGGTCCAGGCCTGTCTCTATGGAGGCGTCACAGGGGCCTTTGGTGTCCCAGCTCCTGCAACTGACCCTTCCGTTGCCCAGGCCAGTAGCTATGGCATCGGCACAAGGGTGTCCCCGCTCTGGTTCCTGACTCCTCTGTCTCCCAGGACCGTCACAGGGGCTTGGAGTGTCCGGCTTCCGTACCTGACGCCCCGGCTCCCAAGCCTGTTGCTCTGGCTGCAGCACAGGGGCCGCGTGAGACCCAGCTCCAGTAGCTGACTCTGCCACCGTCTGATGTTTTAGCGTCGGTCACAATCTGTGGTCTTTTAATTTCATAAATGCTGGGTAACCGATGGTTTATTGTGCTGTTTCTCCATAGATCTGCCAGGATTTTCACCCATGAGTACAGGAGCTAGTATCCCCTCCATCTTACTCCGTCGCCATCTTCCCAGCATCCCCATTTACATTTAAGGTTATTATTGATAGGTACTTATTCATTGCCATTTTTGTACCTGTGTTCCTCTCTGTCTCCCTCTTATTCTTCCTTCCCTTAAAGCAGTCCTTTTAGAATTTCTTGTAGAGCTGGTTTGGTGGAGGCATATTCTTTTAGACTTCTTTTGTCTTGGAAGCTCTTTATTTGGCCATCTATCTTGATTGAGAGCCTTGCTGGGTAAAGTAGCCTTGGTTGTAGGCCTCTGGTTCTCATTACTTGGAATATTTCTTGCCATTCTCTTCTTGCTTGAAGTGTTTCCATTGAGAAGTCAGTAGCTAACCTTATTGGGGCTCCCTTGTATGTTATTTCTTTTTTCTCCCTTGCTGCCTTTAAGATTCTCTCTTTGTCTTGGAATTTTGCCATTTTGATGATGATGTGTCTTGAAGTGGGCCTCCTTGGGTTCCTCTTGGTTGGGACTCTCTGTGATTCCTGGATTTGTGAGAGTTTTTCTCTTATCAAATTAGGAAAATTTTCTCTCATTACTCGTTCAAATACATTTTCTGTCTCTTGTTCTTCTTCTTCTCCTTCTGGTATTCCTATTATTCGGATATTATTACTTTTCATATTGTCTTGCATTTCTCTTAATCCATCTTCATTCTTTCTGAGCCTCTTTTCATTTTCTTGCTCTTTCTGTGAGATGCTTTCTACCTTGTCCTCCAACTCACTAATCCTATCCTCCACTTCATCTATCCTACTTTGGAAACATTCTACTGTGTACTTTAATTCGGAAATTGTGTTCTTCATTTCTTCTTGTCTCCTGCTGATAGTTTCCATTTCCTTTTTGATGTTGCTGTAGTTTGCAGAGAGATCATTATAGTTCCCCTGAAGTTTCTGGTAGTTCACTGTGAGCTCTTTGAACTTCATAATAACCAGTGCTTTGAATTCACTGTCTGATAGTTGATCAGCCTCCATTTCATCTAACATTCTTTCTTAAGTTTCTGCCTTTTCTTTCATTTGGGGATTGTTTCTTTGTCTTCCCATTGTTTGAGACTCTTCTTGTTAGTCTCTGCTTCTAAAATTGATCTTTTCTGAAACCCTGGTTTTATGGTGTAAACTTCTGTGGTATGATCCCTGTGAAGTTCAGTGGTGCAGACTCCTTGAAGTTTCTTGATGTTCTTAGTCTCCACCTACACTCATGGTGGTTCTTGCGCCGGTCCCTGCGTTGGTCGCCTACCACTGCTGAATGTCCCGTCTCTAGTAGCCGCCTCCTCAAGCACCCAGGCCCGTCACTAGGGCAGTGCACAGAGGCTGGGAATGTCCCAGCTCCCGTATCTGGCTCTCTCTGTCGCCCAGGGCCATCACAGGGGTTTGGAGTGTCCTGTTTTCCGTACCTGACTCCCCTGCATCTAGTCCTGTCTCTATGACTGTGGCACAGAGGCTTAGAATGTCCCAACTCCCGTACCTGATTCCCCAGTGTCCAGTCCCCTCGCTATGGCAGCAGCACAGGGGCTGAGAACATCCCACTTCCTGTAGAGGGCTCCTCTGCTGCCCAGGGCTGTCTCAGGTGTTTGGAGTGTCCCGGCTTCCATACCTGACTCCCTGGCATCCAGTCCCATCGCTATGGCAGCGGCACTGGAGCTGAGAACTTCCCGGCTCCCATAGCTGGCTCCTCTGCTGTGTCACGGGGGTTTGGAGAGTCCTGGCTTTTGTATCTGACTCCCTGGTGTCCAGTCCCCTTGCTATGGCAGTGGCACAGGATCGGTGAACATCCCGGCTCCCGTAGCTGGCTCCTCTGCTGCCTCACGGGGGTTTGGAGAGTCCTGGCTTTCGTGCCTGACTCCCTGGTGTCCATTCCCGTTGCTATGGCAGCGGTACAGGATCGGTGAACATCCCGGCTCCCATAGCTGGCTCCTCAGGGCCCAGGCCTGTCTCTATGGCGGCGCCACAGGGGCCTTTGGAGTCCCAGCTCCTGCAACTCACCCTTCCGTTGCCCAGGCTGGTAGCTATGGCATCGGCACAAGGGCCGAGAATGTCCCCGCTCCGGTTCCTGACTCCTCTGTCTCCCAGGACTGTCACAGGGGCTTGGAGTGTTCGGCTTCCATACCTGACTCCCTGGCTCCCAGGCCTGTTGCTCTGGTGGCAGCACAGGGGCCGCGTGAGACCCAGCTCCAGTAGCTGACTCTGCCGCCATCTGGTGTTTCAGTGTGGGTCACAATCTCTGGTCTTTTAATTTCATAAATGCTGGGTAACCGATGGTTTATTGTGCTGTTTCTCTATAGATCTGCCAGGATTTTAACCCATGAGTACAGGAGCTAGTATCAGCTCCATCTTACTCTGTCGCCATCTTCCCACCATTCCCAGGACCTCATTTTCTAAGGATATGGCTGATAAAGGGACTTCAGACTGGTTCTCCCTTCCTTTGTGCTTAAATAATGTTTGCCTTACCTAAAGATTTGCTAAAATGAAACCCATAAATCCTGATTTTCTTTATATAATTTTTCCTTTTCAAATTACTGGCTGTTCATCTACTTGTCTGTGTGCCTTTCTTTCTTGGCAAGACCCGAATATTTTTCTTTGAGGATTGTTGTAGGGGACAAAACTGCCATTACCTCATTTAAATTTGTTCTAAGTATTCTAATAAAGTAATCTATAATGACTTTACATTTTCTTTTCTTTAAATAGAAATGGTATAAAAAGCCAGAGGCTGGGTCTGCCCATAAACGTGGAAAAATTATTCTTCTGATAGAAATACTTAAGAGAGTTCTGGGTACTCAACTTTCTGCCTAAGCTGTAATCTATCTTCAACTGGTATCTGATTCTTCAGATGTTTCCTTGTATATTTTCCTCGGCATAGATATCTTTCATTGCTTGTAGAAATGTGTGTAAGGTCCCAATTTTGGGGGACAAATATGGGGGAGAAGAAGAGATGTTGTGGACTGCTCTGCCTAGTTCTAGGAATTGTAACTCTACCTGCTGTGGCTAAGGATGAACAAGTGACCTCTGGAATGTGAGCTGCAGGAGACAAAGTTTGTCTCTGGTAGCAAACACTGCCTCAGTTTCCTCCCTGCCCCCAAAGCATGGTTGGAAGTCCTTGATGGGTAAGACTCCTCAGAGGAGGGGCAACCTAGGCCATACACAATCACTTTGGAGACCATCATGGAAGCACTCTGGGGGCTGCAACAAAGAGCAATGAACTCTTCCCCCCTGCCCCCCTCCTCTACCTCTGAGATAGCCTGAGTCCCCATTTCAATCTGGGAGAAGTGCTGCCTGGCTCTAATCCACTTAAGCCTAAAAACCTATGTTGGGGAACGCAGTGCAGTCTGTGCTGGAAAGGACTTTATCAGGGTCAAATCAGTCATAAGAAAGAATATGTAAAATCCTGTGAAACTTGCTTTGTTTAGAATGATCTCATTTAAATGGTAAGGTTCTAAGCAACAAGTTTCTTCCTCAAAGATTTATGGCTCATTAGCTATCTGATCCTAACTGAGAATAAGCACTCATAGTACTTTGAATATCTATTGTTTGATCCCTACCTGTATTCTCCTGTAAATGAAACCCAGTAAAAGCCCCTTGAGCAGGGGACTGTTGGCCCTTCCCTTTTGAGGGTTGGGCCACCATTCCTCCCCAAGCTGATCATGTCTTGGCAGTGTTTACTTTCATCTGTGGTTGACCGGGGGACCTTGTGAGGAAAGTCACCCCTACAAAGAGACATACTTTTAATTAGGAAAAAGGAGTCTTTAGGGATATGCTGTTTGAGTGACTGAAAGGCTGAAGATTTCTACCTGGGATAACACCCAGTCATTGGCTACTTGAGGAAGATAAATCTCAGCATTTGTCTTGTTAGCTACAGAGATTGATGGTCAGAGACATGAATGCTGTCCTAAGTCCTCACGGGAAAGTACTTGCTGTTTACTTTACTGCAATCTGCTGAGGAGAAATACATTGAAGTAACTACTTTCAGTGTTTTAAAATTTCTGGGGTTTTGTATTGGCAAATAATGGATTTAACCAAGTTAATTTCCACAAATTCAGCCAGTATTTACATAGCTATGAGAACACAGCATTGTTAGTTTTCTCTGAAGGGATTTTCTCAGCAGGTGAGAGTGTTCAAGTATTTTACAAGTACATATTATGTTTTATTTAAGTGTCTTATATCCTAGATATCTGTGTTGGGTACTGCAACGCTTGTGTGAATGACTGAGGTGATGGGGAGTCTGTGTGAACACATGGGAAGTGCAGCTGCATGAAGCTATTTGCACATCTACTGATCACTATACATTACTCGGTGTTCCATGGTCACACATAGATACATGAAGTACCCACAGTCACTGCCAGTGAAAGAAGCTCTGATTTCAAAGACTAAGGAATAGACCTGAGGTGAGTTCTTAGAACAAGCAAAATTCATGCAACATGGTTAAATATTGCTAATGTCTTAAATATACATATTTTCATTGGAAGAAATCTGAATTAAGAAAAATAAGCTGGCAAAATAAAGAAATGAACCAGAATGCACAAAATGCGTTTGGTTTCTGGCATTATAGCCTGATAGGTATTTCTTGTTTGTTTTTGTTAAATAACAAAGAGAAACATTCAATGCATTCCAAATATACTATTGGGCTCAGAGTCTTTGTTCATGGGGTCTTATATGTTCTATGGTAAATTAACATATCTAATTATTCTAAGACCTTCAAGGCAGACAATTTATGATACATCATCTGTATATTGCATTGTGTGTTTACCGTCCAAAGTCAGATATTTTTCTTTCACCACATGTATGACCCCCTTTACTCTCTACCCTTCCCCACTTCCCTCTGGGGTAACCACCATACTGTTGTCTCTCTCTATGAGTTTTTGTTTTTCTTCTTGGTTAATGTGTTGCTTTCAGTTTTCTTTCCTAGATATGAGTGAAATCATATGGCCCTTGACTTTTCCTGTCTGACTTATTTCACTTGGTAGAATTTTGTGGTCCATCCACATTGTTGCAATGGCAAAGTTTCATCTTTTCTCATGAGGAGTAGTGTTGTGTGTATGTGCCTCATCTCTTTTATCCAGTCACCTACTGAGGGACACTTTGGTTGTGTTCATGTCTTGGTCACCATGAATAAGGGTGTAATGAGCATAGTGGTGAATATATCTTATGTCACCCCCCCAACTTAATATAAAAATAATGAGAGAATTTAAAGGGAAGGATTCACAGGAACAAGTACAAAGGATGCATGGACAAAAACTAACAGGGGTGGAAATGGAAGGGACGTGGGGAGCACTACGGGGGTGGGCTGGGATGGGAATAAAAGACAGAAAACTGTGTTTGAATAATAATTAAATTAAAAAATTTACATAACTTATTGAAAATAATGAGAGAATTTAAAATCGTTAATGTAGCATGTGTATTAAAATAGGGAGAAATAGTTTCCTGTTCAATTCTAGAAAATTGATATGAGATTTTGGATTTTTTATTTTGAAATTTTAAAATTATACTTTACATTCAATATTATTCTGTACTAGTTTCAGGGCTACAGCAAAGTGGCCACACAATCATATACTCCACAGTGTGTTCTTCTTGATACTTGCATAGTTATTACAATATTTCAGACCACATTTCCCATGTGAGATTTTGGTTCTGATATGGATGCTTGATTTGTGTTTTCAAACTGAGTTCATAGACACAGACAACAGTATGGTGGTAACCAGAGGGAATGTAAGTATTAGTAATGAAGAGTGGAGGGGGCCAAATCTATGGTGATGGAAGATGATTTGACTTTTGTTAGTGGGCGCACAGTGCAATACGTATATCAAGTATCATAGAAATGCACACTTGAAACCTATATGTTCTTACTAACTAATACCATCCCAGTAAATATAATAAAAAATTACTGCAGCAACTTATATCGGTAAATATTTCAAAGAAACCTGTGTTCAGGGAAGTGCCTTGTTTATTATCACTTATAGAATCATAAAACTGTAATTTTAAAGTACTTTAGAGGGTATCTTTGTTACTATGGAATTTTAACTTATCATTTTAAAAATCCAGGCTCTTAAGAAACTAAGTTAAATGATGTTTTTTATTTATTATTTATTTAAAAAAATATTTTATTTATTTATCTTTAGAGGGGAAGGGAAGGAGAGGGAGAGAAACATCAATGTATGGTTGCCTTTTGTGAGTCCCCTGCTGGGAACTGGCCTGCAACCCAGGCATATGCCCTGACTGGAAATCCATCCGTGATCATGTGGTCCACAGGCCCATGCTCAATCCACTGAGCTACACCAGCCAGGGCCTAACAGATGTTTTTTAAATAGAGAAGCATCAACTTAGTGGTTTAAGTTAAAAGTCTAATAATACTTTCTGGCAGTTTTTATAGTCCTGGATCTTTGATGAGTTAAACAGCAGAAAACAGATTATATACCGAGTTTGTACATCTAAATAATTTACCTAGCTAGTGGAAGATTTATTCTGGAGAAATCTAACATTGATGATTAATAAGAATAAGGGCACTAGATAGATTCTGCATAAAATAAAGAGCAAAAAAAGAGAATTGGATATAGACTACCTTATATTCTCATGTTCTTCAATAGGTGTGCCTTTTAGGCCTACAGCTTCAAGAATGGTAGAGCTTCTGAATAAACTGGAAGCAGCAATGTGAATGAGGCATGTAGGGTGGTCCTCACAGCTGGCTTGTAAAGAAGGGTCTACATTTCAGCACATCCTCCATTCCTCCTTCCCCCGCCAAATTTATGGAATAAAATTAGTTTGTCGGTCTTTGAATGTGAGTGATTTTGTAATTTTCCTCTGCAAGACATAAGCAAACAATTTAGGTCTGTGTTTATAGTTGTGCAAGTCTTCTCTCTTATTTAACATTGTCCTTCACCATCAGATGTAGGGGAATTGGAGGAATCAATTTTTAAAATAATTTTCTTGGCTTTTCTTTATTAAGTTGCATTCTGTCTTTATTTCTTAAAGCATTTTAAGATGCCTCCTGAGTAAATCCTGGAAGATCCCTGGGGATCAGGCTTCTAACACTTTCTCAAGAAAGAAAATTTTTCTGAAGAAGAATTTTGAAAAGAGTATTGATCTCACTTAATATTCACATTAATATTCTTATCACTGCTGGATATTTATTTCTTAAATATAACTTCACCTTCCTGATTTGATCTTTTGTTTCATTCATTTTATGCTATTCAGTTCTTCCTATGTTGTATGGGTCCCACTCTTACCCCTGTTATTCACCTTGCTTCTAGTCTAAATACATTCTAACACAGGTGAATGCTACTACTCATGCATAATCAAATAGATGATTCCCGAGACAAACAATTTTATCCTATGCCTAAATAAGGCTTCATAGAGTATAATATTCTTTTTATTTTTGACCTACGTCTATAATTCTTACCACATTGACAAAGACCTAGATGATTCCTGTGATACAGTGTTGATAGTGAAGCATTCAAGAACATTAATGATAGCTATCATTTATTGAACCTTTACTGGGTGCCAGCCAATATTTTATGTATTTACTTGTAATAAAACAACAACCCAAGAGGCAGGATCCATTGGTATCCCCATTGTAAAAAGGATGAAACTGAGGCACAGAAAGGTTTATTAGTTCCCCCAGGCTCACATAGTAGTAAGTGGCAAAGCTGAGTTTTCAACACAGACAATGTGTCTCCAGAGGCCATGTGATGCATCACTGTGCTACACTCTCCCCAATCAGAATACACTGAATCAAATAACTCGTAATTGGTATTTGGTCTCTGTAATGATAAAATGCCACTTACCACTGGGTAGCCTTTTTTAAGGAACAGTTATAGGCTTGGACATTTCTGTTTTATTATAAAAATATGAAAAAGTCAGTAGAATAGAATGTAAGATGGAGTTGCACAAAGAGTGCTATGGAAGGTAAGCCTGGACAGTTTCTGAGATTTTCTGGCTCTAGCCGTTTATCTTCCAAAGAGCAAACTGAGACACAGATGCAATTACATTTAGAAATGACTCAACCCCATGCCTTTTTACACTAATGTTGCGCTCTTCCCTTGCATATGCTGATTTTTTGAACCTGGGCACCAAAGCTCCATTTCTGAGCACTCTCAGTACCTTGGAAGAATTATAAATACAACCATGTCTCATTGTCTTCTACCTCTCTTTTCAGTGCCTGTGTTTTCCTTCCTCAATACCTAGGCAACCCCAAGAGTTTTGCAAAAAAAAATAATACCCTCTGGTAACAGAAGAGTTCATGATAGCCACCGGTCAGTGAATTTCAAAAATATTTGGTGAGAATCTATATGGTGTCTCTGTGTTAAGGGGTATAGGATAGACAAAGATTACATTGAGAAAATTACAACTTCTTCAAGAACTGATAGAAAAAAAAAAGGAAACCAAAAAGTTGCAGAGAGTGACAGAGTCTAATTTAGTAATTGCATTAGGGAACAATGTGCTAATTATGTCATGGTTGGATACAGACCTGTCAGTGGAAACTTATTGAGAATCCATGAAGACTGAACATCCTTGAGACAGAAAGGACTGAATACCAAATAGCAACTTATCATAGTATTAAGTGAGTTATTCTAAAAGAGACATTATTTTTGGTGCTTCATTAATTATAGTATAAAGATTCTCACCATGAATACTACCAACTCAGAGGCTTGACTCATGCCAATTTATTTAGAGATTTTTTTTTGCCACCATCTGAGAGTAAGTCATTATTGACTTGATGCCCAGGACTGACAGTTTAACTAGGCTTTATTAAAGATACTACTTGCTGTGGGGCCTTTGATGCTTTCTTGGTCAACAATCCACTAAGACTGAGAGGGTAAACCTCTTACTTGTAGCCAAAACAAAATCATGTGAGGAGAAGCACAATTGGCAAGGGAAGGTGTAATTGGCTACTAGGAAGAACTTATAGATGTTCAGCAAAACTTTATTGTGTGTAAACCCCTGTAGAAGATAAAATAATGAATATGTACTCCAAGATATAATTAATGTATTCATAGTTCATTCACCATTTCATTACAGGTGCCTTCTCCGGACCTCTCATCCTAGAAACAGGCTTTAAAGAAGACTAAATGGGACACAGTAACAATGTGACAGATTTTGTCCTCCTGGGCCTCACTCAGGATCCTGGGGGCCAAAAGGCATTATTTGTCATATTTTTACTCACTTACATTGTGACAATGGTGGGCAACCTGCTCATTGTGGTGACTGTTCTTGCCAGCCCCTCTCTGGGCTCCCCAATGTATCTCTTTCTGGTGTATCTGTCACTCATGGACGCAGCATATTCCACTGTCATTTCACCCAAATTGATCATAGACCTACTCTGTGGTCAAAAGACAATTTCCTTCTCAGCTTGCATGGGACAGCTCTTTCTGGAACACCTTTTTGGAGGTGCTGAGGTCTTCCTTCTGGTGGCCATGGCCTATGATCGCTATGTGGCCATCTGTAAGCCACTGCACTACATAACCATCATGAATAGAAAGGTTTGCATCCTGCTGTTGGTGGTGTCCTGGGCTGGAGGTTTTGGTCATTCTGTGGTCCAACTTGTCTTTGTGTACAACCTCCCCTTCTGTGGCCCCAATGTTATTGACCATTTCACCTGTGACATGTACCCACTATTAGAACTCGCCTGCACTGACACCTACTTCGTAGGCCTCACTGTGATTGCCAATGGTGGAGCAATCTGCATGATCATCTTCATTTGTCTACTAATATCCTATGGAGTCATCCTAAGTTCCCTTAAAAGTCACAGTCAGGAAGGGAGGCACAAAGCCCTGTCTACCTGTGGTTCCCACATCACGGTGGTTGTTCTCTTTTTTGTTCCCTGCATTTTTATGTATGTTAGACCTGTTTCTAACTTCCCCATTGATAAATTCTTAACTGTGGCTTATACTGTTATCACTCCCATGTTGAATCCTCTAATATACACTTTGAGAAATTCAGAAATGACAAATGCTATGAAGAAACTCTGGTGTAGGAACTTAGCTATCGATAGTCTGGGAATGTGTCATTCATATTGAATGCACTTGTTACTAATTCTGAAACAACAAAGAGGCAGTTCATTCTAACAATGGATGACTTAGTCAACTCAATGCATTCTCTTGGGATGCTTTTCTTTTTTCATAGAAGGTATCAAAAGTAGAGGCAATTACTCATTGAGGTTAGAATCAATCTAATACAGAAATATGGAAGGATGAATAAAA